>NW_020955194.1:2110058-2117174 GCF_003031625.1 Empidonax traillii | reverse complement strand
TTTTTTTTTTTTTTTTTTTTTTTTTTAAATTTTTAATAGGGAGAAAAAAACCCTCAATTATTGTCAGAAAGTGATTGCTTTTACTGCAAAACTGACACTGCAGCACTAAGTTACATCATCCTCCAGGAAATCACTTTCCCACGTGGCTTCATTGGAATAAGAACTTGCTGGAGCTGAGTGGGTGTTCTGTGCTCTGCCACAACAAGGTCCTGGCTGAGGGGAGCTGTGGTGTGTTAAACAGCCCCTGGGCTCCTGCAGCGATGCAAATTCAGAGGGAGGTGAAAACTGTGAGAGAGGAAATGAGCCCGTTGGCTACTCACGATAAAAAAAAGGGAGAATTTGTGCATGCCAGCACAAATAGTGTTTTTAAGGGCAGAGATAGCATCTTTGGGGATGTTTTATTTTTAGCTTGGAAACTTTAACACAGCTAATTAACTTCAAATGGGCTGTACGGCATAAACAGGCAGGAGCCTGCTGGTGAAATTAATTATTCACCCTAGGAAGGGACAAGGTATATGTGAGGATGATCAAAATGGGAAAAGGGAATTTGATGTCTGGAATTGGCTAAAAGCAAAGCATGACCCGAGTTCAGTGTGGGCTGTTAGAGGTTTAAATTAATGTGATGATTATGTGGGACTGAAGTGAAGAAAGCAGAAAACTACAGCATGTGTGGGCTTTGTTGCATTTCCATGTGAGGGTACAGAAGTTTCAGTACCTGAGAACGTCTCAGTTCATGGAGTTTGCACTGGATGAAGAAGTTTGTGGTGTCCTCTAGTGCAGCACATTACATAGGGACAGAGCCTGGCTGTGTTATGATAGAAACAATACTAAAAAATGTTAACTAGAAAGGAAAAAGTAAACACTTTTAAAATCCTCTGTAGGATCTAATCAACTCTGTAATCCAGAGGGATAAGAAAAAACTGAGCCTGGCTCACTTTGGTTGGCGCAGAAGTAATTCTCCTTGTCTGGAAGTTAAAATAAAAAACCTCAACCCCCTCAGTGATGACGCACTACAGTCACTTCCCAGACAGGCTCTGACTGAGCACCTTGCAGGTGAAACAACAGGAAATTGCAGAGGCAAAGATGCTAAATTTTACACTTTGGTGCACCCTTATTGGCAAAACTCGGTCTACTGTGTCTGTGGAAATGCAGTTCTGCTGGTGCAGCCCTGCTGCCACGTGGCTCTGGGAAACCCTGCAGACACTGTGGCAGGGAGAAGGTTGGAGGTGGCCCACATGTACATCCTCACTCCCCAGAGCTGGTATATCCTTCAGGTTAGGAGAAGTGCTGCATCATTCATTTTTGGGTTTTGTGTGTGCGTGTGTGTGTGCTTGTGCATATGAAAGTGAGGGAGGAGGAGACTGCTCATTTTTTGTGTCCCTTAATTAGGAGTGTCGTTACCATGGCTCTGAGAAGAATTCAACTATCACGAAGATGGCTGTCATCACTCCCCCATGATGCAGCTTGCAGGAGGCCGATAGAGTCAGCTTTCTGACTCAGTTAGAGGTCAGAGTGGGAGGCAGAGGCCCTGCAGATCATCTCTGCCCGTTAGAGGAGACAAAACAAAGTGCTTGTGACTCACTGCTCAACATGCCAGTGCACACTTTTCAGGGCTCTCCACCCTGGACCCCCAAGCCAGGATTCAAGGCCACTGCTGCTGGCTGTGCTGGATTCCCAGGGCTGCATCCTTCTCCTGGGCAATCAGGCATGCAGTGCTGCATTTCACAGCTGGGCTGCTTCTTGACTGAGATAAAAGAGAGGGTGATGGTCTCCTCCCAGCTGCACCCGCCTTCTGCATCATCATGACGTGGTGCTCACACCCAGACGAGCAGTGAAAGCATTACCGGTGATGAGCCACTTCCACAACTTTCTGACATGAAGAGGGATGCTCAGGCTTCAAGGGTGTGTTTGTGTCTGTGCTGCCTACATGCCTATTCATCCCTGCATCCCACGATCCACTGGGACCCTCTACCCAGCTTTCTTTGTTTACACCTCGGGATTCAAATTTTGAACGATGCAGAGAGAAGGGCAGATGGCAAGCTAAGTTGCCATGAAGGCATAATCTCTACAAATCTTATTCAGGAGTTATTCTGGAAAACGCAAAAAGAGGGAGGAAGAGACAGCAGGAATTTACAGACACTTCTACAAACCAGCACCTTTTCCCCGGTGTATGAGCGCATGTGATGGCAATTTATAAATACCGATAATTAATCCTGAGCCAGGCCACCGAGCTGTGTTCCCTTCCCTATAGGTGACTGAATTCAGCAGGGGCTGCTTGTCCATTCTGGTTGGGTACCCCATCTTAGCAAACACACGATGTGTGCACAGCCTGCTCGGGTGCTGCTGCTTTGCTTACCATCTGTGAGGATGCTGTTTGTCCACAGGCTGATCCCATCTCTTCCTCGTTACAGACTGGATATGACCAGAGGACCCCATTGCAACTGACATTAGGGAAGAAAAAGACTCATAATTGGCTTTGTTTTGCATAGTTTTGTTAATAAGCCAGCTGTACAGGGAAATGCTATTTAGGCCGCACGTTTGAGACAAAAAAATATACTCCTGTCTAATTTAAAGCTTTAAAATCTGCCAGATCTAGGCACTAAAACTCTACATGTAAATTTGAGCCATAAAGTTACCCTAACACTTAAAACTTAAGTAAATTTGCAGTAAGATGTACATAGATTTATTCCACATATGCCTCCCCTATGGGAGTTTCACTGCTAAATCCGTGTGCATCTTGTATCTTATTGTAAATACGTACACTAACGATGTATAGAAACAGCTTTCACAACCTTGATTCACCAGTGATTCTTGTTTGGATTACTTTTTATATTGTATTATAAAAAATCAGTGATGATTTAATACTGAGGAATTCCTACCACTTAGTTATGGCCCTCTGCAGAGGAGAAAGCAGCCCAGAGATCTGCAAACAATGATTTAATTTGCACAGCCACTGTATCTCACCTACTTGCATATCAGTAATAGTCCATCTGCTGCTGACAGTCTGTTCCAAATGTAATAGTATAACAAGTAATAGTACTACAGTAATGTAACACACCACAGCAAATCATCCCATAAAGAACACAAAGTGTTTGCCAGGGTGGATTTGAAAATACTTGGTTTGTGTTTAATCCTTTTCTTTTTTTTTTTTTTGCCAGTGTCATTATATTTGGAATGAGGCTTATGTGAATAATTGGTTGATGCTTGAGCAGAAAAGTTAATATTTATTCAGGGGAATGGTCTGTATGGAGAAATATTAATGTGACTGGACACAAGTCTGTCATCAAAACAGGTTTTTAGTGTTTTGATGGTGGAAAATGTTTCCAGAGTGCTACAACTGAATTTGCTCCCTTCTTCTGAAATCAAGAGTGAAAATCAGTGCTATACAGCTGGACTTACCAGTGGGATACCTATCTGTGTGATGAGAAGGAACATGACTGTGTCTTCCTAATCCACACTACTGAACTTTTCATTCTGAGATGTAGTGAGAAACTTTTGTTCTCAATCACGTTTGAGACGTGTTTCCTTCAACAAGGGAGTGAGACAGAAGGGGCAGCGGCAGCCGAGAGAAAAATACCAATGCCGTCTAACAGGGAAAGACTGCATGACCCTTAAAGAGGACAAGAAGATCTGCTGAACCCTGCTCTGATCATTATTTTCTCTGTGATTAAATAATTAATCAGGAATAAAAAGCCTTTAGGTGCAGAGTTATGTTTTCAATATCACTGCTCAAGGGTTTTTTTATTGTACAAAGACTTGCATCTGAAGAACTATGCATATCTTATGATTTGTTTAGGGCTTGGGCTTTTTTTTCTTTGATTAGTGCTAGTAGGTTTATTCCTTCAAGAAATTATGCTAATGTTATTCTGATTGTAAGACAGTGTTTTTGCCAAAACGAAAGCACTGAACTGTGTCCTTGATGGTTATTATCACTTAAGTGACTCTGTATAAGTGATAAATCTTTAAATATTTGTAAATGCCCTGCAGTTACTATACCATTACAGTGGTTCCTCAGGTCTATGTTTTATCAGAAGAGTTTGATTTTTCTTACTTACTGGTGGTCAGAGAGACAGCAGTGTCTGACCATCTCGTGGGGAAAGAGGGGCTTGTGTTAAATAAATAAATACAGGCAGATAGAAACAAGTGGAAATTGAAATGAGAAAGAGGGGAAGGATGGGAGGGAAGAGGAGAAGAAAGGAAAAGAAAGGGAAGGGAAGGGGAAGGATAAGAATGTCTGTCTATTCTATCAGGGTCTCCAGACTGGGGAGGAACGAAGCTGAACCCCCACGACCTGTAATGCTGGTTAAGACACTGTAGATTGACACAGTACTATGAACTAGATGTGTGTTTGGCACAAGTGAATGACTGCATTTTCATCCAGATAGTTCAAGCACATGCCATGGGTCTCTGCTGGCTTCCTGCTGGCTCTGGCAGGACTGATGATCCCTGTTTCAGGAGCACAGTGTGGTGTGAATACAAGTACGGTATGAATACAAGCCTGCATGAACATAACCTCTTGACATTGTTTCAGCAGATTTGAGTTAGCAGAGTGAATTTATACAGGATCAATGCTTTGCATTATGTGGCCACAGCATTTCTGCTCCTGTATGAGTAGCCCTGAAGCCAGATTTGCTGTGCAGTCAAACCACGGCTTGAATTGGCATAGAGAGAAAAGCTATTTAAGGTCATGGTTGTGGCAGACTGCTGGCTCTGTCTGGAGCAGCTTGTGCAACTACTCCACAAGCTCTACTGGCTCTGAGCATTGTGGTGTCTGTCTGTCACAGCATTTACTGCGGAAAAGGGGAAAATTGCTAGAGAAGTACAAAGGGAACGTGTTTCCACAGGTTGCCCTTGTTATACCAAAGCATCATCCAGCTACAGCATGTGGTGGGGTTGTGGTTCAAGTGGGTTCTGCTCTCCAAGGCCACATTTTATAAAGCCAAGACCTCTATTGCAGACACACATCAGTCTTTAAAGAGAAAGCATTATTCATTAAAATCAAACCCTCTGCTGTTGAGAAGGAGCTTTCCTGGGACTTAATTATGTCGGGTTTAGAAGGACAACAGCCAAGAGTGTTAGGTTTTCTCTCCCATGAGAAGAAGCTTCATTTTCATAATTTTAAAAATAAGGGCTATGAGAAAGACTTTGGAATAATTCTTTCTCTGGTTGGGAACTAGAAGTGAATAGATCTGGATCATTGTATGAACACAGGTGGAAAAAATGGGTCACAAATTTTATAAACTGCTCTACTGTCTAGTAAGGACATAGGACACCAGCTACCTAGATTTCATGTAAGTGCTTCAGAGCTGAGGTCTTTCAGTCTAGACAGAGACTATCCCTGCTTTTCAGAATGGAAAACTTTAGGCTGTCTAGGGAGAATAACTACTCAAATATTTGAAGTCAATTAATGAAATGTTTAAGGTTAGAATAATATATTGGACCGATATATCATTGGTATGATTTTGATAACATCTTTTCCACTCAGAATATTTTTTTCCAGTTAATAGTAGTGACTTCATTTTTGCCATCTCTATCTGGACATTTCATCTAGTTAAGATCCAAGGCCCCAGTAGTGTTGCATGACATCCTTTCTCCCCTAGACACAGCAGAAAGCAGGCTCCTATTTTGAAAAGTAGTTTGCAACTATTCTACAACTGTTGCATAGCTAGCATAAAAAAAAATACCCTGAAGAATCTAAAAAGTACATATTTATTATTGTTATGGCAGAAAACCACTGAAAGGAATTTTCAGAAGTCTCATGGGACCAGCCTAGCAGAGGTCCTCAAGCTATGCGCAGTGTTTGGGGCCAGACACTTGTACCATGGGAGGTGTTGGTGGCAGAAAGCAAAGATTGGGACAGCACAGTAAGGTAGAACTTCTCCAGATTTCCATTGGAGCTGTAATTCAGGCTGGAGATGCTCTGATCAGACAGGAGATGTATCCCCTGCAGGAGGATCAAACACCAAGTCCTGGAAGATGCCAATTTCTTACTCTGCAGAAAAGACCATAGCATTGTGAATTCTCCCAGGATGGCATGAATCTCCTCATCTTATAGCTAACAGTCAGTCTTATGACATTTTAAAATGCAGCAAAGTCTTGGGACAAAGGAATTGTAGTTGAAGTCTCATTAATTAAACCATTTTCCTTTAATGCAGACAGGGACACTTTTAATATCTTTACCTGAATGTCCATTTTGAAATGAACTGACTTAAAAAAATCGACATGCAAAATGGTAAAGCCCTCCTTTGTCACTTGTTGGAATAAAATGACAGCAAAGGCTGAGACTGTTGATTTAAAATGCAAATGAGAAATGTGCTCTGCAGGACTTATGACCTCCTCTGTGTAGACACAGGTGGGACTTACTGAGAGATTTCTTCTACTTTTAAAGTTGACACTTAGAGAAAACTACTTTAATTTGTCACTTAATAAAGTGCTCCATCTTGGTGATTGATTTTTTTCCTCAAAGAGGCAGGGAAATGAAAAACAACAACAAAAAAAAGCACCGTTAAATGCTTCCTAAACAATTGCAGTTACATAATACCTGGAAATACACATGTATTTCACTCTAGAATCTAGTATTCTGAAATGAGAAAGAAGTAATTGTTCCTATGTAGATGTTATGCCTTGACATGATCACGCTTATAAACACTTTTTCACTTGGGCTGTGGACAGACACTGTCTCCCATGTCAAACCCTGCTGGTGGATAAGGATGCTCACCACAGCCTGCCCTCAGTTTCCTGATGCTGTGCTGCAGCTGGAGGCTCTTGCTCTGTACCTGTCAGCACAGGAACTCGTGGGAACACTCCCTAGCTTGCTTCAGTCCAAAAGGGACTGGCTGGCTTAAAGAAATCAAGTGGCAGGTGTTTGTTCGCAGAGGTCATTTTAACTAAATTGCTTAGGGAGCAATCAGACAAGCAGTCTGGTTTTTGCTAACAGTTAGCAAAAAATTGGACAGGAGAAAGGGTGATAACCTTACCACCAGCACAGCTGCTTGAAAACAAATGTTTGTCTGTCCTGTGTGGGCAGATGGCAAGTCACATTACCTGACTGCAATATAAATTGGATGTGAAACTGTGTGAATGGGAATAGGAGAAATGCTTGTTGTTAAAGCTAAC
>NW_020955194.1:2071741-2110003 GCF_003031625.1 Empidonax traillii | reverse complement strand
TTTTTTTTTTTTTTTTTTTTTTTTTTTTTTTTTTTTTTTTTTTTTAACAGAATGCCTTTGATAAAGCAATGGATCACAATAAAACCTGTTTCAGTGGTTTCAGGTCGGTACCGTTTAGCCTATGCCTTCCTGATAAAGAGTATTAGTGATTAGAGGTCATGGTAAAACTTCCAGTTGGCCAAAAACTTCTTCAGGGAAGCTTAGCTGAAGTCAAAGGCGCCACAGAATATGGCATTTTCTGTGTTTCCTGGCAAATGCAAGCAATCTCAAACATGAAACCAGAATGGCAGCAGGTACATTTGTCTACTTCAGCAGATGATGCAGGAGAATCATTGATGTGTGTGGAGAATTTAAACACTTGCTTCAACTTTTGGATCTCTGATTGGCCCTGTGGCTGCATAAAACAATTGAGATTGTTCAGCCTGGAGAAAAGAAGGCGCTGGGGTGACCTAATTCCAACCTTCCAAGACCTGAAGGGAGCCTACAAGAAAAATGATGAGGGACTATTTACAAGAGTGTGCAGTGACAGGACGAGGGGGAATGGCTTCATACTGAAAGAGAGTAGTTTTAGATCAGATGTTAGGAAACAACTCTTTGCTGTGAGGGTGGTGAGGCACTGGAGCAGGTTGCCCAGAGAAATTGTGGATGCCCCATCCCTGGAAGTGTTCAAGGCCAGGCTGGATGTGGCTCTGAGTCTAGTTGAAGATGCCCCTGCTCATGGCAAGGGGGTTGGAACTGGGTGATCTTTAAGATCCAACCCAAGCTATTCTATAATTCTGTGATCTCTGTCTAGGAGGTTGAATGTGGCTGCAGCAGCTGGTTGCCCATGATGGTATAGCCTCTCTTACCCTCTAAAACTGCTTGCTTGGAGTGGTCCCTGGCTCTTGCCTGGGACTGCTTGGCCAAGTGCTGGCTGGTCCAAGTTTGAACTGGACTGCTAGGCTGCTCTGCTCCAGCCTGGTAGAGGTGCTTGGGTCTCAGTGTCCAGAGACAGACTGGCACTGTTTAATAAACCAGCACAGATTTAGCCTGAGTGTTTCACTGCACCACCCAGCCTTTATGGCAGGGGATCACTGCAGGTTATTCTATATTGCTTAACATGTTATGCTTGGGATCCCATCTGTTTGTGTACAGTTACGTAAGAAAAACCTAAAATTAATGGATGGTCAGGTCGTAATTTTACCTGGAAGTGAAGCAGTTTTTGGCCAACTGGAAGTTTTATCACTACATGTAGCTATGGCTATTAATGATATTTATGTGTACCCTGTTATTTTTTGTATGGAATCTCAGCACTTCACAAACTGTTTAAGAGAAAGGTTTTACATTCTTTCTCCTTTTCCCTAGCTGAAGGGTCAGAAAGCCCCTAGGACTGCTACTGTGATATCAACAGTACTATCCTTTTGTTGTCAATACTTTGAAGGACTTAGGAACTATATATAGAACCTCTGCTTCCTTTTGAAGTAAATAATAAAGAGGCATTTTAGTTATTTATTAGTTATTATTAGAGGAATATTTGTTATTTTTAGGTATTAGATTACTAATATTAATTATTAATGATATACTAGTTACTATATTAATAATATTAGCCATTAATTCTATATTATTCTGCCCCTAAAAACCTCACTGACCCTTGCCACAGCTTGCTCTGTGCCACTGCGCTTCACAATAATTTTGATTTACCAGAAAGGATAGTTGAGTAGGAAATGGCAGCTGCAAAGAAACCTCAGAGAGTGACAACTGCTGGCAGAGGAGCCATCCAGGGTGTTCTACAAATTTCTGTTGGGATTTCACCTCCTGATAATCCAGAAATACTTAAGGAACCTCTGCATGAATCATTTCTGCCATCATTTGTCTTCTTTTTTGAAGCTGTGATTTCTGTTATCTCAAACATGCCGAAGAAAATGATAGAAAATTCACAGTTCCATTTTATCTCTGAGTCTGGAAAATCAAAAGATAAAGAAGATGTAGATCTAATGCTTAAATAGGATCAGGTACTTCAAAGACAAAACTATTTTCCTCCTCAGGTGTTCCAGAAATTTCTCCAACAAAAAAATCCAACCTTCTTTGTTCCTGTATTTTAGAATATAGAAAACACGCAGTGCTAAGGTTTGCCCCCCCTTATTCACAAAATTTCCATCTTTTCAGAAATCAAAGTACCGCAGAGGAGGTGGAAGTTTAAAACTATCTATTCTCCCACCATTAAAAGATGTCTTTTGTACTCAGTTTCAACAGTTTTGAATGTGAAAAACAAAAGAATCCATTTTTTAAAAAAAACAGTTTCAATGGCTTTGAGTGTGAAAAACAAAAGAATCCATTTCTTAAAAAATTCCCTATCAAATGTAATTATAAACCAATTAAATGTTCCAGAAGCTTGCTTTTTACCTGTGAGAAGTAACAACTCACAAAGATCTTCCACAAAGAAAAACTTTAAAAACCTTTATATATATTTATTTATATGCATGCACATATACTTCAAATTTTAAATGATATTGCCCAGTTAACATATCCAATAGATGCATTAAATACAATTTCAATTACAGACACAACTTTAGTGAGACAATAAAAGTGAACCAGTTCACTGAATTGAACAACAACATCCTAAAACATGCCTGAGGCAAAGGTATTTTACTTTATAGCAATTTTTAAGTGAATGTGTTAGTGACAAAATTGCTCATCCATATTTTTCTGTTAGTGGCGTCTTCTTTCTGGGTCCATTTGGAAAACTATTCCTAAGACAAACGTGACTGCAATTTATTTTTTTCTTAATGAAAGCAAACAAAATGTCAGGTGTGGGTTTTTTTTTTTTTTTTTTTTTTTTTTTTTTTTTTTTTTTTTTTTTTTTTTTTTTTTTTTTTTTTTTTTTTTTTTTTTTTTTTTTTTTTTTGAAAAAAGTACTTTGGTCAGTGATACAGAAGGAAGTTAACACAAAGCATAGCAAAACTATTCTGGATATGATCTAGATTAAGACTCAGGTAGTTTTTATGATCAATAAAATCTAAACTGAGGAGAGCAAGCCCAGAAATTTATCAGAAATCATGAGCACACACATGATTTTGTGGTCATGTTCCCTTTTGGGTTCAGAAAACTTCTCCAGCTGTGTATCTTCTAGAGTTAAATGTACAGTAGGGTGGTGTTTTCACTCATCATACTCATTTACCTGTTTATTTGTGTCTGGCCTCTGCAAAACTCTTGAGGGGTATTCCCAAGTTCGCTGGATGTTTCCAACATGACAATATCAAGTAAGTGCCACCACCAGCTGCTCCCAGTCTTCCAACCGCTGCTCAAAGAATGGAGCAGTAAAGCCTTTCTCATGGGCACACACGGAGTTTCCCAGCTGACTTTGATGGGACTTGCATGGGCACATACCAGTGGCATTGGGATGACATCTCAGAGATCCACATCTTCACTTTCTGCCTGAACTTGCAGAAGGGTGAGCGCTTCCCAGCTGTCGCTCTGAGAAAGTGTGAGAGATTAGAAATGAGGCAGTGAAAATGAGTGAAGGATTTCCGTTCAATGGTTAAAGTAAATATCTCTCTTCATTTGCATACCACGTCAGATAAGCAATGAAATTAAAGGAGGGGCATATCACAGGTGCCAGGTGCCCCCAGTACCAGGGTGTCACACAGTTGTGCTACATGTGCCCGTAGAAGGCAGTTTGCTGTGGTTGCTGCATATGCACCATAAACCTGACTCAGCTGACACTGAATTTATGGGTTTTCTGCCTTAAACCAGGAGTGAATCAAAGCAAGGGACAAAACTGTTAGATGACCTGTTCTCATTAATGACATAACCCCCCTGTATCATGGCATCAAAGATACCAACCCAAGAAAACAACTGTGCTGCAAGTCCAGACCTGAATCTAGATCCATGCTGTTGCCTGGACATATGGTATCCCGCAAGGCTGATGGAGAAGAGGGAGGGAAGCTCATAAATTTGAGCTCTTTGTGTTATTCTGGTCCTGACTTTAAAGAAGTGCAGAATATTTCATGTTTGAGGATAAGTGTGGGACCACAGGATCTCCCCAAAACCGCTCTGCAGATCTGCAGCAGGAAATGTAGATGTCAGTGAAACATTTGAAGAGGTTTTATCTCAGCTTGAAGTAGTACTACAAGGAAGCACACAGTTAATTGTACATCAGAGTGTCTGCCAGTCATCCCTTCACACTGATGTACTGTCTGCGCTTTTCAGCCAAGGAGGAGATCTGTTGAGAGAACTGTCAGTGGGACACTTTGCATCCTCCCCTCTCTTTCTCCTTCTTTGCTGCTCTACACTGTCAGCAGTCTCCTGCATCTCTCTTGGTTATTTTCTACAGGGCTGTCTATAGCAGATGTTAAAAGCATTTTGCTTTCACTGACATTTTCCTCTAGTGGCCAAGATGCACTGCTGAGGGCTGTCTGTGTACAGGAGGAACCGTCCTCACACCAAAAACATCACTTGGTCACCCCCAGTTACAGTGTTTTATGCAGTGAGACAGCTAATGATTTAAACTGCCCATTTTTACCCCTGTACTGTTTTTGTAGCAATGGCCAATAGCTGCTACCTCATTGCTTGTTATTTTTTTCTGGTTTCAGAAGTTGTCTTCCTGTTGGCTGTCTTCCACTTTGGCTGGGAACCTTTCCTTCTTCACAATCAACACCAAACCCAGCTGATGGTTCATATTGCCAAACAGGTTTGAGATTTTCCCCAGCTGCTGGCTTTCTCCAGGAGATACTATGGTAAAAAGAACTCGAGGATTTTTTTAATAGACTTCGTCTTTTGGGACTTATTATTGTTCATGTTTGTCCTTTTTCATCCTCTGTGCAGTATTCTTCCTCTATGTATTACTGGGAATATAGTCAGAGGGGCAGTTCAAGATATAATTAAGTTTATTGGATCATTCCTATTTCTTACCCCTGGTCTTGACTGATGGGTGACTGTATTGTTGTTTGTTACTAACAGATATCTTCCACATTCCATGGGTTATGGTTTTGTCTTTCCCTTGGTTTGTCATTTCTTCTAAATCCCCTGTGGAATATTTTTTGTTTTTCGCTCCTTGATGCATTTTTTACTATATTTTTTTCATTTGTAAGTACCCAAACTGATGCTGCTCCTCCACACCCTGGTCTCCCCTCTGAGAGACACCAGGTGAGATCACACTTCCACAGATTTCTATTAGGTGCCAGCATTTTCCCAAAGATTACACAGCAGATAAATCTCTCTGTTTCTGCACATGGTTTATTACTGAATATATTGTCTGCCTACACATGCAAGAGCAGATAACCAATGATTTATATTTTCATAATGACTACTGCAGTGATTCATTTACTCTGTTGTATATTGGTGTCAGGGCAAATCATTTATGTAAAAGGGGAGAGACACCAAAGAACAAAAGGCAATATAAAGTGGCGCAGAAAGCAAAAGAGGGTAAAAACCAGCCTGGACAGATAAAAATGCTTTCAATGACCCAAGGAAAGTTGTGGCAAAAGGGTTTTTTTTGTTCCTATTTCTTGTCGCCTTCTCCCTGTTCTGCTTTCTGGATCTGCTGCTTTACAAAAGTAGGTTGCTCCTTCCTGGAAGAGCCAAACCTCCTTCCCTTGGGAGGTTAACTCAAGCACCAGCATGGCATAGAGTTTGGAGTTGTGTAATGTGCTCACTAATATTCCTGCTTCAAAATTCAGCCTGCTCAGGGTGACTCCTGACCCCTGAGCAGCAAGACAGAGGAACTTAGGGGAGCAGCCACATTCAGGCATCTGGATTGTGGAATTGGCTTAGCTTGGAGCTGTGCTACAGTCAGAATAAGCTGTTGGTAATGTTTCCATGAGCCGGAATATCATGCTTTAAATTTTACCTGTCCACGAGAAATCCTCCTTTGTGTTGAAAATTTGCTGTTTATTTTGCAAGTGCATTTTGCATGGCATCAGCTGCTTCTTAATCTTGTTGTAGATTAAGCTTTTCAACTCAGACGTATATTTTGTGTTATTTGGGATTTCCTTCCATTCCCGAAGAATACACAATCATAAGAATCATACAATCATAGAATGATTTGTGTTGGAAGGGAGATTAGAGATCATCTCGTTCCATGCCCTGATACTTTCACTAGACCAAGTTGTTCAAAACCCCATCCAATCTGGCCTTGAACACTGGCAGGAATGGGGCAGCCTCAGCCACTCTGGACAACCTGTTTAAGGATTCCTCTCTCACAGTAAAGAATTTCTTCTGCATATCCAACCTTAATTTCCCCTCTTTCAGTCTGAAGCCATTACTCCTTGTCCTATCACTACAGTTCTTGACAAAGAGGGTAAACACGTGGTAAATTTAGTCTTTTCACATGCCTTACTTGGGGGTAATTCTGCAACTAGCTATGTTGAAAGACCTTTGAAAAATCTGCCCCACAGAGGCACTATTAACACACTTTAGACATTACACAAAAGAGCCAGCACACTGTCCTGTCTACCACAAAAATCTCACTGAGGTTGGTAAGAAGTGCTATAGCCAAATCTTTCATAGACGCTGTTTGCAAGGGTGCCTAATTTGGTGCTGATCAGCTGTTGGCTGATCATTCCATACCTGTGAATTTTCCTTCACAAGTTTATTCACACAAAGAAATGATGTTATGAATTCTTGTGCAAGGAGAAGTCCCGCATGGGTTAAGGAGTCAGAAGACGACGACTTACCCAAGCGAAGAAAAACACATACAAACTGCTCAGAATTAAAATCCTATGAATACTTGCTATGCACACTGAAGGATTAATTGAAAAATTCTTGGCAATAACCACATTTGTGAATACTAAGTGTATTTGCCAGTACTTTGCAAATGAAAAATGAGGATAAGGTTATGAATAAATTGTTCAGGGTTTCTGCTTTTGACTCTGGAGTATTTGCTGACAGCATTGTTGAAAGTAGAGAGGGAATTTATGTGGTAATACTGAATAGGTTAAAGTAGAGATAACATCAAGACACGGTGTGTTCTGAAAGAACCTCATATCATTAGGAAAAATAGTGGTTTTCTCCCCATAACTTCTTTCATAACTGCCTTTCAGCAGTGCCAAGCAAATCAGCTTTTTTGTTTTTTGTGTCAGTTACACGTGAGCTGAGACTTGCTATATCTACTGATCCAGAAATATTTAGTAGCAGAAAGCATGTCACAGCCAGAAATTTTTATTTCTGAGAAAAACACAGTTTTTAGTTAATATAAAGCTATTCACGAATTAGTGGAAAAACCTAGAGAGTGATTTCTGGCCAAAGTGAAATATTTCACTAAAACATTTTCATTTTCTTGGGTTTTCTCATTTAATATGGCTATTTAAAAGGGATTTTACCTACATCTCATTAAGTTTCACTGAAAGTAAAATTAAGGAAATAACACATGGGCTGGGGGTGTTAAAGAAAAAATTATAAAGCATAATTGCCCTGGAGTTGCCCAGTCTCTCGTTGCATTGACCAAAGCCAGTTAATTTGGTTTTGGTTGGCAAACTATCTTACCCCTTGTTCTTCCATCTTTTGTTACCTCACTGAGGAGGCTGCTCTTTGCTTCCCAAATGGCTGGGCTTGTTTTACGCCCACTGCCAGAGCGGCGGGGAACAGGTTTTGTTTTGCACAAGGGCTGATGCATCCCGGGATGGCAGGCTGGGGAAGGCTCTTCCCTGGAAGTCAGGCAGGTTTGGCACCACTGTCTCATCCCGGAGGAATTTCTTGAGGAAGGGATGTGTTTCACTCTGTCATCAAAGCTTTCCCTAATGAAGTCAGCGCACTCCCCTGGTTTGCATCAGAAACACCTCGGGGCAGGGCTGTTCCAGGTTTCTGGCAGGAGAGTTTGCTCTTCCCTGCCTCCAGCTCTTTGCAGGCTTTCCGTTGCTGAGCTCTGAATTTTGTTGCCAGCACGGAGGACAAACTAGACATACTACACGAGTTCAGGCAACTATGTATTAAATGCAGGCAACTGAGAGCTGTTTCTGTTGCACCTGGCCAACCTCTCTTATTTCCTGCACCAAAACTGGAAAGGTTTCCTTATCTTTATCCCTCTTGATGTACTACAGGATACAGGTGAGAGATAGGAGGGGTTCCAGTGAAACAGTACAGTAGGTATAATTTGTCAGTGAGCTGTCAGAGCAGAAAGGCACAAGAAAGAAGATAGCAGTGACTTTCAGCCTTCCAGAAAACAAAGCAACAACTGCTCAGCCCAAACAAAACCACTGGAAATAGTATGGATATTTTTAAAACCTATTGTCTTCACAGATCCCAAGTACACTTTCGCTCGAGCGGTGAGAATTAAGCATAGTATTGTTTCTGTGAGAAAGTGGGTTAAATGCGGTGTAAACAGCTTACAGATAGGAGCAAATAAAGTCATGGGCTTCCTGGAATGGGTGCATGGAATTGGAATCCCTTAAATCACCCTTTGCTCACCATGTCGCCTCCTTTGGTAATGGGAGCACAGGGAGAGGGAGGCACAGACGAATCTGAATCAGTGCTGAACCTACACGAGCAAGGAGAAATGAATTGGTGGAACTGGATAACACTGCAAGCAAATCCAAATCCCACAGCACGAAATGGGACCCCTCTAATATGCTGGTTTCTTGAACATTACCTCCTTCCCCCTCCAATCAGCAGCTGATGAGGGCCAATAAATGCCAGAGTAACAGCTCTTTGGAGAGATGTATTGACATCATTTTGCCAGTGGGAACTAGATGGAATTGCAGCATACCTAGATTGTTTATTTTCTCCACTTTTAAATATTCATATGAATAGTTCTGAAGTTTTCTTTTGCCCATTGCCTTGAATGAAAGACAGCAAAAGTCACTTGGTGTTAATATTTTTGCCAAGAAAAAAATAGTTTCACTTTAGCCAGGAAGCTGTTGTTTATAAACTGGCTGACAGAGGAGCACAATTGCCTGGGTAATGTAGACAATGGCCATCTCCATTCTAAAGGGTATTTTCTCCTCTCTGAAATAAACACTGCATTGCATGCAGGAAAACAGCAGCTGCAGGCAAAACAAGGGAGATCTAAGTCAAAACAGTACTATCCTCTTTACCTCTCCTGAAAAAAAGAGAAGATGTTTGTAGGCACTGGGGATTTTTAGTTTTGCTTGTTTGTAATGCTTTTCAACCTCAACTTTCACTATTCTCTGATTTGTTTCACATAATCCTTCAACCTCCTTCTTATTCTCCCTTGTCTTCCTCCAGTGTCTCCATTTGCTTCCCCTTCACGTCCTTACAATCCACACACCTTGAGAGTTTCTCATGAGATCTTTCTGTTCCTTTATCCTCCCAATCTATTACCTTCTCTCACCAGATAAGCCACGATTCATAGTCACACCTTTTAGTGTGTACCTGGTTTTGTCCATTTCTCCCACCTTTGACCTTCTAGTCCATTCTCTGCATGTCTCCTCTCCATGTCCTTTTTCTACTGCATATCACTGTATCATCCCTTTGACTGCCACAACTCAATTCACCTTGCTTCTTCTTAGATGTCCTTTGTCATCTATGATATATCTGAAAAAGGTATAGCCAACCAAAATATCTGAGTGATATTTATATATTATATTATATATGTTTTATATTTATATAAGTTCTGAGTGATACTTTCGCCCTTAAAGACCTATATGCCTTTGCCTAACATTTTGTCTGCAAAAGTCCTTCACATTCCCCACCTTGGTGCTAAGTGTGGTTGCCTGATACTTCCCTCTTCATTCTTTTTCTTTTTTAAGAAGCACAGGCTCTACTTCTTCTCTCCTGGCATATAGGTGTTATATATGACTGTCCTTTCATCTATCTCCTCCAATTTAGACTTATTGCCAAAATGTAACTCCTGGCTCTGTCCCTTCCCCTTCTTCTTCCATGCTCACCTTACATAACTTTAGTGGAGAGCCTGAGCACCCTTCTGACCCCTTACCTGTGCTCAGTTGACTTCTACTAGGGGTTTGAATCTCTTTTCAAGGACAGGACTTCCCCCACTGCTACCTATTTCTGATCCTTTTCTCTAACCATGTAAAATTCACGCTGGATTCACTTTGTTGCCTTAAGCTTCCTGCAGTTGTCATGACTTTCGGAGTCATGCCTCCAACCAGCCAGCTCTCATTTGGAACTGTAAAGTCAAGTTTGCATGCCAGCCACACTGCTGTGCCAGGCTTTGTCATCCTCCTGACAACTTGCCTCTATATTGTCCCTTTTACCTAGGAGGAATTCCCAGGAGTTTCAGATGTTGTTGAAATTCTCCTGTCGGTGGGTGCCTGTAAGACAGAACACCAATGAAACATGAAATAGTAATGAAACACTAATAAACAGTGTGGTCTCATTGGTTGCTTGAATTAAGAGTCATCTAAAGAATTAAATATTAATCAATACTGTGGAGAAATGTGATAAGTTTTCTCTTCACAGATTGATGTGATTAAGTCCACAGTTGTTCTTTTAGTTATTTGAAAATTAATGCCACCACCCCCAACTTAAAAATGAAATTTGATTTTTTTCTCATATATTTATCTTTCTCAGATTTCTTTTTTTTTTCTTAATCAGAAGTGTTTCCAGACCTGTATTGATTTAAAAATACCTGAAAACAATCAAGAAGAAATTCTGATTTTTATCATCTTTTGACAGAAAAATCTTAAGATTACTTTTACACCTCTCCCATCCCTTACTTCCTATTCAGAAAGATGATTGCTTTGAGTGTGGTATCAGCAGAAGGAGTGGAAGGACCCTTTAAAGGAAACCACATGTCTAAATGGCTGCACAGTAGAGATCATAATATAGAACAACAGAAAATATGGAAATGCGTCATCGTGTCTCTCTAATGCTCTCTTTTAGCTTCAAGGAACCCAGCAGGTTTGGTAGCCTTGGGAAACCTTTTAACTGAGCCCCATCTGCCTGCCAATTACAAATGCTCCGTGACTCTCACAGAAAGCTGCTCTCAGAAGAGGGTTCTTGACGCATGTGGAACAAGCAATCCTCAGATTTCACTCCTGTGCAAGATCCTTGAATGGCAAAAAAATTGTCACCTGCTATGGTGACAAGTATTTCCTGAAGTACAATCAGGGAGCAGCACTAGGACTGGTTTTTCTGTTCCCTTCTTCACCTTGCAAGGACTTCATCCTACCTCGCCTGAAGTTTCAGGCAGATTATGTAGCTCAACGATTATTTAGTCAATGTTAAAGCATTTACAGAAGGAATCTAAAGGAAGGCAGCAATATGCAGTCTCTTTCTTTGTTAATCCATATGGTTAACTATGCTTAGCTTCCAAACCTATGTTACTATCCAAGGAAATGTCTAGATAATCCAGAATTAAATATATATGGTTGTTTCTTCAGCTTGCCAAGCACCCTTCTATGGACTCGATTATGTCTCCCTTTCTCCTGCTCAGGAGGGTCTTTCCCTACAGCCAAGGGTGAGCTCAGAAACCTGCCTGCCCTCTTTCATGTACCACTGACATGTTGCGTTAGTCAAAGCTGGATGGTGTGAAAGTTTAAAGAACACTCAGGGCTCAGATGGTCAGGTCTCTTTAGCCAGATTTTCAACTATTCAGGGGAAGAAGAGCTCATCTCACCTGACCATTGCTGGGTATGGCAGTTGAAGGGAAAGACCTCAAACATCTCTGTTGAGCTCACAAAAAGAGGTAAATGAGAAGACTTGGGGATCACTAGTCAGCTGTGGCTCACATTGTTGGTATCTGTAAGTAAAATAGAGAAGAAAGACTCAGGGAGATCCCATAAAAGGCTTCCAGCTGCCCCAGCTCAGTGCTCCTTTGTGGATTGGCGCCAGTTTTGTGGCTTTGGGTACCAATAGCTTTGGTGGCCATTCTCTTCTCCTCTCAGGATGCCATCATTTGCTAGACACCCCACTATCATCCATGCTGCTAGATAGACCTTAAGATAAAATGAAGGTAATTCAGCATAGCAAACTTAAGAGAGTAAGCAAGCCAGATGAGGGACAGATGTAGAGAAAAAAAAAAGAGAAACCTTATTTTTCAATATCTATAATTATTTTTAGCTCAAGATCCGTATCAATATCCTTCATCTGAAAAGCTGTCTGGTAGCTTCCACATCTGTCAGATGGGAACAGATTCTCTCACGAGGTCTGTCCAAAGAATGGCTGATTTGGAGACAAATGTCTTCTCCCATACTCTTTTTCTCCCTCAGCTTCTTCCGGAGTCAAATATCCCCTTGAGGGATATTTGCAATTCATACGCTTGATACTTAATGAAGACCTCAGATTTTAATACTTTCCACAAACGATCACTGATTTTTAAAGATGCTCTGGAAATGCTCACGTCCCTTGGGCAGGTTGCTACCTGGTTAGACAGTAAACAAACCATTTACCAAGGTGAAAGCAACACCTAGTGAAAGACCTGATACCTAACTGTAGTATAAAGATATTCCTTATACATTATGAATGAAGTTCTCCTCGCAGCCGAATAGGGAATATTTTAGACTTCCATGGCAATGTATGCACCTTTATAACATATGCAATGGAAACACAGACACACAGAAGAGAGCTAGAAATGTGACTTCTTGCTAAGTCATAGTGGGGACAAGACATGACATTAAAGATGTAAAATCTTGTGTGAAGGCCTGTCTGGGTCAAGAGACTTCTAAAATGACTTTCTAGATAGAAGAGCACCAAGCTGAAGTGCATTAACATACCCTGAAGGTTTCCTCACAAAGGCAACAACCTCAAATGACTAAAATTGATTTGAAATGCCAGAATTAGGAGACCTCTAAAAATGATAGTATTGTTTTAGTTGTTTAATAGGTCTTCAGAACATGCATAATTTTTTTAATGGCCAGCAATAGTAACTGTATCGCTTAGAAGTTGCTGAGATCATGAGATCAATCAACAAAAACAGTCTGCAACCTTAGTGCTTATTGATTCAGTTGCTATTCCCCAGCAAAAACAATTATTGCTGTGTTACAAAACCCAGCTATTCACTCTTTGCACTTTTTTTTTATTATTCACAAAATAGTTGATTCAATCTAGAACTTAAATCTCCTTTCATCACTTTGAGTATCACTTTTTAAAATAATATATGTAACTACACCTTCTCATCACTTTTGAGCAAATGGCTGGGGATGGTGTTCCTGGGACAAAGCTATGAATAAAAGATCACTTTTAAGGAAAGAAATGGTGAAGTGAAATGGATGTTAATATTATATGCCTGTGGAAAATCTGGGCATTTCAGAGTACAGTGGTAGTGTAATGTACTGTCGAATGGTCAGAAAGCTCTCTTTGTCAATGACTGAGGTGAAATGGGAAATTACAGTACTTTCTTACATTGTTTGACTCCTGAGAAACAGGAAAGAAGTAGTAAGGAGTGAGCAGGATGACATGTTCCACATAAACAGAGAACAAGGAATAGCATCAAATGAAGGCAGCAGTGCTCAGGTTTTGCAGACTGAAGTAAACACTTAAAACTGCCAGGTTGCTCCGTTGCTAGAAAAGACATCTGCAGGGACAAAAGCCTTATTGGCTTAAAGTGAAATTTCTGTTGTGCATCTATTGCTGCTATTTGGGTGAATGTTCCTGACTTCTGCTATGCCATTCATCTCCATTCAACTTTATGAAAATGCCTGTAGGGTCATTATTGCCAGGAATTTTCAACGGATGTAGAACAGTGCACAAGCAGACTTCCATGAGGTAGGGTATATAAGCCTTTTTTTTGCATGGAGAGCAGCTGTCCACAGCAAAATGACACCTTCCATCATCAGAGGTCACAGTGCTCACTGTGGAACACAGGGTGTGCTGAAGGCACCATTCTGAAGTTGTCCATCTGTATGGTTCGGGTTGGAAGGGACCTTAAAGACCATCCAGTCCCAGACCCTTTATCGTGGACACCTTCCACTAGATCCAGTTCCTCAGCGCTCCATCCAACCTGGCCTTGAACACTTCCATGAATGCTCTTTACCATGTTTTATATCTCTTATATCACTTGGACTTATCCCTCCTGTTTGGTGCCAGAACAAACAAATTAAAGTTAAAACAATGTTGCAAGCATGCCAGGAGGTTTTTTCCCAGCTCATCTGATACAGAGGAAATGTTTTTATTCCTTCCCGGCCAGTTTGTATAGAGAAGTAATATGAGAATACTAAACCTTTATTCACAGCATGTGGACAACAGAATTCCAGGTACATTCCTACAGGTTTGCTTCATTCACTCTTCAAAATCAGTGCTAAAGTATGACAGCAAGCGAGTTTTCACAGTGTAGAAATTATCGAACAAATAGGTTAGTTGAGATTTTGAGGCCTGATTAGTATGTCACAGATAAATCTGTGAAAATATTTGACTTTTCATGAACTGAACTGTTGAAGGAAGTGGAGTTTTAATTTACCCAATATTTTTCAGCTTTTGTGCCTCAGCAAAAAGGTGTTTATTTTATTCCAAGTCCAACAAGGTATTTGCTTTTGAATCAGACAAATCGGTTTTGTTTCTCTGCCCTACTTTTTTTCACCCTTTTGAATGTTATGTGAGGGTAAATTTCAAAATAAAATGTCATTGCAAAATGTTGGATCAATGTGTAAACAAGAATTTCAACGTTTCCTATGAAAATTAAAAAAACTCACAAAAACACAATAGTTTTAGCCAAAGCATTTGGAGGAATCTGACAACTTACATGTGTATATTTTGTGTTAAGAAAGTTGCACCATCCTGTTGTACTAATAGCCTCATGGAAATGCATGGCAATAAAATTTCCATGTTTCATACTCTTTAAGGTTTGTAGTTTGTTACCGCTGTTGACTTTCAAAATCAGAGCGAGGTGGTTTGTGAATTAGTGCCCTTCCCTACTAGAAGTATTTCCAGTTTGTTCTTTGCCACCCTGTCCTCTCCCAGACAATTATTGCTTAAACATTTCAAGGGAGAAATGAGTGTCCACCAGGACTATGGGCAGGATTACCTCTGCTAAAGAAGCAGTAGGATTTCTGAAGAAAAAATAATGTACCTTAAGCTGATGACATTGTAGCTGATACAAATAAGTGTGTCCCTGCAACAGCCTTCCAGCTCTTTTGATATCATATCTATAAATCAGTCTAAGAATCAATTTGAACTTGACTGTATAGATAGACATGAAGATGGAGAGGACTGCTTGTTCTTCAGCTATTAGTACAGAAGGACACAACTTCTGTAACAGTCAGCTCTGTATTTTTATTTGATGTACAGCTTTTTCATATATTAAACTTCCAAAAGGCTGTCTGGCAAGTAGTAAATGTGATCTTCCTGCACTTGAGACTAATAAAAAGAGATTTTCAGGCCTCTTAGTTTATTTCTATCACTCCTAAGAAAAATCTTTTTATAAGGCAGTAAGTACATCAGCAGTCAGTTCTTTCCTAAGAATGCTAATTATATTCTCTCTGTATGAATTAATTATAATTCCTTTTGACTATGGTGATATTGTTTAGAGGAATTATCTCTCAGGTCAGATGAAAAGGTTTGACTTTGTGTGACACACCGGAGTGATTTGTTCTCCATTGTGGTATTAGTATTCCTTAATGGGAACTTTGTGAAGAATTAAAACCAAATTAAACAGAGAGAGGGGCTCCCTCCACTGATTTCCTCATTTAAAACATTATATAGAGAAGCTTCTCCATGGACTGCCATGCACAGCCAAACAATGAAACAGACATTTTCTCCTTCACAGAGCTCCTTCTGAGCAGCACCACGACGTGTGTTCCCCAAGTGTACTTTGCTGTGATACGGTTGCACCGGAGACAAATGGAGATTAGGGTGCAGATGGGAGTTATCAGTAGAGTTGCACCTGCTTAGCCTGGTTCTGAAATTCCCTCTGATGTGTGACAGTCTGAAATACAGCCTTCCTAAGCGTGAGTATTTATGGAAACTGTGTAATCTGCAGGAAAAAGCGTGGGGTGCAAAACTCTACTGACTTCTTCATTGCTGCCTTGGAGAAGAGATTTTTGAGTGCTGAGCCTCCAGGCTTCAGATGGTCTCCAGTTTTGCAGAGAGCAACAGAAAAGCAGCAGAATCTCCTAGGTTACACCTCCTTACAAGCTCCTATGCTTCCCAGGACATGGTGCACTTTGAAGCTGAAGAAGCATCTTTTTCCTACAGGCTGGATCCAGATTTAGGCTGCTAAAAAATGCTCTGTGGCTTTATGGTATGGTGTGTGATTTCAGAGCCTTGTAGAAAGGATCTGAGCTGCCTGATATGTGCGATGTTGGTTACGTGGCATCATGAAAAAGCAGATGGGATACATGAAGGAAACTGAGCTGGACAAAGAGCCCTTGCACCTAAATTATTCTATGATTCACAGCAAGTTTGTCCACAAGAGCTTTTTAAGACTTTAGAGAAGACTGACAACCAGGGAGGTCTAAAGAGATGCTCTGGCAGGACGTTCATATGACAGTGTAATGAATTTGGCCTTGAAACTGCTTTTGCTTACATGTCTTACTGCTGCTTACCTGGCAATAAACTGTTCAGTCTTAGCTTTTTTTATTTTTTTTTTTGTTCTCCCACCATTATGTAAGAAATTAGTAAATAGCAGTAAAACACACTGGTTCTGACCACCAATCTCCATTGCCTCCCTCTGTCCTTCTCTGCAGGCTGCTCTCAACAGTCCAGCTGCTGATAAGCTGGCAAGAAGTGCAAGACTCATGATGAAGCTACAGGGATGTGAAGTAAGTGGTTTTTCTACACGTATCCCAAGTTTAGAAGTCCTGGGACAGCCTCAGGATAACAATGATCTCATCAACTTCAGACCAAAATGCAAAGCTCATTTGATCTGATTCAACTTCCCTGCGGAAAAGTATTCAAGGTAAAATTGAATGGAAGATAGAAAGACAAAATTGAGATTGAAAACGCTATAGAAAATAATTGTTTTTAAAGTTGGAAGGTATTAAGTGTGAACTGGGAAATCTTTTGTTTGTATGCTTGCCAGGAGACAAGTGTAAAGAAACAGAGCCCTAAAGCTTTAAGCACAGTGACCATGTCTGGGAAATACTGTACATAAAATGCAGCTGTACATGATTGCAGTACTCAGTGGAATCAGCTCTTTTGCTCTCCTTCAGCTATGACATTGTCTAAATCAAAGAAATAAGAGGAAGAAAAAAATCCTCTACTGCGCCATCCTTTCACTCTGAAATGTAGGAAGTGATGTGCCCAGGGTGGGGATAAAGAATACAGTGTTTTCTTTACGGTACAACATCCCAGCAAAACCCTTCCTCAGCAACACCCAGGGATATTTGGTTTATTCTCCTTATTATATTTGGTATATTCTCCTTCTCCAGGAGGAGAGGGGTGTGGATGAGAGTGTTCCATGACACAGCAGTTACTGTACTCTTCTTCTTTGCTGAGCAGTGAGCTGAGCACTGATCAGAACGAAGGAAGAAGGGGTGAGAGCTCCCATTGTGCCACTGCCACCATCCTCACAGTCACACTGTAGAGCTGCCAGTCCTCAAAAGGAAAGAAAACAAACGTGCTCATTAAACCCATGTTCTGGCCCTCTCTTTTTCACTTCTTGCCATATTAAAAGAAGTCTGTGTTCTTCTCAATCTCAAACCCAGGGTCTTTTGTTTTGACGATTTCCAGTTTCAATAGTTCAATTTTCTTTCCACCTTCTAATTTGTATTCCTAGTATCAGCTGCTAAGGAGCAAGTTAAATGGTTTGAATTCACACTGATTTAACATTACTAGTTGCCCTGCCAATTGCTTTCCAACTTTGCATTTTTTTGTAAGAGACATCAAAACCTGTGATAGGTTTAAGATCCTCAATACTTAAAAGAAGGAAAGAGCAAATAAGGCAATAAACCAGAGCGGAATAAATGATCAATTACAATCAGTTAACTGTCTTATCTAACACTGTGCCTGCTACAAAGAAGAAAATCAGTCTTTTCATTCTCTGTAGGTGGCTACGCATGTATTGCAAGAGAAGGATATAGGATGCTCAAAGAATGACATGGGGCAGCATTACACTGAGCACAGTGAAAGGCAAAACCCTCTGGGAGAGGGGAAATTCCTTGTTCCCATAGTTACAAGCAAGCCATTAAGAAGATACACACCTCCAAAAGCTGAATTAGAGAAGTGCTTTTAACTCAACATACTCTATTTAATTTCAGCAATTTTCCCCTAACTATTATAATGCTGTGTGGGTTGTGTTGACTGCTGCTCTGCGCTACTCACCTTCAGCAGCTGCCACAAAGAAGCCAAGAATACACTTTTGGGTTAAACCACTAATAAGCAGCTTATCATTAGGACCAAATCTCTCTCCAGTAGGTGGGCTGACCACCCTGCCACCTTATGATAATTTAAAAGAGCTCACAGGAGGAAGAACCTCAAAATAAGGGGCGGAGGGAGACAACTGCTCCACATCTACTTTTTGTACCAGTCTGACCACATGCACAATGGGGTGCAAATGTTTAAGATAAATTAATAATATGAGGATCCAAGGTGCATGCAGGTTTAGTCCCATCACAGCTTTTTTCTCTTTCTGTAATAAAGCAAACTGTGCTCATATAAGCACTGGTGTAATTGTATTTACTCTGTGCATTGGTATGTGTGCGGGGGATTTCTACTTCTCTAATTATATTAGTGTATCTAGCAGTCTGTGCAAAGATAAGTTCTTAAAATTATTTTCAGGAGTCACATTTTCCCCTTGAAACCTCCTGCCTTTGTTTGCTGTTATATAACTGCATTTTGCTCTGCTTTGAAATATTTTCTCTTCTCTGTTGCTGTTGGAAATACCCACGCAAACCAAGAGGAGAAATGGGCTATAAAGGGAACAAACAAAACTGTGTGTTGACTTAAATTGGTTTTGGTCTGTTTCCAAATGTTGCCAAACACACAGGATAAACACACAGAGTGGAGAAAAACTGTCCCCCTCTTCTGCTTGCCTCTGGTGCCAGTTACAAATACCATAAGTAAAAAAAAAAAAAAAAAAAAAAAAGGCTTGCAAGGTTCCATGTAGTATTAAGACATGCAGACTGCTTATGGTTATGACCTGGATTCTCAAAAAATTTTAGTATAAACATCTTTATACAGGATCTGATGACAGTCAAAAGTACACTCAGGCAAAGAGAAGGCAACACTGTCTTCGTTATACTTATCTCAAAGATACTCTCTATTTTTGTTTTTCCATAATCTATTTTTCCATTTTACTGTAGACAGTCTCATAATTTTCATGTCATTCAGGCCTATAATTTTACAGTCACACTTTATTGATAAGCAGAAGCTTGGTTTAGAGTATTTTCCAGAGGCTCAGCTGGAAACTGGACTCTTAAAAAAACCCCTGTGCCCACACATGCATTTACACATGTCTAAAGGCTATCCTTCCCCCAGCAAATTTACAGCTGGGTACTTAAAACCAAGACAAGCATTAGAAATGAAATATGACCAGCGCTTCATAAATGGAGAAATGAGAGAGAGGCATTATGTCACATCCAAAATAATAAGATCCTCCTCCCTCATCTTAGGCCATGCCTTCTTTTTGTCATTACAGCTACACAAGAGCTTTCCAATTTGCTTTTAGGGTAATTTATTTTACGGTATTTTAGGCCGCCTTTATCCCACCTTTGAATTCCAACCCAAACTCTCATCTTTCCTTGCCTCAGTCCTCAAGTAACACAAATCTCCTTGGCAGTATCTCTCCTTGCCCCAAGGTATCCCTTGCAGGGAGCGGCTGCCAACAGCAGCTTTCCTGCTCCTCCCTGCCCACAGGAGCCCCAAAACACTGTTTGTAGCCTAAAGTCACCACCTTCGTCATTAACACTCCTAAAACTAAAATGCCTTATTATCCCCTGTGTCACCACATCGTGTCCTGCCTCTTCTGCCTTGCTACCCGTGCTAGAGGTGACTTCATTTGTGCTTCCTTAATCCAGAACTGTCAGTGGTGCACATAAATCAGGTGTTGCTGCAGTGAAGATATTTAAGTTTAAGAGAGAAAGGAGCAAATCATGGTGTCAGCATTGCTGCCAGACTTCACAATTACTGGGCAGAAGGGGTTACAATGACTAAATGACACATTTATAGCAATCGAATACAACCCTTTGTGCTTTCTTCAACCTTGACTTTATGGGTGGATTGGCTGATAAAAACTGAACCACAAGGTCATTTCCTCCTTCATGATCCTTCTAAAGAATCATTTTTACTGAGGTATCTGGAGGAAATTACCCATTATGCGATGGAAAGGAAAGAAGGGTCATGGGGTCAAGCTTAATCTGAAGGGAGAATGCCCATGTATACACCCTATATTGTCTATAAACTGAGAGATTTCAAGGCAAGGTATGCCCATAGCTCTGTTGGAAAACACAGGAGTGCTACTGGAATACTATTGTTACCAAAAAATAGCAGTGGTAATATTTAGGGCTCCATTAAAAATACCCATACAAAGGACATTTGTTAAATAGGCGATTGAAACCATCCTACACCATGAGGGTCAGACTCATAAAGAAGCCTAAAAATGCCTGAGAATGCCTCAGATGAATTGGTGAGTTTGGAACCCAGTCTACATTTTTGCGCTTAATGTGCATTCTAGAAATGTTTCCCTCCCATGTTTAATGAATCCAGGAGCAAATTAATTTAGAAAAATAAATTCAAATAGACTTTTCTG
The DNA here is from genome assembly GCF_003031625.1 of Empidonax traillii. NCBI lineage: Eukaryota > Metazoa > Chordata > Aves > Passeriformes > Tyrannidae > Empidonax > Empidonax traillii. Next base: position 2,089,488 of record NW_020955194.1, on the reverse strand, counting down.
AATCAATATCCCAGCATTTCACATTCTTGATAACTTGAATCACAGTGCTGAAGCAATATTCAGCTGCTGTAAATTGCCATAGCTCCACTGAAGCCAATAAAGTTACAGTAATTTATTTCATCTGAGGACGTGATTTTTTACAGAATAGTCCTGACCTTATGTAATTGTGGGGCTTGTTCATTTATTTGTTTTAATAAATGGGGGGAAAAAAGGGCAGACTCCTGCATTTTTAGACAGAATTAAGAGATTACTTCTGCAAATAAACGGGGGGTACCAGTAACAAAACTAGGAATGTCAGAAACCAGTATTTTGTGAGAAAAAGAACTCAACCCAAGAACAGAAACAGGGAAGTTGTGCATCTTCTTTTCTCCTTCTCTCTTTAAGGGACAATCCTGAGTTATGGAAACACACTGGAGACATTTCAAAAGCTTTGTATGATGTAATCTCATCCAAGCATGCTGAAACTGCAAATACATATGTGCCCCAATGGGGTTTTCTTGTGGCCTCTAGGAGCAATGCTGGTTAGAAAGAGAATTTCAGAGAAGGGACAAACACATGGGGATTTTTCTTACACCACAAACTGGCAATTTTAGGAACTGCTCACTGAGGAATGTTCTGACCTGGGTTGGATGATTCTAGGCCAGAGGTGCCAGTAGCCCTGCATTCAGGGACTCTCCCTTGACACTTGGCAGCAAATTTATTCTGTAGCTTCCACAGGATCCTGTGAGAATTAATTCCCTGGCCTTGTCTGAAAAGATTTTTTTTCCCTCTCTGCTCTCACACTGCTGGTTGATAATTTCATTATCAGTCCACCTGCTGTTGTATTATGAGAAACAGTGAATAAATCACTTCCTATTTCTCATATCTACCTCAGCCATATTCCATCTTTGTCATTTATTATCTAGTCTTTTATTATGAATTATCTGTCACCTAGTCTATCCACTCTCCTTGTAAAAAACCTGTTCAATAAGTTTGGTCTTGCCATCTCTGTCTTAGTTTCAGTACATCCTTTTGAGGTGGGTTGAAATGAATAATAAGTACATAATGTGCAGTAATAATATACAGTAGCATAATGATATTAGATTTTTTTTCCTTTGCCTTTCCTAATAATTCTTAATATTCTTTGTTTCTTAGTTCCTGAACACTGATGTATCATGTATTCAAAGTGTTCAATGAATCTTGAAGGACTCCAGCTACTCTCCTTAAATGACTTCAGGTAATTCAGCACCTAAATGACTATATATAGTAGCCTGTCTATACATACATACATACATGTACTTACACTTGTATGTCTGAATTGCTTGTTGGTATATCAGCAGAATGTTGCTCTTCTGCATCACATTGCAGTTACTAATATGTAAATAAACACAAACACTTATGATCTTCAGAAATAACTCATAGTCAACTTCAGATTAGCCTTTTCTGAATAATTTTGTATGAGCTAATGTTATCAGTGCCCTTCTTATCTGCTTCCTGCAACATTTATGAATATGTTGAGAAGCACTGGGCCCAGTTCCAATCCATTAGTAGCACCATGAGTGGCAGTATTATACTGTGAAGAATCAAGTTGTTCTTGTCTTTTCTCTCCTTTCCTTTTTTATTTCTATTTTTAAGTATCTGCTAATTGATTATTGTCATTTATGTTGGGAATATTTAGTTTTTGTAAGGCCTGTTGACTCATGGCAATGATTCATTGCCATTTTTTTTGGCAATACAAACAGACTGTATTAGCTGTAAGGCTTTTGCTCCTCACCTCTTCTGAGAACTGTGGGATATGTGAGGCATGATTACCCTTTGCAAAACCACACTGCCTTTTCCTTGGTATTTCTTACACATCTTTTTTTTTTTTTTTTAAAATTTCTAAATAACTTTCATTTCTAATAATGTCTATGGTCCAGAAACCAAGTTATTGGTCGCTAGTACTCATCATAGCTCTTCAAAACTTTCAAAAAAATTTTTCTACCAGGAATCAAAACTAACTTAGCCCTTAGTAATTCAGTAATTTTATAGAGGATATTTTTAGGATTGTATGAGGCATAGAATTTGATCTTTTTATATCCAATTTATTCTGCCTAATTTTTGTTTCATGAAAAGTGAGTGTGTCTCATCCAACACCACAGTCAAGGGCAATTCACAGGCACTTCAGTAGAAAATTCTCCTTACCTAATGTAGATACTCATCTCTCTGTGTCTCTCTCTCTCCCTCTGATGATTAGACAACAAGCACAGTCCAGTTTCCTAATCTTTAGATGGCAACAGCCAAATTGATCTGACTGTACATCAGGTTGATCTAAAGCTTCATTTCAGGACAGCTTAATTTGAAGCAGTGCCTCCTTTGTTCTTGCGAGGCCTCCATGCAGAAAGTAGTGAGTAAAGTTGATGATAAGCATGTACATAAAAGATCCTCCCTTTTCTTGGGCCTCAGGTTTTTCACCATATTTTTTCTTCCTTTAAAGATCCCCTTGTGATGCAGTTCTCTGGGAGAAAAGAAAAAAAAAAAAGGCGCATTTTCCAAAATGATTGGTTATTTCCAACCTTCTCACTTGTCATTCCCTCTCTTGTTTTGTGTTTAATGTCCTCTGGTAATGACAGCACTGCCATGCACCGCTGCCTTTAGTCTATATTGAAGCTGCATCACTTTTCTACCTTGCTCTGTCTTGTCCTGACAGTTACCTTCAGATTTTTCTACTGTGTTATTGTGAATGTTTGTCCATTTGTTCCAAATGATTTTCAGTTTGAAAACAAGTATTCCAGATTCTGCCTCATTTCCCCCCCTCTCTCACAAACGCAAGCACGAACACAGCTATGACTCCTTAATGGGGGATAAAATCACTGTTTTCCCTATGAGAGCAAAGAAATGGTGAGATGTCTTGAGCTGGAAGAAATTGATTTCTTCAAGGACTACCTTGGAAGATATGTGGTTTATTTTGCACAAAAAGTGGGAGTGTAGTAATCTGACTTGCTGATGGCACATCCTAGGTACAGGCAGGGCATTCAGAATATTTATATATATATATACAGGCAGAATTTGTGGACTGAACATTACAAACTGAAGTAGTTTCACAAGTAAAAAGTGCAAAATCATATAGGGACATACGAGTTCTAAGAACACTTGCTGTCATTAGATGCCTACTGTCAAAGGCCCTTCTGCTGGGATGGCAGAGAAAAGACAAGATAAAGACACGTAACCTCGTACAGAGGCTGTCAACATGACAGAAACACAAAGACCATGGGAACCCAAGATGGATTAGGTGAGTTATTTCCTGCAGAGAGAGGGATGCACACATGCAGGCTGGCAGGTGGAGTGTAATTTGGTCACCTGGGATCAAAAACTATTGCTTTAAAGTGGAATGCAAGACTGACAAGGGCTATTAAGATGGTTAGAAAAATGGAGAGCATAAAATATGAAAGGATACTGGAAGAGATTGGCTTGTTTAATTTACCAGAATGGGGATGACAGGAAGCATGGATAGGCACCTCAAGGGGGTGAATGATAAAAAGGGATAAAGAAATTGTGCCTAGGGAATAATACTGGCAACAGAACAAGCAAGGCACCCAGTGTGGGAGAAACAAAACCTGAATCTCTTGAGAAGCCCCCAGCTGAAGGGCAGGTGAGTTTTTGGAGGCTTTGAGTACCCTGGCACAGAAATGAACTCTTTCTGAGAGGATGCACAGAGTCAACACCACCTGCAGGTGAAGACTTGGAGTTCCTCCTGCTTTTCCTACCAGCTCACTGCGTGTCCTTAGACACAACTCGCTCTTCACTGGGCTCTGGACTCCACACTGGTAAAATGTAGGTAATTATGCTGATGGCTCCTGTAAAGAAGGCTGAGACCTGCCAGCAAGGAGGGCTAAGCAGCAGTAAGGTGTTGTTATTCTCATTTCCAGCTACTTCAAAGGAAAGCAGAATCTGCCTTTCCAGCCATCAGGTGAAATGGAGGTGTGTGTGAGGGGGTGAGAACAAGGGCTGAGAAGATAATGGTTGTGTCACCTGCACATCTGCAAGCGAAAGCCCAAGTGTTATTCATTTTTTTTTTTATACAGAGAATATAAGCTAAGAGAATCTTTATTTACTTCTTAATAATTCAACTCTCCATGTACCACCAAAGATGCTTTGAAATTAATAAATTTCCTGACAGCAGGGATTGTAACTGTCTGCTTTTTTTCCCCAGTATTTTCTTTTGATGATTGTCTTTTCCACAATAAACATCTGTACTGAAAGTAGCTGCCTCTTGCTGGTAAATGAATAGCTCTCTTCATGGTCTGTGCCACAATTATTTTAACTTGGTCAGACTGATTAAAATTAGATGAAGGTTACTGAAACCTAAAACTCATTGAAAAGAGGTCAAAGTTATCCAGAGTAGTGTGTTGTCAGCTGCATTTTAAAATCTTAAAAGAAAGTTCTAAAATATTGGTGTATTCTCTACCAGCTAGGGATAATTAATTATATATGAGGGGAAAAAATGCAACTAATCCCATAAATATTTCCAAAAATAAACTTATGGAACCACTGGACACCCACAAATACATTCCTTCATCTGTGTTGTCAACAGTACCTGTTCTGATCCCTCAGGTATCTCCTCTCTTTGGCCATATCTCCATCACTGCAGGCTGAAAAGCACCAATAGACTGCCAGTGAAATTGTTAGCTGGGATTTCACCTACGGTACAGGGCTGACAAGCTGGGGTCAGTGGGGTTTGTTCAAAGCATCTTCAGCTCCAGTTTGACTGATGTGGGAGATTCTTGACTGTGTACTGGTACTTCTGTAGCACTGGTAGTGCAGGGAGATCTCTTTTTCTCCTAGTGAAAAATGTTTCATTCTTACCCTGTCGCAAGATGTCTAAATAAATAAATAATACTAGTGTAATTTGGTAGTAATATTTCTTCTGTGTAGACTCAGAAAAGTACACATCCAGTAAAGTGCTTAGTTAGCCTTCTTAGTACCAGGGTAGGTTATGTCAGTTTTCTGATAGAAAGGTAGAAATTATGGTAGGTGGCAGAAGAAACACTATATTTAAGGGCAGATGCCTCCAGCTGCAACAGGACATGATTCTCCATTACTTGCACCATTAAATTTCTCAGGCTATTCAGGTGCACACTTGACTACACTGACAAATCCTAATAAAATAAGGTGGCCAAACAGAAAAAGTTAAAAAGTTACACAAGACAAAAGGGCTGTAAGCTCAAAAGTTCATTGAGACAGCTATATAGCACGATCAGACCTGCTCTTCTAAGTACTGAAAGGCTGATGAGGGTTTGACAGTGCTAAGTGTGGTCTTTGGCTCTTTGTGCTAGAGGTAGCCCCTCTTGGTACGTGCAGGCATCTGTCTCTATCAGGAAACTCACTGATCCAAAGCAAAACAAAACTTTTGCCTTCAACATGACTTTCACGGTTTCCTTCTCAGTTTGCTTCATCTCAAGGTACTTTCTTCAGGCAAATCAAGTGTGAGGCATGCCACACCCTCTGATAATGCTCCCCCCCTCAGCTGAGCAGGGCCCAGCTTTACTTCGGGGTAGTGTCCGTTTAGGAATGTTCCACTTAACAACATTCTTTAATACATAACACAAATAACACAGTAGTATCAAAATACGGCAGTGGTACTTCATCACCACCTGTTTGTTCAGAACAGCAATGAAAATAACGGCATTTTTATTTTGAGCTTAAAACCGAAGGCAGCACCGTGCATCCATTGATACTCAAAAACCAAACTGTGGGCTCCTCGTAGCAATGACAGATCATGGACATCGTTGGTTCTTTTACATACACTGAAACTGGAGTTCATCTTACGCAGCCAAAGGAGAGGGAAAGACACTTCTTAGTGACTGAGCCCTTAACCAATCCCAGTGCTATTTTAACTTCACTGCTAGTTGAATTTTAACTGATCAATAGGCATCCCTGCTTTGAAAGCTTTCATTGTGAGGGAGGTATTTTTATTATGGTTCACCAAAAGAATTTTTTTTTGGCCAGACATTGTCACAACTGATGTCTCCTTCCCAAACTACATACTATTGCTTGCTAGTTACTCTTGCCTTCATGCAATAAGATAGAACTTTCTGACTCACTGAGCATCACAGCAAAGGCATAAGTTACCTGTGGAGAGTGGCATTCCTGTCACTTGTGGGTGTTAGACACAAACTGGTCATTAAGGAAGGTTTCAGTGCAGCTGAAGTTGGAGCGTGGACAGTATAGCTGACTCAATATGGTTCCTTCCAGACCCCTTCCTATATGTTTCTGGAATCACTAAAACACTAAAAATGCAATTAATCTGACTGAGAGATGGGGAAAAGTGTTACAGCATACAAACAGTGAGCGTTTTGTAGGGAAAAAAAAAAAATAAAAAAAAAAAAAATAAGAAAACCATGCATTCTTTTATGTCCCAGCCATGTGCTGCCAGTTCCCCAGTCCTTCTCAAAGGCTTATTTAATACTGTTTACTTGACAGCCTGCTACTTCCAAAACTCAGAATTCCCAGTGAGCTGCAGCCTGCAGTTAAGTTTTGAGCATTCAGAAAGGACTGTAACTGAATTTAGATGCATGTAACTCTCAAATTACACAGTACTGTAAAGTATTGATGTTTATACTTGATAGCTTTAATATTACTATTTATGTCGCAATAAATTACGCTTGCAGAAGTAAAAATGGAAAAGCCAGACTGTATTAATATCTACACTAAACATATATCTCAAAATATAATTGATACGGATATTAGCAGTGCAATTTCAATAATATTAAACATGCCTAGGGCTTGTAATAGGATTTCCTAAATGCAGCATACAAGTGATAAAGTGAATCAGGTAAGAAATACTTTTCGCAGAGGAGCTCGTTTGAATGATTGATTAAAACCCAGGTGTTGAATACCAGACACTGATTTGAAGTGAGAAACTTAAGATTTTGTTAAACCAAAGCAAGCTAAAACACATTTTTAATAGCACAGTAATATGTGCCTTGAATTTGAGGTTTGCAAATTATTCATATAATCGTTGAGGGGTTTGCAGTGGAGCACACTTGTGTCATTTTCTGTGGACAAAAGACAGCCTCTTGCTTGCCAGTCATGCTCCACAACAAGTGGAGATGGAAAACATCTCCCTAAAGTAAAAGTGTATCTCTTAAATATTTAAAAATTAGCACACCACAGCAGAATTTATCTGGGAAGTCAACTACAGGCTTGTTGATTCTTCAGATAAAATTTCTGAGACAACAGGGCACTGCATCTCACCCTGAAGAGGGCTGTGGTTTTACAACAATAAATCTGTATTCAGCTCCTCTTCGTGATCTGACTTGCAAGACTGTTGTTCACATTATATATTTGTGCTTAATGTGGACTAGAGGAAGCTGAGAAGCTCATAAAATGAGCTTATCTTTTGTGTTAGGGTGAGAAGTGCTTTAAATTGTTTCAACCATGAACTCCATAGATAGTGTAGCTACCCATATGTGAAATTACATTCCATAAAACGGCAATTTCACTCAAATCCATTAATGATTTTCTAGCCTCCATGGGTTCCAGCATAGTTTTAATTTGGGTGAAGCATCTGCACAGAAAGGGGATGATTGTTATCTGAAAAACATCAATGTACAGGGACCGACCATCCTGTTCTCTGGAGACATGTCTGAGGACGTCTCTGGAAAAGTTGGAACAGTTGACCTTTCTCACTTCTTGGTGAACAGAGTAGTGGAGAGTGAGGATGGAGCATCTGTGGTGCTTTTGCTTCACTGAGTGCAGGAAAAATAAGGCCAAGGAATGCATATAAATTGATTTCATTGTGATATTCAGCCTATAGATTGCTTTAAAAATTTTATTGCTTAACCACACTAAACTGATAGTGTCAACACAATTAATTGCCCCTTCTCCAGGTTGTTGAAAGATGTTTCAAGATTTGAATGGTCTTTGTGGCCCTCTGTGAGTGCCATGCAGCGAAACTCTATACCTTTAGAAAAAAATAGATATTAAAGCTATGAAATAAATGATCATAGAAATAAAGACAGCACTTGACATGAGTACAGCGTGATCAGTATGGAGAAAGTATTCAAACATCTTCTGAAATGAACAGCATATCCTGCTGGTATACCACCATGATAAATTATCACTAGTCAATACAGGTTTTCACTTTACATAAGGATCAAATAGATTAACAAAAAAATTTATATTTGTATCCAGAAATCATAGTGGGAGTCTGGAGAAAGTCGTATTAGTGAGGCTTGATGAGCTGGAGTCTAGAAAAAATTTATAACTTGTTTCATGAAAGTCCAGGACCATAATTCGAAAAGAATGTTTTGGGCTTGATAAGCTAAGTACATGTTTTTGCTTGGATGGTATGCTTATCCATCACTTGCAGATTGGACCACTAATATTTTCCATGTTGGCTTATATTCCAGGAAACTTCTTCAGGATGATTCAGTCCATTTAATAGTGGAGTTTTAGGCTGGCATCACATAATACCAGAGTCCTACAGACTGCACAAGCTAACAGCTGACTTCTGAGGAGAGTTTAATGATGATTTCACATTCATGGAGCCACTCTAGAGCCAGCCAAAATAAACTGGAAGCCATTCGTTGTCTCAGAATTATTTTTAAATCCCTGACTGATTTGGGTCTACATTGTCTGAAGACAGTTGATCTCTTTCTATCAAACACTCACGGTTGAGGTTATCAGCATGACACGGCTTTTTTGATGTAAAAGACAGACAGACATCAATAAAGGATTTTCTGAGAAATGTTTCTTATTCTGGACTGTTTTTCCTGCTGCCATGAATATCAGAGCTCATCTCTCCATAAATGCTGTCTTCAAAATAGTGATATTTGAGGGGAATCTGAAGCAAGGTTGAGCTGGGATTGTTGTTTGCAAGCTATAATGAAGTCATGGGGTCGGACCAAGCTGTGACTCTACAGGCTAGCAGTGACCTCATGAGAGATTCATCTCGTTTAACTGCAGATATTTTGAAGTACAGCATTTCACCCAGACTGTTTTCTTTTGAGTGAATGTGTGCCTAAGGAAGTTGGTTAGAAATTGCTTGTGCAGCTGCCTCTCTTTCAACTGAACGTGAAGAGTGAGAACACCTAGCTGGCACATGACATCTTGGATAAATTTAACCTGTCTTTAAATTCATATATTGTTGAAAATGTTTACCATCTAGTGAATTCCTACCGTTCTATTGATAATTGAAATACAATAATTAACAATCTGCCATATATAAAGGAAAAATATGAAGTGCCTCATAAAAATCCTGTTTGGGATTTTACCTCCAGCTCCTCTTTCAATCTTGCTTTTCGAGTATCCTAAAGGAGAAAAGTAAAACATGACAGACAGAAATACTTTGGATATCAGACCACCATCTGCATCCTCAGCTTGCTGGTGTTTTTTTCCTCTTCCCCTTTTTTGCCTTCTGTTACCACTACTTGCCAGATCCTAGATCTTATTATCCCCTTCCTCTCCTAGTCAGACTCTGAGCAAGAACACAGAGCATGGATCAGTGTCTGAATATTTCCTTACAGATCAGCAGCCCTGTTGGCTCCCATGCATGGAGAAGTTTGAATTTCCCAGTAGTTTAGTGCTGTGATTTTTCACATTTGTCTTTCAGGCAGTTCCTCTTCTCAGGCCTAATGTGCTTAGTCAGGCTTGCAGCTAAGGACAAGCACACCAGAAGATGAGCAGTAAGCCTGTTGCCTTTGAGAGAAAGCCTTCCAGGTTTTATCCTCTGGGGCTCTGGGTGTTGGTGAGATGCTCTAAAAATCCTATTCCAGCAAGTCTGAGGGTGCTGCCATGTCCCTAAACCCAGCCCTCTGGTGCAGAGGTTGGAGGGCAACAGAGTGAATTTTTAACACTTGGAAACAGAACAACAGAGAAATCACTTTATAACATGCAGAAACTCACAGGAATTAACAGAGAAGTAAAAAGGTCAAGGCATTTTTGTCACATGCATCAAGCTTGCTTCCTAATTCCTGTCAGTCCTTTCTTTTCTTCCTCAAAGTCATAGTTTCTGGCACACTCCGCAGTCTGATGGTGCTACAATGACTTTTTTTTAAGGACATCTCCCTTTGGAATGTTTTTGTGTGTGGTTTCTTTGTTCTGTGAGCAGAATATGCCTGCCAGCGAGACAGAATCTCATTTAGTTACAAAATACACTGATTCTCTTAATGAAGTTGTGGATCTGTTCTGCAGAGAAAGCACAGATGAGGGTATCCTCAGCCTCTCTCTGTAGGACAATTATGGTTTGTTTTAAAAGTACAAATAGTCTCTGAGGTACCAACTCCTTCAGTTTTTTAGCAGGTTTTCTTGAGTTATATGTAACAGAGGTTTCACAAATTGGCACTGCATTCTGTCCTGAGAGAAGGGCTTTAGTTTTCTGAGTGGATGTTTTCATCTTCATTTATCACATTAGGGAGTGCTTGAGCAATCAGAATTTAGTTGTGTCACTCGAGAATGCATTTTAAATCAAGGTGGGGTCATCCTCTTCTGTGTTTGATAATTGTCAGTTGCTTGAAGCATACAAGAAGATGTGGTCAGACAGGTAGGCTTGAGCTTTCTGGTGATGAAAATTGCACAAATCTTAAAACTTATTTGGTCACACAGTTAAACACTTGTTCTCTTTCCTTTGTGGCCTGTAGGTGTGTTCTCTATGCAGTATGGCTGTTCCTATAAAGGCAAATGTAACAGTCATTCTCAGAGGCATCCTTGCTTTCTCACAAGAATTCAGCTCCTCTCCCTGATAGTTTCATCTTAAAAAATGTTTAAACTACATAACCGCTTCAGCTGCTCATTCTGGTCACACCATTTACGTCTTATCATTGCACATGTAATCCATCAGGCATTTATAAATCTAAACGTGCTCTGCAGTGACAGAACTTCCCATCTTGTAATATCCATGTTACATATTTATCCCAGCTGTTTGAAAATTTACCCATTTTTAGCCCCTTTCAATGTATTTTTATTAGAAATATAGCTGCTGTTGTTTTTATTCTGATCAGGAGTGCCTGTAGGACCCTGATGAGACTGGCAGAGCGCTGAGCTCAGCACAGAGTTTACATAATATGTCAATCTCTGCCGTCAAAAGCTTGTGAGCCAAATAAACAGGACAAAGAGCAGGAGGAGAGAAGAGAGGTGGAGTGACAGGTCAAGGTCATGCAGCAGACGTCCATGACAGCAGTGGGACCAGAATTAAGGTTTCCTAAGTCCTAGGATAGCACCCTGTTGCACCAAGAGTGGGGTATTTTATGGAGAGGATCTCGAGGGTCTGAGGATTCAATTATTTTTTGTTGTCTTCCCTCTGCTGCCCTTACATGTGACCGGCAGCAGCTGTGGTGCTGGCTATTGCCAAAGTAGTAAATAGAGTCTTTTATCCCCACTGAAAGGAGAGTGAATGATGTAATTTGGCTTCTTTTCACCCCTGCTGGATGCCAAGACATTATTTCTGTATCAGTGCACATGGCCATTTGGCACCAAACAAGACCCCTCTCTTTGTGTAAGTGGAGGCAGGATGTTAATTCTTTTTGATGTACCAGTAACATATCTGGAGCGGAGCAGCCACATTTCTTTTCAGAAGGCAACTGATTCTCAGTGTTCCCCAACAAAAAAAGAAGTGTGAGTTCCTTTCACTGCATGTGGAACGACCGAGGAGGTAACCACATACCTCCTGCTAACCACAACTCAATTTTGTTGTGTACTTTTAATTTCAATGGGATAACGAGGCTGTTTGTTTTGCTTATTGTGGCCGTTCTGCCTCAGAGCACCTCTGCATTAATTCATTAAACTTCTTTGTTTTACAACCTATAAATCTGAGCGGTATCCCTTTTAAAGGCTGGAAGAAGGGTTCAGATACTGTGTAAAACAGAAAGTCATATGGCACCCACAAGGCCATATTTCTGCCTACTCTGCCTCCGCCTTCCGACCATATGAAAATATTCTTACTCGAGTGGCTCTACATCAGATCATTAACTTTGGTTTATTGCCTGTGAAGACAGTTCTATGAATTTTCCTTCTGGATTTTTGTGAACAGGAACAACTTGGTGGAAAGGGAGGGGAAAGAAAACGATTGCTTTCTGATGCCAGTGCAGATTTATGTGTTTTGCTTGTCTAATACCTGGAATTACTGTGTTTCCTCCTTGAGACCTCCCCCACCTCACATTGAATGGGGTGATGGTGTCAGAAAATCTTTTTGTTTTCTCTCTTAGGAAAATATAAGAGAGTCCTGGACAAACAATGAATGCCAGTGAAGGTGCTAGAACCAGTGGGCCAGTGATGGTGAGTGCCCTTTTCACCCTGTGTCTGTCTCTACAAGGAAAGAAAGGGACTACTTTCATTCAGGTAGGAGACACCTAACGAAGTAATGGAGTCTATAGTCTCAGGATGAAAAAAATGTACTACTCTGTGTCAATTTGAACAAGTTGAAGAGCACTTGAATGAGGTCTAACACAACAGACACGGGAATTCACGGTGAGAGGACAAGCTGGTCCAGAGCCTCTTCCCAGGCCTGTTCCCCTAGCCAGGACAGAAACAACAAGGCTGAATTTTTGAACTGCACATTAATTATAAGCTTAGCAGTTCTCTTTCATTTTAACTTATCTAAATTACCAGAGGCAGGCTCGCATGTCTGCTCACAGGAGTGCTGCTAATGGATGGTTCGAGGTTGTCGTGGCCTTTGTGAGTTCACACAGAGGCTCATTCCTTCCTTCACTGTTTGGCAGTCAAAGCAAAGAGACTGGGCATGCCGGCATCTGGAGCATTCAAAATCTCTAGTAGTTATGTTTATTGCTCCATACTCAAGGTGTGAGCGCTTTCCACACTGCTTTCACTTCCAGTGAAAAGTGACTCTGGCACCGGAGAGCAGGGATAGCTGAGAGGGTCCCATTTCAGGCTTTGCGTGTGGGTAAGACTGGTCAAAAAGTTCTGGGTCTGTGTCCAGGTGCAGCTCAGTCACCAAAATAGACTTTATGGGGTATAACTGCCCTTTTTCTCATCCTGCCAGGGTATGGGATTGCTCCTTCTCTCACTGTTCTGTCTTCACTACACCAGTGCCATGGGATTGATCTGCAGAGGTGCAGGTGAGCAGCTCAGAGGGCAACTCAGCAGACCCTCAACCTCTTCTTATGTTGCAGGATGAAAAATATTCAGGCAGAAGGCTGGATTTTTCCCTTTGTGCAGAGACAAACACAGTTTCCTACTTCTTTCCCTGCTTAAACACCCCCCCTCCCCCCCCCCCAAAACCACTTGGTAGCACCATCTATATCCATTTCTAAAACTATTCTTTTATTCTGGAAGTGGATTCTCTTGTCTTCTCCCCTTTCCACTGGGAAAATGATTAATTAAAGATTTTTTGCCAAGAGAAGAAGTGTGTGGCTAAGAGACAAGTGTGCATGTGTAGCTTTCCAGTAACAGGATCACTGTAGCCAGTCTGGGCTGATCTGATACAAGAGGCTCCAATCTCAGACTCTCTGATTCTACCTTGGAAAAAGAGCTTGGCCTACGGTGAGTGTAGAGTTTTGCCACTTAGAGGTGAAGCTGCTCCCTCTGTGGAAAAGGAGCAGAGTTCAGAAGAAAGCCACAGACAATGAGGCTTTTGCTTCTGCTATTTCCAAGAGGAGGAGGAGTGCTGCAAATTTGAGGGGCTGTCCCATCATGTTTTGCTGCCACGCTGGACATTAATATCTACTTTGGGAGTAGTCTGGCCATCAATGGCAAAAATTGCTGGTAGTCAGTGATGCTTTCAGCCACTGTCATTTTAGTGGGCACCTATACCTTAGCACGAGTGGGCAAACAAAACAGCTGCAGAAAGTGTGTCCCCAAAGCTTGCTCGCTGCTTCCATCAGAATTGCTCTTGGTCAGTGTGGCACTACCAGCCTGTTAGTGCCCATCTCTAGCTGCATGTGTGCAGAGCCCAGCAATTTAACTTGTCACTGGCCTCTCATTCCTGACTGTCTGCTGCTTCAGCTCTGTGTCTGTGGCTGTATCCCTGTCTCACAGGGCTGCCCATGGTAGTCACTCAGCTAGGCTTCCTACTGACTTGTCCAAATGAGTTTTTATCCTGTTAAAAATGTATGGATACTCTGTTAATTTAATAATTCACTGAGGCAGAATCTTATGCAATAAGGTTAGTAGTAGCTGTTTTCCTTAACTTCCTTAGCTGCACGGTGAGATCCGGGAATGACGGCAGTGGATTTAAATGCTGCCTTCCTTAGAAGTAAAGGTTAAACTCAACCCTCACTTGTGTTGGGTTCAGCAGTGGCATTATTGCAAGAGCCAGAGATTGTGGAAAAGGTCCTTGCAACCAACTCAGACTTTCACTGAGGAGAATACTGGATTTTGGATTGGGAGCAAATGCAAGTTTTGGAAATGAAATGACGAGCTGGTCCAAACATCATGCCTACAAAACAGTCCTCAGCCTCTGAACTTCATTTGGCACAGCTTAAAATGAAAGATAAACCTGTGAGGGGTTGGAAATTTCTGAGCCATGGACCCCAAGTGGGAGATTCACATCTATAATCCAGAATTGTAGCTAGACCTATATTGTGGAATGGAGTCTTTTCCTGTAGAGGAAAGTTCAGACTGACTTCTCCCTGAGCTACTGCAGGTGCTAAGACAGTGAGTAATAGGTGACATTTATTTTCAGGGGTTAGCTCCCTCTCCCTGTTAATGTTTGTGTGGGAGAGAGAGACAGGGACCTGTTCTGAGCCCTGCCTGTTTTTGTATTTCAGGCAGAACACAAGATGAACAGTGTCTGCTCTGTCTTCTGTGCTGAAGACACATTGTCCTCAGTCACACGCCGGTGGAGAACACTTTCGTCTCTGGTCTGTGCATGTTTGCGTGTGCATGTGTGTATGTCCAATATTTTAGCTCTAAATCCCTCACAGTTTATAGGAAGCATTCAAACCCTGTATCTTCCATGCAGGCCACTTGACTATATCTTCACTAAAATCCTATAAACAAAGTCCCACTGCCCTGTGGATGCTGGAGCTTTTTTCCCTACATCTCTGCCATAGTCAGAGATGATCGTGAGTGCATCAGCATGGCACTGTAACAAATGATACAATTATTATTGCATACAGCACTGTTTCAAAGGCACTTACTTTATCAGCCAGTGCATTTCAGTGGAATTTATTTCCCCTCTCCTGTTATTCATTTACTTCTGTTCTTTTCATTGCAAGAAAGGTCTGAACAGAGGGGGGGAAATCTGGATGTCAGTTCAAAATGTTGTAGTAAATAATTCACAGTAATATAAGGAAAAATTGCCTTCTGTTGACTGCAGCTCATGCAGGGCATTGCATGCAGCTTAGCCCTGATAAACATGGTCAGCCCTGGATACACAAATTTAAAGTCTGTCTACTGTTTTAAGGCTGTCTGATGTCATATAGGATATATGAAGACTGGTGCCAGGTAGTGACAGAGAGTGGGGTGAAGTATGGTACAGATGGCTGAGGTAAACAGAGAATGGTTATTTCTTTCATCTTAGCCCTTTTCCTCCTTTGCTGCTTTGTCACTGAGAAAAAGAAAACAGAGAAGCGAAATGTGAAGCCTTCCAGTTTCCTACATCTGTTAACCAATTTATTTTTTTAAGGTAGAGGAAATGGGAGGCTGGAGAAGGTGAAGGTAGGAGTGTGTCTTAATCTATGGGAGATCTAGGTCAGCAAATAAATGTAATGATTCTTAGAGTTAGCATGATCTATGTCAGTCATGTTAACCTGTTGAACCAATGACCCATGGCTCCCACCCTGAGTGTGGCTGGAAATATTAGTTTTAACAACTCCCAGGACTGCAGATGGAGCACAGACTTCCTGAGGCTTCAAAGAGTGATTGAAAACTATCTGGATTATCGAAACTAAAACCAACCAAACAAATGGGAAAACAGCAACCCCTGTCTCTGTAACTGGTTGACAGAACATTAATTCAGATATCGCTCAAAACATTAATCTTTACTTAGTTTCCAAATCTGAGCTGAAGCAGACAGGCTAGAGTTACTGGATTTAATATTGTAACATGTGCTTTTTAAAGTTGCTTTTAATCTTTTTGATCCATGACAGGGTAAAATATAGGGGTGTGTCAGAGCTGGCAACTCTGTAATGGATAATCTGGCTTGTAAATGCATTGCCTCGGAGAGGTATCAGGGAGAAAAAGTTATTTGTAAAGAGGGGTTCAGGTTATTAATTACATTTAATAAAATGGTCTGCTAAATACAGCCATTGCACAATAATGAGAGGAGGATGAATCTTTCTGCTTCTATTTCATACTTCTTAAATGATAGGGCACAAATTTTTATGCTGCACCATATGTGCTCTGTGTTTATTGTTGTTTAGGTAGCTGGCCTTGAAAAGTAGGGCTCATGAGTGTGGATAATTTGAAAATAATGACTCTGACATTATATGACCTTTAGGTACACTGACAGCCACTCCAGACTTCATGCTATTTTCTGAATAAAGGATTTTTTTTTTTTTCTGGGGAATTCTGTTGATGGAAGAGTTTTAAATGTAATAAAGCTAGAGTTATAGCCAAAGTGACAGTCCTTGTTGTGGAACGCGCTGCAGGGGACATGAGATGATTTCTGTGCATGATAATGCATTTGCTTTTAAATGCCATCACTAGATTGATAATTATAGAATTCTTCATATTGCGCCTGGCAGGGTGTCAATGCTGAATCTTACCAGTCTGTAAGAGTGTGAGATAGAAAAGTCTGTAAACCAGAAGAGTTTAGTCAGTTTGTGCACGCAGCTGCTAAATGTATTTAATATGCTACAGAAGAGAGACTTTAGTCTTTTCAGAGTCAGCAACAACAACCTGATGGTGCTTTATTTGCACTCAGCTTATTGGCAGGAAAACTCTTTGGACCTCTCTATTGCAAACGATCCCTTAAGAGACCACCACACAAAACCCACCCCTTCCTGGTTTGGTTAGCTCTGTGGTAACTGGTTTCATTCCTTGCATCCAGTTTTACTGCTGCCATTTTTAGATGCAGACAAGTGTTTGACAATCCTTTCATTTCGCTTTCAAAATATAGAGGAATAACAGTGAGGAGGACAGAGCATCTGGAGCAGCACGAAGATACTCAGTACCTGTAGCAGTCAGAGGATGCAAAAGAGGAGGGACTCTGCTGGTCATGTTTCCACCACCAACTTCCTTAGCTAACTTATTCTGAACAAAAAAATAAGCTGAAATTTTAAGAACACCATGACCTAGGGAGTGATAAACGAAACAAAGAAAAAGGGCATGGATTCACAACTGGGTTTTATGTATTGGGTACACTGAAAACCATGGTTGCAGTTGCCCAGGTAGGATCAATGTCATCAGCACAGCCCCCTTTGCTGATTGCAAATCCTCAGTGTGCCACGCTCCCCAGGCAATGTGTTTGAAGCCTTGTGAATTATGCTGGTGAAGAGTGGGATTTTTTTTAAGTGCCTTCGTGATTTAAATATGCCAGTGTTGACTCACAGTAAGATATCTGCTTTTAAGCAGGTAAAAAGTAAATTAATCAAAATGAAAGCCCTTTTTGGGTGGACAAGCTGTCTGTGAATGCTTAGATAAATATGAAAAATTGTTTCTGTAAGAAAAAGGGGGGGATTCTCTAAAGAATATAAATATGGGGGTTGGTCTCTTCTCCCAGGCAACCGACAACAGGACAAGGGGACATGGGCTCAAACTCTGCCAGGGGAGGTTTAGGTTAGATGTTAGGAAGAAATTCTTTACAGAGAGGGTAATCAAGCATTGGAACAGCCTACCCAGAGAGGTGGTGGATTCACCATCCCTGGAGGTTTTTAAGCAGAGATTGG
>NW_020955194.1:2068627-2070991 GCF_003031625.1 Empidonax traillii | reverse complement strand
TTTTTTTTTTTTTTTTTTTTTTTTTTTTTTTTTTTTTTTTTTTTTTTTTTAAATCAAATAAAACACTTCCACATTTATCTAAAATTTTTTTCTCATTCCCCACCCACAGTGTCTTAGTTTGGGAACTAAACCAAAAATGCATTATTCATCCAGACCTTTTCAAAATTCCATTTATGGTCATCTAAAGACCCTTAAAAGGGCAGAGTACACTGAGGGTATGCTGAGGAACTTCCTTCCCTCTTTAGTGAGGAGATCGTGCTTGTAATGTGAAAGCCCAGATGCCCACGTCTAAGTCACTGGCTGTGGGGACAATGAATGCCAGAAAGAGAAGATGGCACCTTGCCTGAGACTTCTCTAAAGGTGTTGAGAGCCAGCAGTGAATAAAACATGTACACCCCTCTTTTCTCATCAGCAAAAGCCACAGCCCAAGAGAAATCAAGGCAGAAGAACCAAAAATTCAGCAGAAAAAAGAATGAGGAGAATGAGAAAAGGACAGAGGGAAAAAAGCACATCCTCACAGAGTAAGCAGAAGGGGAGAGGCACACTGAAAGTAAGACAGCAGCAAAACAGTCTGTTGGCACTGTGTGCCAGTGCAGAAAGCTTAACACACGAATGGCAGGTAGGTTGGTAGTTGTATCTGCACCATGAGATGTCATGTGAGGGCAAAGCTGGACAGCCACAGTGGAAAATCTGCCTGACTGACGGAGGTGAATTCCTTGGAGGAATACTTTTTTTTGTGGGATGAGAGATCTTTCACACCACCTGTGCAGGGCTGCAGTCTCACTCAGACCCTCGCTGCAGAAAATGTTTTGGGAAGTTACGAAGACTGAATGCAACAAACACACAGGAACATTTTGTTGCAGTCTACAACTTCCTTGTGAGGGGAAGGGGAAAGGTGGACACTGACCTCTTCCCTGTGGTGACCAGTGACAGGACCCCAGGGAATGGTGTGAAGCTGAGTCAGGTGAGGTTTAGGTTGGATCTCAGGAAAAGGTTCTTCCCCCAGAGGGTGGTTGGGCACTGGAACAGGCTCCCCAGGGCAGTGGTCACAGCACCAAGGCCTGACAGAGTTCAAGAAGCATTTGAATGACACTCTCAGGCACATGGTGTGACTTCTGGAGATGGTCCTGTGCAGGGCCATTGGACTCAATGATCCATGTGTGTCCCTTCCAACTCAGCATATTCTGTGATTCCACTGTATTTTTGTGCTCAGAAGCACGTTCATTTCTTTACACTGCAGCATTAATGGACTGTTCTCTGATAAAGAAAACACTCTTACTGTGCACTGCATCTATTTCTAGGTATAATTAAAAATTCTTCTCTAGGGAAGATCCCTCTGTGGTGCACAGGTGTGTGGGAAATTCTGAGCATTTCAATGACACTAAATCTTCTTATTTTAGTTAGAGAAGGCTGAAGCAAAATTTCTAAATTCAAACAGAGAACTTCAAAAATGACATGATTTTCGAGAACTCTTAATTCCAGAGGTATGCAAATAACTTTTTTTCAGTTCCTTGGCAAGCGCAAAACATCATCTCCAGCTGATGATATTTTTAGCAAATATAATTTTTTTTTTTGGTAGGGTGAAAATGAAACCAGCAATTTTGAAGTCAAAACCTGTTACCAAGCTCCAATGAAAATGTTTATTTCTTTCCAAATGAGAAGCTATTTATGATGTGAAAAGTAAAATGTTTTGTTTCAAAATATTAAAAATGAATATTTGGACCTTGTTATGGAGTGAAATGTTTTACTGAAACTGATGCATGAGCGAACTTTTCCCTGTCACAGAATCTGCACTTTGTCACGGAAATAAAATTTCATTAAGAAGTATTAGCTTTGCCAGGTTCCTTTTAGCTTTTAGTGGATGTGACTGACAGATGTTCATTGAAGTAAGCTATTAATTTCTGTACATAAATATGGAATTTGTAATACAATATCAGTTTATGGTTTTCTAGTGATTTTTAAAAATTACTGTAGGTTCTTCTATAAGCAGCAAGAGTTCCACAGGTACACCAGGTAAGGGAATACAGCAGAGGGAAGACACTATAAGGTTTTGGTTATGGCAAGTTTTCTTACTGACATCATCACAGTTACACCAATAACTCATTGAACAAGTTCAGATCACTTGGCTCATCTTTCCTCAAATAAAACAGCTCTTGATCTGATGAAGCATTGAAAACTGTTCAGTTTCTCTTGATTCTGTTATTCTCATTATCCACTATCCTATAATACTTGGTTTTGCAGGCAGTGTCATTTTCATACATCAGTTCCTCTCACAAAGAAAAAATTGACACATTTTCCCTGGCACTTCTCCCACTTTCACTTTTTTTTTTTTTTTTTTTTTTTTTTTTTTTTTTTTTTTTTTTT
>NW_020955194.1:2060036-2068344 GCF_003031625.1 Empidonax traillii | reverse complement strand
TTTGTTTTTTTTCTTTTTTTTTTTTTTTTTTTTTTTTTTTTTTTTTTTTTTTTTTTTTTTTTTTTCTTTTTTTTTTTTTTTTTTTTTTTTTTTTTTTTTTTTTTTTTTTTTTGTTTTTTTTTAATTGATAGATGTCTTCTAAATTGCTTAATTAGGAGCACAGACTGCCATCTGTCTCTGCTGGTAGGCTGTGGAGCTGAGTTGTCTGCACCAAGAACCCCACCAGATAACATGGTCTGTGAGTGACCAAAACCTTGTTTCAAAGCTTTCTGGGACTGATTGCTGCATCTTCTGGTGTCTTAATTTGCTGTAAGATCTGACTGAAGTTTATCCCTACAGCTGAAGATTTCACACCATCTGCTCTTTCTATTCTTCTTCCTCTGTTTTTTTTTTTTTTTGATCTCTGATGTTTAACAATGTGCTCTAACATGCTCTGGTATCAAACATACTTCCTTGGCAGCACTATGACAGTTTGACTCTTTACCAGCCCTCCTTTCTCCATAGTTCTGGAAGGACCATTTTTTTTCAGACCTTTATATCTGCATTAAATTTGGTTGAAATCAACCAAGATTTAAAAACAAAAAACCAGTTTGGCATAGGAAACAATCTGAGTGCCAGACACACGTTCCTGTAGACTCTCACATCCAAACATATGCAGCATGAAACAGGACTAACACATCTCAGAGGCACCACATACTGTATAAGTCAACACTTCTGGAGGTACTGAACATCTGTGTGAACAGTGTCAAATTTTAGGTTTCTTGTGTCTTAGCAGTTTCCTTGTGATAACCTCATAGTGATGCAGGCAAGCACTAAAATAAATTAATTCAATGACTTGATTGTGATGAACCCTTTGATAAAGCACACTTGAAAGTTCCCTTCCCCAAAAATGCGTAAAGAGATTAAGTAGTGAGGTGGAAGGGTCAAGCTCTTCTCATGGACTTATATGTGTTTAAAAGAAAAGAAGTAAATCTGAGCATAAAAGCTCAGTTGTCACAGCAGAGAAAATGCTGCAAGAGGTGACCACTGAGATCTATGCTGGAACTTGTACTCTCCAATGTGTTAGTAAATGATCTGGAAAGAAGAACAAAGAGGAAAAGGGAAACCTTTGCTAAGAAGTAATAAAAACTAAAATTGACTGTGAAGACTTGCAGGAGGATGGCTTGACACTGAGTGATGGGCAATAAAACAGCAGGTGAAATTATCTTTCAATCAGCTGAAAACCTGATGTACATGTAGAAAAACGTATAAAAACCCCACCTATACATAAAGAGTGACAAATCCCACATCAGATGCTGCCATTCAAGGGATTAGATGTTCAGATCAGTGTAGGTTGTGCTGTGAATAAGGCTCACTGCTCAAGGGCAGTCATACAGAGTGCTACAAGATTTTAGCAAAAAAAGAGAAAAGAAGGAAGAAGAAAATCTGAAAGGAAAGCAAAGCACATTTTTAATGCAGAAAGTAAGGCAGTGTTGCATCTAAATTTTACACTTCCAGTCTTGTTTCTCAATTACCAGCAAATAAACAACAAAAATACTGCTGTTATGGAATAGTTTCTGTATAATAATGAATTAAATAAACTCATCTTCCATGAAGAAGTAAAGATATGAGTGATTTCTGAAACCCTAGGAGATGCTGAAAGGAGAAATTATTTCTTATACCACAAAAGGAGTGGCTTTCAAATTAAACCATCAAACTAAGGTTTTAAAAGAAACAAGAGGCAGAGTTTTCCACACAGTGCATAATTAAACAGTAGAGCTTATTGCCACAGGGTGTTGTGGAAGCCAAGAGTATAAATTAACAAAGCAATTAGACAAGCTCACAGATGAAAACTCCATCCATGGGTGCTAAACATCAAGATGCCAATCCACTTCAGGCCTAAAAATTCCCTGTTTCACATTTGCCCTGTGCTGATATTTTGTCCTCAAGCTACTATTACTGCTTGATATCAGACATGGATTCAGGGGTAGATGGACTTCTGTTTTGGCCTAATAAAATCTCCCTTATGGTCTTAAATGCAACACAGAGAAACAGGAGGTGAGGTGATAAAGGTCACTTATGGGATGGCCACAAGCAGTGGAATTAAAACTCAGAAACTCCTTTTCTTGACCCACTGACATGCAATTTCTTATCCGTTTCTGTATTTCACTGTTGTGCAAGACCTGCTTTCATTCTTTATAGGTTGTAGATTGCAGTTAAGTACCTCCAGGAGAGTTCTGAGATTATTTGGATGGGAGCCTGGCCTTTGGGAAATATGTATGAGTATAAACAGATCAAACAGAATTTACCACAACCTTGTGCATCACTTCTGAATTTTGGTAGAAATCTCAGGAGGCAATCATCTAGTGCAACAGGGAAGGAACTGCTAGTAGTGCTCTGAGGCCACTGCAAAATTTGAATTCCTCCTAATCCTTTAGGGAATTAATTGGAAAATATGCAGTTATGAAAATGTATTTGGAACTCTGGAAACAATTTTCTTTATACGAGATTCCCTAAGAACTAAAATGGAGTTGAGTGTTTCAATAGTTTTGAAGACAGAGATAATAACTGACATTTCTCCAGAAAATGATCACAGCATTAGTGCTGTGAGAGGCTTCAAATGAGAAGGTATCTGCAAGAGCTGTAGCAAAGAGACTTACTGAAAATAAGATACTTCCTAGTAAAAAAAATAAAAGGGACTGGAGGCTCAACCCAAATCTGCAAATCAGTGAATCTGTGATCCAAGTGTAGATTTTAGTCAGTGAGAGGGGACCTATGTAGAGGAAAGTGCATGTGGACTCTGGAGTCCACTGAGGGCACTTTTAAATTTAATTACAGCCTAAATACCATTTTTCATTGGGAAATAAAAAGGCTCTTAGAATGTCAAGCCTGCTTGCTGGTGCTCTCACTAGCGCCAGGGGATATTGTGACAGTAGGGAAGAGAAGACAGTTACTGTATGTTAATTATTTTATATTCCATTACAGCCAAATTGGTGCATACAGTGTAAACCAGGAAAGAATATTAAAGAAAAAGAAAATCATAGTCAAACAAAAGATATTTGGAGGGCGGTTATTCCGTTAAAGGGCTGAACAGCTTAATGCAACACACTGCTGAACTTCATCTGCTTTTCATTTCTTAGAGCACTGAAACTGCCCTCCTCAGAAGGAGGAAAATCAGAGACAAAAAAACTGTTTCACACAACGGAGGGTCTGAGAGGCAGAAGGGAAGGAAGCAGGAGGCAGGCTTTGTGGGAAAGGCACTGGAGACTCCACGGCCACAGATTTCCTCTGTGTCACTTAGGCATGATTGGGGATTGATTTTTAAATGCAATAGTAAGCAGCATAAGTGGGTACTGAGTAATTTGAGAACTCAGGCATTGGAAATGCCCTTGCGCCTTAACCCTTGCATTAAGTGCACCAGTTAAGACTTTTCACTGTCAGTTCTGCTGACTGTGAGGTGCCCAAGATACTCAGGCAAAGGAGCCTGAGACAGAGCCACATATATGAGCAAAGTAGTCACAGGACAACCCTGGTGTTGTGGGACTGAATTAGACCATTCATTGTTGAGCTAAATTGTGGGACTGCTGGAGTATGGACCATACCTTAAAATATGTATACAGAGAAGTGGGAGGATGAATCTAAGGATATTTCTCACCTTTTCAGGGTGAATTTTGTGATGTTATCGGTGTTCTTTTTAAAGGGATGTTTATGTGTAGGATGGATGCACAGGGAAGGTGCAGAGAAAGCCCTTGACAGTTGTCACTAAATTATACACAGATGAAATCATGTGGAATATTCAAGGGGAATCACACATAGTTTTAAGGTAAGGCAGTCAACTTGTATGTGTTATCTTTGGTATTAAAACAAGCCATGGACCTTCCAGTGGTGCTGGGGCCTTAATCTCTGGATGCCATTAGGGTTAGGGTTCTGGATTAAAGAGCCGCACAGCCTAGAGCTCCAGGGACACTTGGGATGGAAATATGATGAGCAGAGCACAAAACTGCACTAACTGTTTCCACATATTTTAATCTTGGCCAACAATGATGCTGGGGTCTTCAGCCTCAGGCCCAGCCCAAATCTGCCGCTGGGGTTCGGGTCAGGGTTCGGAGAACCGCACAGCCCTTGTCTCCAGGGACTTGGGCTGGAAAAGGCATGTTAAGGGTAGCAACTGTACCAACAGTGCTGCTTCCACACCTTCCTAAACCAGGCCACCTGTGGCAATGGGGACCTCAGCATTTGTCCATCTGCATTATTAACTGACAGAGACCTGTAGCTTCCCCTATGGAATAGAATCATGGAATCATAAACTCGTCAAGGTTGGAAGAGACCTTTAAGATCAACTGCCACTCCAGCACTACCTCTGTAACCTCTAAACCACTAAACCAGATCGCCCACAACCAGATCCAGGTGCCTTTTAAACACCTCCAGGGACTGTGACTCCACCACCTTCCTGGGAAACATATTCCTATGCCTGACCACCCTAACAGTGAAATTTTTTTCCTGGTGTCTAGTCTGAATCCCCCCTCTCTCAATACAGACATGGTGAGAGTGTAGATTTACTGCAGCCATTAAAGGGGACATATCCCCAGAGCTGGGAGCTGATTTAGCACTTTCTCTGACTCATTTTTTTCCTGCTGACTACTTTTGTTGCATGACTGAATGGAGGGGTCATGGCTGTGGCATTTGTGTTCTCTGGAGACCTTATTCTCTGTCGGCAGCTGGAACAGGTTGCTCTATCTTCTGCTATGGGACTGGACGAGCACACAGAGAGCTGAGGTCAGGCTTTTTTGTCTTTTGGGGCTCGACTGTGCTGCTGCTCAGCCACAGCTGGGAATCTGGGTCATGGTGTCTTGCTCCGGATGCAGTCCAGGACTGTGCTTATTGAGGAGAGGTTAATCTCTGTGTATGATTATGTCTGCAGATTGTGTCAGAAGTTCATGTCTAATAATAGCCTGCCTCCAACAGATGTTCCAGGAATTAATCAGCCCTAAAGTGTTTGGTTGCAACTTGATTTCTTCAAGTATAAATTAAATTACACGCAAGGGTAGCTGGTTTAGACTAGGAAGTGGGTAGCCATGGAGCAATGGCCTATATCTTCACCACACCAATCAGATATGGAAAATCACTCATCACATCATCTGTTCCCTTGTTTCTACCTTCCAAAATTGTCTACTAAAAACATTACGCAGAGTTTTGCTCAGTCTGTGCTCTAATTTGCATTTAATGTGATGCATTTTTTATCTAAATTAATTCCAATCACCCACCTTGACCACCGGTATCTTTGACAAAGGATTAAAAGCATCATTAATCTTAAAAAAAGTGCAATCAATGAGATCATCTAAGAAAAAATAAATGTATTTAGGTTTCTGACTATCCTAAAAGTTTTGCCCCTCAGCAACCTCTCCATTCTCTAAAAGTTTCCAGCAGTAATTGATTTTGCAATACACCTCAGAGCACATCAATTTTGTGCTATTTGTTGCAAATGCCAAAGTTGATGCATTGCCCTCATTGGCAACCTCCCTTCTTTTAAACCAGCTTCGGGAGTTTCCACTGAACTTGGCTCTGGCAACAAAGTTGAGGAGCTGTTCCTGCTCCCACCGGGAAAAAAACACAGTGACCCAGTGTTTTGCAACTGCTTCACCTCAGAAAACCTTGAACAGACTCACATTCCATTGTTCAGTGGGGCCAACAGCTCAGGCAGCCAGAGGATCAATAACCTGAATGAACCTCACGGTAGCCCTGACTGGCCCTCTACAGCCCCCTGGGGCTCCCCCACCTGCCTTTGGCTCTGCACCCCATGCCAGCACCCAGGGCCTTCAGCCCCTGCCCCAGGGGTGCTGCAGCAGGGCTGCTCTCCAGCTCCCCACAGCCCTGCCCAGCTGAGCTGCGCCCACCCATGGGCTCCCATCCCAGCCTGCCCCATGTCCAGGGTTACCGTGGTGCCTCTGGCAGGGGCTGGGATAGACCTGGGCTGCCAGCACATGCCCTGCTGACCCCATCATTGGAATCCCCCAGTGCTCCCATTCCCAGGACCTGCCAACCTGGCTGCACCCTCGTGATGGTTGGAAATGTCAGAGCCAAGCAAGGCACTCAGAGGGATGGTTATCCCGTGTTCTAGTGACTAGGCACCCGTGCCAGGCCCTGCAATAAGAAGCTTTAGGCTTCTCCACGTGCCAAGAACCCCAAGAGAGGCACACTGGCCTCCAAATGTGTCTGTAATTCCCTTCCTGCCATTACTATTTTCTCATTAGTCCTTGGCAGGTGGTTGTGAGCATTGCCCTGAGCCTCAGTCATGTGGTGGGGGCCAGGTGGGTCGCTTGACTGGGCAGAGCTGCCCTCCCTCCCCATGCCCATCCCAGTGTCTCCCCTTGCCCCTGACACAGCACCTGCTGCTGAGAGGGGAAGGGGCAGCACTCGAGGGGGAGAGGCACAATGACAGAGAGATGCTGTGCTCTGGCAGGATGGACAGCATCCCCCTGGTTCCAACCTCAGATAAATCCTCATCAGGGATGCACGGCCAAGCTCCTCCTTTGCCAGGGTATAATACATTACCTTCTTAACAGAGGAAAAAAAAAGTTAATTACTTTCCAGATGCATTAGGGGAGTAGCTGTGAGTGCTTTCCTGTTCATCTTTTATTTATTATATATTACCTAACTGTTTAAAAATTTATTGTTGTGATGCCTGTAATTGTTTGGGTTACAGCAGACCATGCTTACTGTATGTTTTATTTTCAGACCCTCTACAATATACCTTGCCAGACAGGAAACTGAGAGCCTGAATGTCATTTTGTGAGCAAGAAAAATGCTTCCCTCTGCCCCATGAACATTTAGGACCAGACTCATTCCTTGAGAACTTCCTTGTTGTATTGCTGCGCTATGAATTTCTGGCCAGAGCACTTAAAGGGCAATGATTTGCAAAGCCAAAGAGGAATCAATATTTTTCTCTTTAGAGGCAAAGTGTCACACAAAGTAATCTACCAAATATCTGCGTTTAGTGGTCCAGCCAGGTACTCACTTCCCAGCCATACTGGCATTTTTCTCTACTGTTGAAAAATACCTACCTTCCAACCTACTCAATATTATAAGTATTTCTAATAATTCACTTAAAAGTAAATTATCTGGAGTCAGGTTCCCTTTTTCTTTCATTCATTGGTACCGTCTCTTCCATAAGATAATTTATATCCATGTGCAAAGTAGAGTTATATATATTTTGAGTAAACCCTTTAAAAAGCCACGAAAAACCACAAAGAAGTGACCCACTAACATAAATCTCATTTGTTCTGTTTGTGAATTTTTTCCATATCTCAGTTTAAGCCCATTTATAACTTGATATACTTTTTTTAACTTTAATAATTTTTTCCTCTTTTTCATGCATTTTAGTAGCACAGTTCTTCTCCAAAGCCTCAGAATGTCCCCAAATAGAAAAAAAAAAGAAATTCCTTAAAATAAAATCTGCTTCATCACCATCTTGTCATCCAGCCTACGAGACAGTGTTTCCACTGACTTCTCTAAGCTGTGGATAAGGCCCCATATGTCTTAATTACAGGGCTTAGCATAAGCTCTTTGCACAGAGCGCAGCTTTGTCACTGCACTGTGCTGTTCTGTGCACTGTTATCTGTAGGAGGCTGGTGCCTGGAAAACAGTTTTGACAAGGACGTCACTGGTCATGTAACAACAGACAGTCCTGGCCCAAAGAGCCTACAAGCTGTGCAGGGGTGTTGGACAAAATGTGGTGAGGGAAGGAGACTCCTGCAGAAGGAAAGGGCCTTGTTCAGTGCTGCCTCAGGTTTTTGGAATAGGGCTATTATGCTCCAGAAAAACAGCTCACAAACTGATGAGATCACTCCATTTTGAAAAGAAGCTGAGTCTTTACTGAAATGCTGTGACCACGTAGACTCCTTTCCCAGTATCTTCTCTCGACACTGTTTTGCAAACCGTCTCCTGCCAAGTTTGGCACAGGTTGCTGAATCCTGTCTTTGACCATCTCTATTGGTGTTGCATCTTTTTGCAGTCATTTGCTGGCTGCTGAGGACCACAGACTGCCATTGCATCATGTTTCATCTTTGGGATGATGTTGGCCCTCTGTGTCACTCATGCACGTCATCTCTTCCAAACTCAGTGTTGAGGACAGCAGAGAGTCTTTTTTTAACCTGAAAGTCCCAGCTGCTTCAGGTCAGCCTGCCAACATTCCCCGGATACTTTTGGTTATTTCAGTGCCAATGTGCACTTGCCGGGCATTAACAGGAATTTGAATTCTTCCTGCCACTCCAGATAAAGCTTTATTACCCTCATGTGTCACAGTGGCTGTGGAGCAACCATCCTTTTTAAA
>NW_020955194.1:2051811-2059958 GCF_003031625.1 Empidonax traillii | reverse complement strand
AGACACATCTATATCCCTTCCCCCCCCCCCCCCCCCCCCCCCCCCCCCCCCCCCCAGCTTCAAAATCAACGCCTTCTGACTTCTCTTGATCCTTTCCTCAGGAGTCCCTGCTATGCAGATATGTTTCTCAGGGTCAAGTCTCCTTTTCTCAGCAATCTATCCAGAAAGCCTGAAACAGATGGTTCACAATGATGATGTTGATGCTTTCAGTAAGCAACACTTTAAAATGCTTCATGTAACCTGAGGCTGCCCTAGGCATCATCTCATATTACAGTCCTTCAAGGCCTCCCAGATATGAGCACAGACTAGGAGAAGAAGTCATTGAGAGCAGCCCCGCTGAGAAGGACTTGGAAGTTCTCCTGGATGAAAAGCTGGACGTGATCCAAAAGTCTGTGCTCACAGCCCAGAAGGCCAACCATGTCCTGGGATGCACCCAAAGCAGTGTGGGCAGCAGGTCAAGGGAGGAGATTCTGCCCCTCTGCTCTGACCCCACCTGCAGTGCAGCATCCAGCTCTGGGGTCCCCAGCACAGGAAAGATGTGGAGCTGTTAGAGCAGGTCCAGAGGAGGCCCATGATGCCTGGAGCACCTCTCCTATGAAGACAGGCTGAGAGAACTGGGGATGTTCAGCCTGGAGAAAAGATGGTTTCAGGGAGACCCCTTTGGCTTTTCAGTATCTTAAGGGGCTTATAAAAGAGAGAGAAGGAGACTTTTTATGTGGGCAGTTAGTGACAGGACAAGGGACAATGCTTTTAAACTGGAAGAGGACAGGTTTATATTACATGTTAGGAAGAAGTAATTTCCTCAAAGGATGGTGAAGCACTGGACTGACTGAGTCCCCTACCTTGACTTTACTTCTGATACAAACAAAAGAAGCAAGATTTCTCAACAAAAGAGGACCAACATCCATCCATCCATCCATCCATCCATCCATCCATCCATCCATTCATCCATCCATCCCTCGGCACATTTCTCCTTTCCAGGCCACACCAGACCATGACTCTACATGGATCTTCCTAAACACCATCCAAAGCATCCTACGTCTAAATGAGGTGTCAGACTTTCACTATCTGACTCTTTTGCTGGAAAACATTTAAGTTTTTCAGGTACAGTGCCTTTGTCTTAGAAGGGTTCATGACATCCATGTGTAGTTTTTTTCAAAGAGAGAAGCCAGATGCCCAATTCTTTGTGAGTGAGCCAGGGCCATCAACACCTTTAAAAGCTGATATGATTTTCCAGTTATTCCTGACACCTTTATCTCTAGTTTCTCAACCCCTTGTGTCCACCTGCTATGAGATAGTAAGGACTCTCTACTCTCAATCTAACTTCTCTAGCTTTCCT
This sequence comes from Empidonax traillii, assembly GCF_003031625.1. NCBI lineage: Eukaryota > Metazoa > Chordata > Aves > Passeriformes > Tyrannidae > Empidonax > Empidonax traillii. Next base: position 2,058,619 of record NW_020955194.1, on the reverse strand, counting down.
CTGCACACAGATTTGGTTCTGCTTTCTCAAGCTTCTGTATTTACGGGAATATTTTTGTTTCCCAGGTAATTCAACCTGTGGGGCAGTCCAAGATCTGCCATGTCCCCTGTTAACTCTGCTCTTAGGTATCACTTTGTTCACCTATTACTCCTCCTCTCTCCTGGCTGTGGGTAGTAAGACAGCGCATTGCAAATGCCACATGCTGGGTAACAGTTTGCAATCACTCAGGGTTTATAAAACTGAAATGGCTCTTTTGTAGATAAGCAATTTACAAAGATGCTGGAACTACACAGTGCCCAATGAAAGCCATTTCCACATCTCTCCTTGTCTTCCACCTTTCAGCAACCTTTCTTGCAAAGAGAGGAGTCCTAAATATTTGTACAGAGCTCTGAGATATTATGCTCTCCAGCAAATCTCAGCTCGAGAGAAAATTCATCTACTGAGACTTTCTTTTCTTTATTTTTCTTCTTATCTTCCTAATTCTGAAATGATAGCTATTAAAAAAAAGTGTTTACAAGGGTTTATTGCTTGTGGTGTTTCTTTCCTGGAATGCAAAGCAGTTAAAAAAGTAGTTTAGGACGCCTTCTGGAAATATCATACATGTTTTCCAGGAAATGTTACGATAGCTTGTGGTGCCATGAGGCTTGGTTTCCATTAACTAATACCAATGGTTTGATGATGTGATAACTCATGCTAAGAGAAAATGAAGCATTTAACTAAAGCTACAATAACATCTCACTGTAGTGTTATCAAGAACTCCTTCCTGAACTAAATGCCAGCACAGTTTATGCAAATGTAGTCTGTTCTGGATATGTGCACCCCATGTTTCAGTTATCTCTTCCCTCAGAAAATCTATTTCATCTCCCTTGGGAACTGACCCAAGAGAGTGCGACCTGTGGGCAGTGTAATTCTCCAGTTGTGTTAAGGTCAGTAATGACAACACCACATCATTCTCTAGGAAAACAGTGACTCTGGAAATTATGAGCTGACATATCTTTCTGGAACACTATAGGATCTCTCAGAGATATTTTATTAGCTTGAACCATCCCATGAAGTATAATTCCCTTCCACTTCCACAAATCCAGAGGGGGATACGTGATTTCCAAAAACTCAGTATAACTCACAGCATTGAAAACTGTGCTCAGCCATATCTTTACCAGAGAGGTTTCCTGGCTGTGCAACACCATCGCTGTCGTTACATCAGTGCAAACACTTACAGCTGTGACCAGCTCAATTTTGATGAAGAAAAAGAAAGAGAAATCCTTTGCATCAGTTCCAGGTTTTTCTCCTTAGTGTGATAGCATTTTCTGATTTTATGGATCATGCTACTCACCTTTACAATACACACTTTTTCAAGAAGCTTGCCAGTAATTACTGGGAGCCAACATATATTCTTCTTCTATTTGGAATAGAAAATAGCTGTGTCAACTATTGACCACTGTGTAATTCACTTGTTTTCTACTTTTGCGTGTGCAGAAAGATCAGTCTGAAAGAGTGAGATGTACTGGAGAGCAAGAAACAATGTAAACAGAAAACATTTTCTTTAATTACTCTTCATTAAGTTCTGGTAAAATAATTCTAAACAACCTGAGAACTGTTACTCGTAGTAACAATACTTAAAAATAAGCATGACACCTACCATTTGCCTCCTATGAGATAAATCCTCTGCCTTCCTATACAAACACACTGAAACACAGAGACACACTAACGCAAGTTTATTTAGTTAACATGTGTCTCCAGCGCTGACTTGAAAAACAAAGAGCTTTTTGTAACCACCCTTACATTAAGAGAAGCCATAATCAGTTACATATCGTTGACTGGTCTTTAAGTTGCATCCTCCAGCCTCAAGGTGCGAGTTTAAAATGGAAGGTGGTACATCCATTTGAATAGATGGGGGTTGCAATAGATTGCAGTGGATGTGGATTAGTTATTACCTGTGGGCTTTTTTGCACCTTTTCTACCATTCAAAAGATGCCTTAAAATGTTGAAGTTTTTGTACAGGAGCAGCTGCCAATTCCATTTAAAGGGTGCACCTCTGATGCTGAGTCAATTTTAAAAAACCACATGTCTTCCTGTATCCAGCTGAGATTCCAGTTAGGAGGAGGAAGTGAAGACAGCTCTGTATATCACTCCACACCAAGACACAGCAACGCTGGCTGATAGATTTACTTTAGTGTGAGGATACTTATTCCTCAGGGAGTTTGGGCTAAAAATGATTGAGAGAGAGAGTGGGTAAAAATTCAATTGAACTTCCATGTCAGCTTGTGAATCAGGGAGGGCTTTCCAGATGGTGATAAAGTAAAGCAAGGAGATGTTTTTCTAAGCAGTTCCTCTAGAGACAAGAGCTGCAGTCACTTGTTGCATTTAGAAAGCTTGAAGGAGTGGAAGGATAATTCTGGGATGTGCTGGCAGGTTTCTGATGGGGCTTGGAGTAAATGTAATGGACCTGCCTCTCCCTGTGTGTCTGGGAGTGAGAGAAGGAACAATGCCAGGCTGAAAGGAGGAAATAAGGGGATTAAACAAAGAGCTCTAATTCTTGAATTAACACAGTATGCTGTGTCTGCCCTGAGAGCTGAATACAATGGCTTTCAGTTAAATACATTTTTCTGCTGAGCTGGTTTTTGGGATGGCTCATTGTAATGACTTCCTAAAACACTGAACTTGAATAAATAAAAGGGCTCTCAGGGACTTGCTCCAACACAGCTTTATTTCTTCCACTCTAACATTCTCCATGTTCTTTCCCTCCAGTACCAGTTGCTGCAGGAGCTAGAGAAAAGCAATCCCTACCATATAACAAAGCATGACATTTGCAACCCAAACCAATTGTCATGTAGCTACAGCTACATGACAGGAAATAAGGGCATGGGCCACTGTGGTGTAGAGTTACCTTACATCTCTCATGTCTTGTCAGAACTGAACCAATCTTGGATGAGAAGAGAACAAACTGGGCTACCTGGAGAACTCTGTCTTGAAAGGTTTTGAGGCCCAAATATTTGCAGGGGCAGTACTGCAGCAATGAAAGCAGTAGATGTACACAATAAAAAATGAATTGCAATGAAGTAATGTAGAAGACTATAGAAGTAAATAACCACCCTTTCCATTTAAAGCTGTTGCAATGCAAAGGTATTCGGATCGGATTCTGTGCAGGATATAATGTTCGTAGTAAAAGCAGACATTCTATAAAGCTGGATTGCTTCCAGGAAAATTTGCAAAGGATTATGAAAGCAAAATGCATCCACAAGCGTAAAGGGCAGCACTCTGAGGTCAGCAAAGAAGCAGCGTTCTCTCTTGGATCCCTTAATACATTTTCAAGCCTAGGTATTACAGCTGACCAGCTAAGAACATGTAATCCACTTTAATTGAACATTTTACTGCATGTTTCCTGGAGCTGTGGAGCAGTAATGTCTTCACAGGAAAGATAATAACTGTGCCTGTACTCTCAGGGGCAGCCCTTAGGCCTTGCTCAACACCAGGCTTGTCTTCCTTGCACACTGGAAACCATTATTCTCATTAGGTATCACAAGCAAAGTGTGACACAATAAATTTAAACTGCTCCTGGAAAATGCAGGTTAAGTAACAAGAAGAGTGCTCCAAAGGGAAGGAAATCCAGGCAGCTGAACACAGCACAGTTGGATGATTAAGCAGGGTCTTCGTAGGAGATATTTAAAGATTAATCTTACCTGTATAAGTATTTTTTAGCAAGCAGCATCTGAGGGGGTGTGTGTGTGTTTAATGCATTCTCTGGCACAGAATTAAAATTTGCTTGGTTTTCCTAATCTGGGTGAGGGATGGGGAAGGGGAAGGTGTCCAATTAGCAAAATCAGCCCTGGATTCTGCTGGCCCAGGTGTTCCCAGGTTTCACTGGTAAAACAGAAAAGCTGTCCAATAAAAACATTCAAAAGCTCTTCCAGAAGTATCTATGCCTCCTCCTTGGAAAGAGGACTTTAAGTCTGTTACCTGCATAAAATTTACCAGTTGTTGTTCTCCAGAAAAGCACTGCAGCCTATTGAAATTTTATGTTCTTCACCACACTGAATTGAACATGAAAATAATAATTAGGAAAAGAAGTTTTTTGAACTGTTTAAATGGTTTGTGTGCTGTATTATTTAGTAGTAGGAAGAAAACAGGCCCAGCTGGGTATTTATTTTGCCTTGAACCTGTTCCACTGATTCTCTGCAAAGTTTTAAATTAGGTGGTTTTTTTTTTTAGTTTACTCAATGGAAATAAGGACAAGGAAGAGAATTGCAGCAGGAAAGAAGGGTGCAAAAGAAAAGGGACTGAAAATGACAGCAAATATGAAGAATATTTTTTCTATTTTCCTCTTCATTACAGGAACTTTCTGCCATATCAGAAGTGATGCAGCTTCTGTGGTTTCAAGTTTGAAATCAACAGTATAAAAGCAATTAAAATACTCATCCCGCTGATAATACCTTTTACTAGGGGATCTCAGAGCACTCTATCTTTATCCTGCCCTGTTCTACAGTGCAGCTATTTGAGGAACTGAAATCATCGTTGCCCGCCCATGCATTTCAGCAGTCATCTTTTTATCTTTTTTTTTTTTTTTTTTTAATTCCTAAACTCTGCCTTAAGGCAATACCGAATGACTGACGTTTCTTCCTCTCATCTTAACCAAAATGGAATCTTGGATCCATTTCCAAAAAGTGTTGGCATGCCTTCGCGTTTCTGCATATATTGTGCATTTTTATTCTAGGTCTGTTTGCTATCCTAAGTAAGATCATAGAGGGAAAGATATAGACTGTTAAGCCTGAGAGTGAATTTAAGAAAGCTATTTGCACTGAGGTTGCACTATTCTCTAACTCCAGCCCTAGGGCTTCTGATACAAAATAAAATGATGATGCAGGTATATAGTACAAAGCACTTGTCCAGGTAAGACTCCTTCTCCTGACTCGGGTTTTCTCATGGGTTTCATGGGTTAATACTACAGTGGCAGTCTTTATAACAAACCAGATAACCATCCATATTCTCACAGCTAGCATCAAATGATCAAAGATGCATCAGCCCATTGTATTATTAATTGTATATTAATTGTATTAATTGTATTATGGTTAATGTGTCAGAAATTTGGCTTTATACTCAAGCCTGATCTGGATCCAATTTGTAGTCCTGGAAGATCCGGAGCTGCACAGATCCAGTATTAATGATAGTGGGACTATAACGCCATGGCTTCAGAAAATACATGAGTGTTGCTTTATCAATAGTGTAATATTTCAGTGTCAGACCTCAATATCAATTAGGGAATTCTGAAATAAAGGTGAGCAGCAGTTGTTTACTGTCCCTTAAAGACTGACCTGTGAAAAGCAAAGCTGACTGGTTTAGGTTGGATAAAATATGAATTAGATTCCATTATTTGCAATAGAAACTGATCTTCCCATCAAATTCCTCCACAAAAAAACCCTCTGAAATAACTGTAACTGAATAATAAAATATATTAAATAAACAGGTTTCTCTAGTCTAATAGTTAAGATGATCAGTTCATTTGTGGAAATCTCCATTATAAGACAATAAAAATTGTATTTAGGTACACTGAGTGTCTCAATATATTTCAGTGGTATATTTTTCAAGATGTTTGAGATTTATGGAAAGTTGAGGGTAAAGCAGGAATTCTCCCTCAAACAAACTGAACATTTATTTCCAGATGCCTTAAACGAAAAGAGGCATATTAATCCTCTCATTTTCTTTAAGCACTATCTGACACAACAATAAATTACTTCCTTGAGTCTGAAAGGATTTATGAAAATAAAGGACCTCAGAAACAACAGAAAAGCAAAGCCACCTAAAGAGAATGCCAAGTTGCACATGCAGTGTACTAATGGTTCTTGAGCCAGAACCAGAACTCATTTACCTCTGGCAGAAATCCTTTCTTTTATTCAGGCGGGCGAGGGAAAAGAAGGCAAAATCTCAAGGAACTGGGAGGCACCAGCTTCATGCAGTTATTTATTTCCAGGTGTCACATCACTATCATACCCAGGAGATGCTTCAGCTGAGTGCCAGGAACACCTGGCATCGCAGACAGCTCCTGCTTGAGGGAGCTGACAGGTCAAGGACAGGGAACACACAGCAAGGGGGAAATGGGAAATATCATCTCTATTTTCCGAACGGGTAAGGGTGATGCAGAGACAAGGTAACAGGGAACTGGAGTGCTTTGAGTGTCCTGGGGCAGGATGGCACCTCTTCTTCCCCGGAACCACAACTGCCCCAGAAATGCCACAGGTGCTCTGCAGGTTTTTGGTAGGAGGAAATCATTAGCAAGCAGATAGCCACATGTACCTTTTCCTTCAATGACATAGGGCAGGACAGCACTAGACACCAATGACTGGTAGGAAATTCCCTCACAGTGGTGAATCTGAGGGTAAGAGTAGGACAAATCCTAACTTTTGCCCTTCTGTGCTTTGCCCTTGTCTCCTCGGATTCCAGAGAGGCCTTAAAAAGGATGGGCATGTCCCAGATTTGAAGTGAAAGGAAACAAGAATCTGTCAGTGACTTTTTTTAGAAAAGCTGACGCTCAAGTAATCCAAACAACATTCACCCAGCTGAGAGACAGCAAAAGAACAGCACTTATTCTTGATTCCTAGCATGTGATCTTGAGTTCTCTGTGCCCAGCTTTCTGATTTCTCCATGCTTCCCTTATTACCTTCCAAGTGCAGGCTGCAGTAGCACTGGCAGCCCGCAAACTTCAGGTGAAATTTTTGTCTGAAAGGTATTATGCATCTTCCACATTGTGCATCATTAACATGTGGGAACATGGTGTATCAGAAACAGACCTTACTTGGATCTAGATCTTCTCTGA
>NW_020955194.1:1865741-2051691 GCF_003031625.1 Empidonax traillii | reverse complement strand
TTTTTTTTTTTTTTTTTTTTTTTTTTTTTTTTTTTTGAGGACTCCTTGAAAGCACGAAGCATTTATCATCCAGCAGGCACAAACAGGTTTAACTATGAAAACAGTTTGCCTACAAAATGATAGACATTGTCTCCCCTTACTTTCTCTAGACCTCATATTTTTAGTTCTACATTCATGCTACTGCATTTAACAAGATTTTCATTAAAGTCCTTGTTTTTATGGCATATAACTTAAGCTAGATTTTCAGGACTTTCCAGTGTTCAGGTTTTAGCTTTGTAATTCTCCTTGATGTTACTGGGAGTTGCTCAAAGCGATTTTCCTTGAAGACTTCTGAAAATGTAAGCCCCACTGTCTTTATCTAGAAAGAGTAAAAAAAACCTGTAAGCTAAATCAGTGAAAAAATAAAAGTTTGCTATTTTCAAATGGGCATAGAAGTACTGAGGATTTATCCACAGAAATAAATGTTTTGATTCTGTATAGCTCCAATGTTTTATTTTGAAGAGCATTTGATATGTGTTCACTCTTAATGTCCCTGGAATAACCACAGTTTTCTATGTTTCTGACAGGTGGCACTTCTGTAGATGTGTTCACCAATGGGACTGTCTAAACTTTAAGCAAACCACCATAAGGGCTGTACAGACTGTGCAATACACAATCTCTATCTGGCAGTCCTAAAGCCCTTCAAAAACATGAAAGCTTTAAGACAGTACCAAAGATGTGAATTCTTGTTTGCCCTTTTGGAGAATGGAGACACTGACAAGTTAAGCCATATTAACTGACTCAATAAGCCAATCTCCAACTCTGCCATTGGCCTGAGATCTCCCTTGAACCCATTTCTTGGGATTAATCACAGGATTATCTTTCTTTCCTTCTTAAATGTGCATTTAAAGGACTAGATAGAGACAGCGTGGAGTGTTCCAGTTGACAATCTGGTCAAAATTTTTAGAAGACTGGATTATATCTGCGTGCTTTAGGAAGAGTTTGGAAGCCTGCCATTTATTATTTGTGTAGTAGACCAGGCCTCCATTCTGCTAAGTGATCACTTGAAAATCAATTGCAGACGCCTTTGTAGGAAAAGATGACACACATTCTCTAGAAAGGCATGATTCACGGCGCAGCAGAGGAGGAAACTCTTGCTTTCTGCACAGTTCTGGAACTTCCACCAGTATGAAAGCCTCCACGGTAAGTCAGTGCCAGGAAGTGTGCTTTTTAAAACTGAGTCTGGGTATCTTAAGGCACTGAAGACTTGTATTTTTCATCAAAATAGCCTTTCCTTAAGAACAGAGTTGGATTACTGAGTTGTAGAGTCCAAAGCAGTCAGACCATATAGTAAACTGATAACACCCTTTTTCCTGTGTCTGGGCCTCTTCCTTCACTCCTGCATCCCTCTGCTCCCCTTTCACCTCACCTACCTGACGTCTTAAGGGTCAGTGGGATCACAGTCAAGCTGGTCTGGCTATAGGCCATCTTTTACAATGAGTTTAAAAGGATTGGTGAAGAATTAAGATGTTTAAACCTTCACTTATGTGTGAAACAATAAACTTACACTCCAGACTGCCTACACAGTGTTACCAGGATAGCACTTGGATGCCTCTCTGGCATGGGATTTGTGCCTGAGAGACATGCTAAGGTAGGAATTACCTTGAGACTGTGGTGATTTACACTGAAATTTTTGAGTCAGATTCTCCACAGGTCTGACTTGGTATCACCTTTTGAGGTCAGTGGGGCACACAGAGTCCCTTTATTTGCAGGTTAGAGTTTTTGCAAAGCAACTTGTTTTTCCATCGTGTAAAAATTCATAACACTACATAAAGTATGTGGAGGAAGAGTTTCTAAGTACTTCTCTAAATGAACAAAAGAACAAAGCAACATTGTTCTGCTTCCTAGAAAAGGAGGAAAAAGGGCGAAACAGAATCATGAGAAGTGGATCCCTTCATTTGCACAAAATTAAAAATTGACAAACACTGGGCAAAATGCACAACCTTTACTGTCATCCATCCTCCATCCTTAGCTTTGTGATACCTTCTTTGGATTCAGGTCTGATTTCCTGTGAAAACACTGCCCAGGAAAGAGGCTGTGAGATTTCAGTGATTATTTGGCAGTGGTGTGTGCCCAGCAGTGACAGTGGCAGCCGCTCTGCCAGGCAGCATTTCCTGATGGATCCAGCAATGTGACTGGGAGAGCCAAGGCTGATTGCCTCTGGCCCTTGGCAAACTTAGGTGAAAAATGTGACATAGTCAGTTGTGAGGGTACTGTAATAAGGAATAATATAAAAATTATGAGTGAAACTGAGAACAATGTAATTGGATAATGTACCTGAAAGTGGGTTCAGTTCTATTTGCTGCTTATAGAGTGACTTTTTTTTACAAGGAGGAATTGCTGAGGATGTTGCCTTTGTCTTACAAGTGAATGCCCTTGTTCATGTCTCTTATATTAAGCTTATTTAAACCTTTCTATCAATTTGTTATATATCTGTAAGCTTGGGATAATTTAAAAGCACTGGACCTTTGCTGTATCTGTCAGCAAGGAACAAAATACATTTATGGAGGACAGCTCAGCATTTGTGCTTCAAAGATCCCTGTGCTGCCTTCTCTTCCTTATACCATATAGAGTACCAAGACAGAGCTTAAGATGCCTAAAACTCATTCATATCTCAGTGGTTTTCCTCTTAAAGGATGCAAGTGATTTAGTGGAACTTTTTCTTGAGCTGTGCAGCATCCAGAATGGGCTGGCAAACGGTGACAAAAAGAGAGGCAGAACTTGCCCATGAGTTTGGTTCCTTCCTTTCTGTCTGACCTACAGTCAGTGCTGCTTCACAGGAACTGCAGTGTGAGTACACAGCAGCAAAGATGGGTCTTCTGTCCCACCAGAAGAATTAACACACCATATGCTTTCTTACAAGGCTAATGCTACTTTCAGAATTAAAAGTCAAGTAAGACTTGGCTGGTGTTGGTGAAGATACCAGAAGTCCCAGAGGAGTTGTTTCAAAACTCATTAAACGGGGTCACCTGATCTGTCCCATCCTACCCTTTACACCACATCATGTGCAACAGCTGCTGGTTTCTAATAAAGCAGGGGAAGAACTGACTAAAACTGGTACTGTTTCTTTCAAGAGGCAAGGAAGTGTATTTGAAGAATTTTGAGGAGCTTGCCCCAGTGAGCCTCTAAAACAGGAAAAGTGAAAATTCACATTTGTGTTGACCTAGTCTGAAGTAAGGATCTGATCTGATAAAGGATCTGATCACATGGAGCTTCTTATGGGTCAGAATTGAGAATCTGGATTTACCCTACCTAACTTTAGACATGTATGTAAGGCTTAAAATTCCTTTAAAACCAGTGGAAAGAGAAAGCATGCCCAAAAGCTTATTCAGGTTACAGATGAAGCAAATTGTTCATGGGAAATGTCACTGTCTTCTGATTTGTGAATGATTTTACACGGCTGCAGCTCAAACACTGTCCTACCCTTTGCTTTTGCTGGGAAGAAATTCCCCTCCAAGGGTCTACAACAAAAATTCTTTCTCTATATCATTAGTATTGGTGAGATCTGGGTGCTCAGTGCTGCTTATTCCTCCACACACTGTGACCTTTATTAAGTAGCTCACTGTATTTGGTTTGCATGAACAAAGTTTTGGTAGTGGGGAGGACTACAAAGGTGTCTTCTGTGAGAAGTTGCTGGAAGCTTCCCCCATAGTGCTGGCCAAGGCTGAGCCCCTGGTAGTGCCTCTGGGATAATGTATTCAGGAAGAGGAAAAAACTGCTATGTAATGGCAGCCAGACAGAGGAGTGAGAAGATATGAGAGCAACAGCCCTGCAGACGCCAAAGTCAGCAGTGAAGAAGGAGAGAGAGGAGATGTGTCAAGTGCCCAGGCTGAGATTCCCCTGCAGTCCGTGGAAGTTCATGGTGGAGCAGAGATCCATCTGCAGCCTGTGGAAGACCCATGCTAGCAGGTGGATACACACATAAAAGCTGTTGCAACCCCTCGGGCTCATTTTTGGTTTATTTTTGTATTTCACTCCTGTGTATTAATGACATCCTATAAATATCAATGAGCATGCTTTCCATGCCCTGGGAGCAAATCAGGGAATTTGAGGCCAGCAAGCTTCTGCTTTTCTGGTTGTCCTCAGTGGATTTATGTGGCCAGTGTTATGAAAGTGAACAAGAAGCCTTAGAGGAAATATAAGATTTTGGATGCATGCATCCTTTGCAATCAGCAGGAGAAAACATATGTCAATACTGAGATGAGAAAAAATTACTGATATTCAGAGCACTCTTAATCTCCAGAAGAAAAGCTGGAAGGGGGTTGCATGTCAGAACCAAGAGGAGATATATGGAAAGGAGAAGGTAAATTTGAAGCAGAGAGGACTGATATCCTGTGCTTTTGGTTTGCACCATGCATGCAGGGAGTTAAGGTAAAAATAATTATAATTTCTCCCCACATTTGTCCTAAAGCAGTCTGTGACCTGGATTGTGCTGTCTGCCTGCTAATGGAAAAAACAATAGAGCTGCAGTTTCATTGTAAAGTGTATCAAGAGAAAAGGCATAGCACAAAGTAACAAAGTTAAATGGCTGTCACGTACATGGTAAATCATGAAATGACACCAGCCAGCAGTCAGCTACATCTGGCCTAAAGGACCAATAGCTTGGATAGGGAAAGAATGCAGATGCTGATATGCTAAATTACCAACTCATCATCAGCATGATGGTGAAGCAGAGAGTCAAACTGCTTTTTCTGAGGAGCTGCCTTGCATGATGCATTCATGAGATGATGTGATCTGACAAGTCAGTGAGTGTTTCAGCCCCTCCGCTTCTCAGCAGAGACAGCATTGATTTGCTGAGCTCAGAATAACCCTGTGGGTGAGAGCTGTTGTGGTCTCATGCACAGAATTTGTCTGAAACCTGTCTCCCCCAGACAAAGTTTGGAAAACCCTTCTCACTCAGGCTGGGATTCAGTATGGTCAGAGATGCCCTGGGCTGGAAAAGGAGAGGAAGAGGAGCAAAGTAGGTTATAACATGAAGATCTGCAGAGCTAAACTGTCAGCACTCAATACATGAAGCCAATCCAGTGTTTTGCAGGGCAGAGCATCACACCTTTCAGGATCAGCATCAGGTAGCCCTGGCTGGTATTGAGGGCCTGGCTCATAGCTAGCTAGAGGTGGTGAACTGGCACATCAAATGAAAAATACACAATTCTATTTGCGTCACAAGCAGCTCCTCTATTGCAGGAGTCTTGGTGGGGCACAGAGGACAGACCCTCTTCTCAGCTGCCCAGACACCTTGGATAGGTATGTCACAAAAAATCAGTTGGGTTAACTGGGTAACTCTTTTATACTTTGAGCTCCACATGTTATCAAGGGTTTGATGACAATGGACAGAAACTGGATCTGAATGAAAATAATTTCAGTAGAAGGTTACTAGTTAATGGGTTTGCCCCAAGACATCGAGGTTTGTTCACAAAGGAAAGTTTTCAATTTCTTCTTCTCCAGTACATCACCTTACCAGCACAGAGCCCTGCAGATTCATTCCTCTTTTAATTTGCACTGATTTATGTCAAATCACCAGATTACTAGAATATAGTGCAAAAAACTGCTCGTCTGTAAATGTATAATTGCCAACTCCTAAAGTTAATTCCAGCTAAGCACCAAGTATCATCTGGCATTCATCACAGGTGAAACTACCGTATGGTGAGGGCCCTCCTAGATAAATCCCTGTGCTCCAACGTCTGTGCTGGCCTTCAAAAAAAACAGCTTCCTGTCCTGAGGACAGGCAGCACAACCCTACATGAAAAGAAGTGTGGACCATAGTATGTAGTTTGATTTCACAGCTGAGAAACAAGTAAACAGCATTCTAACCAATTCTTTTTTCATCTCTAAGGATTTCTTAAAATGTTTTTTTGTTCTTCAGAGGGTTAACGTGGATCTTGTGTAGAAAGAAGCATGTGGAGTACGAGTGTGTGTACACAAGCATATGTGCCTGGTGCTCATGGGTTGGGGGTTTGACAGCAATGGGGTCTGTTTATTTGGGGACAAGGAAAATATGCTTTCTTTGCTCCCTTCAGGAGCAAATGAGCAGTGAGTGGGTGGGAGACGTGGGGAGTGCATCTGTCTCTAATCATCTGTGTGCTGGGTGGCTGAGGGAGTGTGCTGAGAGGGATGCTGCTGCTTCTGTGGCCAGGCGTGTGTTGTGTGTGTGCTGTGCTGCACTTCCCAGACAAAGTGCCCCTGGTGCATCTCCATCCCTACTCCACGCTCCAAAATCCACAACACTCACTCCTAAACAAACACATTGTTTTAAAAAGGAGTATGGACTTCGGCAGCACTGATGGGCAGTGTACTGATAGCTACCTGTACAGCTTCGTAATCCATAGGGGCAGCTGGGATGAGGGATTGGAAAGTGCTGCAGAGGTTTATCACTTGCAGAAATCTGAATACTTGAGAGGAAAAAGACCACATGAAAAGAAGAACATAAGAAAAGAATAAGTAAGGATAGGTAGAAAAAAATGCAGTGCAGGGAAACTCCCAAATGCCTGAATGTGCAGAAAAAGGAAGATGAATGTTGTTCAAATGAATACAAACTCTTCAGCTAGAGTGATTCACACTGAAGGAAAAAGATCAAAGAAATACAGTGAAATTAGTCAGCTGAATTTTAATATGTTACCAAGTAAAGACTAAGCAAAGTCTTACAAATGACGGTAGAAACACTTTCTAGAGATCAAAGTTTATCTAGAGATAAAAGACAGAACAACAAACTATCATTTTGTAATTTTCATCCCACCCCCGACAACATTTTTCATTAATTATTTATGATGAGACCAGTATGTCTTTTTGGGGGAGAACTTCTTTGACAGGGCTCCTTACATTTCAGAAAGCATTTCAGTTGCAGTGGTTCCTGGCAAGTTTGCTATCAATTTCAACAGCATCTGAATTGGGTACATGGTAAATTTAACAATGAAAGTAAACCAGACACTTTTAGTTCCTTATGGTGTGTCCCAAATAGCTTATAAAACACAAATGCTTCTTCAGTCATTAGGGATGAACAGGTCCCCTGGCATCCTAAATAGAATGCAGAGTGTGGATCAACCCGGGTAATAAATTGAATTAATGTGGCAAAGACATAGGCTGATGTCAAACTGATGTTACGGGACTGACTTATATTGAAGTTCTCCTTGGAGACAGCAAGACAGAGAAATGGTTAGTGCTTCGTCTGTAGCACAGCTCCCAAGCAGTCTGTTGCCATGCTACAGTATCTAGGTGGCATCTAAGTGGGCCACGTACAGGAAAATCCCGGTTCTCTCAGTGTCCTCCCTTGGTTGGGGTGCTAGCAGGAGGCTCATGTACATCAGCTGAGTGGGTTGTCTTCCTCCAGATGCCGTTTGGACCAGAGGAAGGTGAGGACATGCCACACAGTATTTGCCATGACACATTCCTGTAATGACTATTTCACACTCTCTGCATTTGCACTGTGGGAGAGACCATGGAGCTGAGCCACGTACTAGATGCCTTTCCCATCCCTCTGTGCCTGAACTCCCATTTTCTGTAGAAGAACTGAACCAGTTTAGCATATAAATGTGCCTCTGGGGAAACAAAATGGAGGGTGGGATTTGCCAGATGAAAGTTCAAAACGGCGAATCTAAAGAATGCTGGGGAAATCTTTTGAAAGGGAACATGAAAGGTAGTAAAGAGCAGAAAATGGAGAAAAACTTTCCATGGAAACAAACCAGAGAGGTAAGAAGAAAAAAAAAAGATAGGAAAAGAAAGAAAAGGCAGGATGAGTGAAGGTTAAGAAAACATTCCCATGAGTTAAATGAAAGGAATGGAAGTGGTCAATTACTCATGTTCATCTGGGACTCTTCTTTATTCCCTGTAATTCCCTAAATCAGACACAGTGTTTCAGAGGTTCCAGTGCTGGAAAGATGCAAGGCCAGGGTCATGTCTCCTGGCACAATGAGAACCAGTCCCATGTAGTGAACTTTCAAATCTAGAAAGTCCAAAACCTGCACTGTTTGGTTTTGACCCAATCAAACATGTATTTTTTATAGTTCTAGTAGTTACTCTTCACACTGAAGCAATCTTGTGATTGAATAATTGAATTTTACAAAATGCTGCAGATGTTGAGCAACTCAGATGTTGGGCTGCACTTCAGATGCCCACATACTTTCCATCCCTTGGTGTTTTAGGGGTAGCCCACTGATTAGATGCAAGGCACTGCAAATCCAGTACTTAACTAAAAACAATGGTGCCTTTCTGTGGGTTTCATGAACTCTGATTGGAAACACACTTTGCCATCAGCCCCTTTCCAGCATTTTGTGGATCAGCTTGGGCTCAGGCTGAGGAACATCAATGCCAAGCCTCCTCTGCAGTTTCTCCTAAATTAACTGTGTAGCACATACTGCCTGACATGAAGAAAAGAAATACCACAGAAATGTAAGCCATGAAAGTAAAAATCAAGCTTGGCTTGCCTCCTTATGCTATGGAACACAATTCCATCCCTGCTCCTGAATGGTCAGTGTTTGCAGTTGGAGAGGGATGTGCTTTCTGGGAGTTGTGAGAAGAGCATCGAGCCTGGCATGGCAAAAGCACTAACAGAGCTGCTGCCTTTGCCCTGCCTGAGGAGGAGCCCAAATTCAGTCACTTTAGGTTCCTTTGCTGGAGCTGGAAATCACTGACCCCATGAAACACCATGTGTGACAGCTGCTACTGCCTCTTCTCACCTTCTCTGTTATACAACACCCTGGAGTGACAAGCAGATTAGACAGAAGATCCAGAAAGGAGCTCATTCTGAGCATTCAGAAAAGTCTGACACCTCACCATTATCATCTCAATAAAATGTTGCAGAAAAAAGAGCAAAGAAACCCCCAGAGCCCCTGTGGCTACTGGAGAAGCTGCTGCCCTGGGCAGGGTGTCCTTGTGCCTCAGAGGGTGCTCCCCTCCGCAGCTGTGAGAAAATGCCTCTTTTACACAACTTTTACAAAATCCAGTGAGTGAGGGGTGGCACCAGAGTCCCACTGTCAGGGACAGCTCCAGGGTGAGGCCAAGGAGGCCTCCTGATCGTGGCATTGCCGTCTTGTATCCAGGCCCATCAACCACACAAATGTTTTCTGTGGCGCTCTTAGGCAAAGTCTCAAGCAAATCTTTAGGTGTCACCTTAGACCAAAGGCTTAATCTACTTCCAGCAACGTGTTCTGACTCAGAGAGCTTGGACAGCAGCAGTGTAGCCCATCTGCCTGGCCAAGTGCAGGCAAAGAGAAGCTGTTAAGATGGAAGGTCTGATCTCTCCCCATAGCCCTGGGGTGAGAAGAAGGGGTGGCCCAGTGACAGATTGGTTACAAGCACACAACTTGCAATAAATTAAAAAGTTATCTAACCTACAGGGAATATATTGCAGCTATGGCAGCATTAAAAACCTCTTTATATTTACCTGGGCAGCTTTTAAAAATGGTTTGAAAGTAATAAATACCAGTGAAGGTCAGAGGGGAAGTAAAGAGGGGGTGAACCTACATTTCAGTCGAGGAAGAGAACATGGGAAAGTGCTGGAGTAGAAAGTCATCTTGTTCTTAGCAATCTGCAGTAACCAAGTACAGTGCACATCCAGCCAGGAAGACTGCAGAAAAGACCTTCACCCTACAGTGGTCTGAGGACAGCTGACATGGATTGATTTAAGTAATATGCTATTGCAAGCTCTTCTAAACGATTGCAAGCTATTATGAGGCTTCAGAGTTAAGCACATTTAAAATGCATATTGTTTAATTGACACAGCATTAGAGGTCCTTTATGGACACTACTGTTGTTCAAACTGTGACAATCTGAATACAGAGTTGTCATTATGTTAGTGCCTATACAGACACACATACAAGAAAAGGAGGGGAGAGGATACCATCCATGGCATAGAAATGGCATCTCAGCCTTAATGATACCTGTCAATTTGTGCTGCTGCAATGCATGTCACCTTAATCCATAGCTGAGTGACCACGGGGACACATATTTCTAGCATGATGTTAATAACAATTCTTACCAGTTCCAGAAATGCACTAGTTCTACTCCAGTGCATACATCAAGGCAATGGCTGCAGTCTGCTACTGTGCTTCCCACCCATTTTCCCTCGTCTTTCTAGCTTGGTTCCTGTATCAACTGTGAAAACAGAGGACATCAGAGGACATACTACTACTACTACATTATGACACACTGAAGAGAGGAAGACACAGCTATATTTAAATCAATGTTCCATAGAGAGTGTTCTGAGTTGGCAAATAAGTCCTTATACATTTACCTGTCATAAGATTGCCATATATTAACATAGTAATGGTGATACATTTCAGTAATTTTTTTCTTCCTTTGCTGTTCACGTGTTCCTAATTCCTTTTCAGCTTGACTCCTCTTAACATGCCAATTGTAATTTGCAAGCTTAAAATACAAATTCTGTTTGTGAAGATAAGATTCTGTAAATATTATATCTCCCCTGGAAGAGGGGGAGATTATTTTATGTCCTCTTCAGCAAATTATTTAGATAATATCAAGTCTGCTTCAGGTTAGAATTTTTGAGATGTAAATAGGTTTTAATATGCCATCCTTATACCAAGTATATTATAAACATTTGTGCTATTTTAGATATTTTAGAACACTTGCAGTAAGAGGCACACTGCAGCTAGAAAAACAGTGTTATATTATAGAAAGGGAGAAGATAAAAAAAATATAAATGTCCTAAAAACAGGCATCAAGGCTGCATCTGTCCTCAGAGGTCCATACTGTGAGGGTGAATATCATCCTGTCCCTGTGCTGCCCAGCTCAGACATGGAGGATCCTGGCTGCTCTGACCTGGGACAACAGAAGCAGGAGAAAGCATCTCCAACAGGAGCATTATCCTGCCATGATGAGGAACAGCAGTTCTGCTGAATTCCTGGCTCTGTTGGAGCAAGAAAGCCGGGGCTGACTGGCTCACACAGTGCTGCAATATCACCAGTGAGATGCTTGGCAGTGTCTTGCTTCACTGAGAGCCAAAGGTTTTTGAATCACTGATCCCACTGAATTCCAAGCATGACACTCAGCACCAGCATCTTGCAGTTACTGCTGAGCCCTAATTCAGGAGGAGCTTCCATCCAGGAACTCCTTGCTTTTGCTGGAAAGATACCACTGGGATCCAAGTTGCCTTGCAAATGTGAGAATACGCTGGATGAGCTGGTTTTTTGGACTGTGTGTATCATTGCCATGGAGGAGGTCACTGCATTAGCCACTGCAGTTGTCAGTGGCCATGGCCTGACCCTTCTCTAGACCTGTCTGCAAAGTGCTGCAGGTGCAAAGGGGGCAGAAATACAGAGCTGGGGGGTCAGGAGGCAGGGACACTGCAGAGCTGGCAGCGAGATGAGCACAGGTTGCAGTGCAGTCATGCCTGACAGTGTGGAAAGGGGAGTCCTTTCCTCAGATGGGAGATGTCCATGTTCTTAAAGCTGAGGTAAGGATATGGGTAAGAACTGCCTAAGGACTTTGCTAAAACACTAGTGTCCAGCTGTTGTTTGAGAATGAAGAGGAAAGCTGAAAAAGCTGATATTTCTGGAGAAAAGACATAGCAGTAAGTAGCTTGATCAGAAAACAGTGGGGTATTAGAGGGGTATTGATTTCAGAGGCTATTAGATTATTTCTGTTCTGTGCAAAGGGGAAGTTTCGTGCTCTGGTGTGGCAGTCTGCAGTGCCTGCAGAAGTCTCTGTGAGCAATTTTTCATCCAATCAAAAAATAAATCCTTCTCAATATGGCTGCCTAGCACTGCCTCGAGTGGAAGTGTCCATCTTTAAGAAACTTTTGTTGGAAACTCACTGTATATTTGCATTAAGTAGTGGTTATAAAATAATAAAAGTAATTAGTATGTTATGAACTAATTATCTGAAAAAAAGACCTTTAATGCAGATTGAATTTTTATGGTTATGTTATATAAACCTTGGAAACAGAAGCTTATACACTGGAAATGCTGAGTAGCTCTGAACTACAGTGCTTTGACCAGCTAATTGAATCCACATTCCCCTGCATTCAGGGAATCAATAACTATTAGAAGCAAAGGGCAGTGCCTTAAAAGACCAGTGAGTTCTTCATGGAAGGGGGAGTTCTTGTGATGAAAATGCAGCTGTGAAATTGTAGGAATATGTGCCAGGCATCTGCAAGAGGATCATGTCCAAAGCAGCACACTAAGGACATGCACAGCCAAGCCCTAAGCAAACACCATAATTTATATTTTTTTCCTGATTTAGGATGATAAACAGTCTGATGTGCCAGCCTCAAAAATTGCTGGGTTCAGAGATCTTAAGCTGAGCCAAGCAATACTGCTGGGCACTAGTATCTTAACCAGGGTGTGAACATGCCAAGGAGCAAGTGGGAGAGGGGAACTTATTTATAGCATCAGCAGGCTGTGAAGCACTGGTGTAGCAAGACTGACTAGTGACTTGTTACTTACTCATGCATGAAAACGACACCTTATGGTACACAGGCTGCTGCTAAGGAATAACCCCAGGGGCAACTTGCTGGTGGAGAAACAGCCCAAGAATTTTCTCATGGGAGCAACATCCTGCACGATGTGGTGGCTGCTCCCACCCCTGAACTGAGGCCCAGGTGCCTTGCATCTATTTGGGCTGCCTGTGGGGAGGTGCACCAAAGTGCACCGTCAGGGAAGATGGTGCCAGACCTGTGTTAAAAACAGTGACTTGCTCTTCTGAGAGGAAACTCTGTCAATTCCTAACGAAAAAGCCTGCTGCAGATGTTTTCACATCATTTTATAGGTTTTTTTCATAGCTAAATGCTGTCCCATATTGCTTCTAGTGGTGGGGTCAGATCAGGACACTGTGAGATTCTCTGTGTGTGCGAGTGTGTGAATTTTTCATGCTGACAGAGGAAGAAGGGAAGGAGAGAGGGTGAAGTAGGAAAGAAAAACTGTAACCATCAATTAAATACCATGCATGCTTCAGGAATCCCAGGGAGAAGAATTTGTGCCTCCTGCTCATTTTACTGTTTGCAGATACCTTGTGCAAAATAATGCCTTGCTCACGTTTACAGAGTGGGTCCAGTGAAGTAATTTAGCACATGCTAACTGCAAGCATATGAGAGTTTCCATTACAGCTACTCCCATTCACATAACCAGCGTTCTCAAAAGATTAACTAGATGTCAGTCTGGGAGAGGAAGGAGCTTTAAAAGCTTTTCCAGGTCAGAGTCTCTTTAGGATTACCTGGTGTGTGCCACTGGGCCATTTTTGAGGGTTTAGTGCTTTGTCGGTGACTGCTCTCCTTGCTTGTGAGAGTTCATCTGAGCTGCTATACTGAATTGTTTTCTGCCTCTGGGTTGCTTGTAATCGCTTTGCTTTGATTGTTCATTATTTGTTTGATGTCTGTGGCAAGCAAACACACTTTTTCTTTTTTTTTCTTTTTTCTTTTTGTAGTTCTCTCTGCCAGGTGGCTGAGTTGTGTAAAAAACAAAAAAATATAAACACAATGTCTCCAATATTTTTCAAAAACATTCGGAAATTTTTAGAAAACTTAGTCTAATCCTCTCCTCTGCTTGTCAGGCCAAAATAATCCAGATAAACAAACCCACTTGTGATAAAATTAGTTATAACTCTAGGATTAGCAGACACACCTACTAGCATGCAGTAGTCAGAAGACTATGTGAAAATTAAACCCCAAAGGAAACCATTACTATCCAGACTAGAGGAATCCATTTGGACAGCCAGCACAGGGACAAAGTAAACATACCCCCAGCAGCAGATTTTGGGAGCATCCAACCAGCCATGGATTTTCTCTGCCCGTGGCCTCAGCCATGCAAAATTCAGGCTGCTGGCTGAGGGAGCACAGCAGGCCAGGATGCCTGGGGGGACCAGCAGTTCTGGGGCAGGCAAAGGGCAGCAGTGCTGACCCTGTCTCTCCCCTGGCAGTACAAGACTGGCCCTGCAGGGCTTCCTCTTGCTTCCTGGGCTCAGCTCCATCCGATCCCTTCTTCCTCTGGCCTCATGCTCCCGTGTCTCCTCCTACAGCAGCTCTGGCTTTCTTCTCCAGGAATCCCTGCAGCTAAAAGACAACATAATCTTTCTCTTTGAGAGTCATCCTGTCTCCATCACAGGTTTTTCCCAGGGCCAGATCCTTTGGATTTTGTGACCTCTGTAGCCCTTGCATGGCAGAGTAGGGAGATGACAAGGTTTATCTTCTTCCTCCAGGGTAATCAGAAGTAAAACGAGAGACAGAAGGTTGCACTGGACTTGGTTTTCTCCACCGTATTTCTTAACAAAAAGGAGAGCTAGAGGGGGAGGAGCAATAAGGGCCTAAGGGGAAGGAGGGAGATAGAGGAAAGGAGAAGTTTTGGCTTGTTGTCTTGCCAAAACGTGCGGTACAGATGGGAAGGCGCAGATGGAGTATTTCTACTGATAATTCAAGAAATCAAACACGAAGGGAGTTGAAGTAATTTCCTTGTATCAGTGTATTGGAACATTCTGTAGCAGCAGTTCTTAAAGAAACAGGCTGTCACTTAAGCAATGCTTTGGGAGCCTGCACATGAATACAAACAGTCACCCTAAAAATCTGCTGCAGCAACTCTTGCCTGGCACAATTAATTGAGATATTTTCTTTCAGCTCCCATTATGTTTGCTGGCCCATCTGTGAGCACATCGGAACTAAACTATGCTCCTTAACTTAGCAAGCTAAACTTGCCCATGGCACAGTTGCAAAGCAGCAGATGTATGGGAGCAGATCTGTCTACTTTGTGCTCAGGTGCAGCAGAAGTCTGAAAACCAGAATAAATGTTGCATGCAACAGTGAGGTTGCCGTGCAAGCAGGGAGGAAAGAAAGGGATCCAGGGAAATGCCATAAAGAATTCTGCAGATACTGTACGTCAAGTCCCCTTATTGGAAGCACTGAAATGACTGAAGAGTCCCAGCAGCACAGCCCCTGCAAAGGCCTGCCAAGAGTTTCCAGTCTAATTAGCCTTTAAGAGTCGGCAGGAGGCCTTGATACCCTTTCCTTTGTGAAGAAATCTGTGACTGGATACTCCACTGTCTCTGTGGGAAAGCAGATGCTTCCATCTCCAGCCTCCTCGTCTCTGTGGGGTCACAGCCCTGTATGACTTCTGCAGCTGATAGCAGGGCAGGGCAAGCTGGAACAAGAGTGTTCTGGCTCTGGTGCATGGCACTATTTCTCCATGTCCCCAAGGACACCCAAATGGATGCTTTGGAGGAGGCTGATGTGGGTAGGAGCCTCCTCTCAGAGCAACTAAGCAGAGAGATGTAGAAATCCCTTCATTGTTTCCCTCCACATTCCTCAAGAGAAAGACCTTGGGGGAATTTATGTCATTATCTTCTCCAGTTCTGTGTATCTTCTTTTACTGTGGGAGACCTGACTTGAGACTGTTAAGATATATGTTGGGGTCAGATCATAAAAAAAAGGATTCCTTATCCAAATGTCTGTCTGTGTTTTTCTGAGGGCAGCTGTCACCACCACATCTAAGAAGAAAAAAAGCTTTTGAAAATAACTTTTTTTCCAGATTTTGTGAATTCCAGCACAGGCGTTTTCTTGCCTCTCACATTCTGATTTTCATCCTGCTGCAGTAAGCAAATGGGAGTTGGAGAAATCATTAATGCCTAATTTAGGCTGGCAATTAGGCAAAATCTAATGGGTTTCTCTCAGGTTTAGAAGCTAGTACTGCTGGTTGCAGCCTCTAATTCTGACATTACCTTTTTTTTTTTTTTCTGTGGTCAGGATGAACTCCCTTCCCTTGTGTCAGAAATTACTGTTGTTTATGAAACTACATGCTGCTGAGGTTCATTACTTAGGATTCATAAAAAAATTTGGAAAGGAAAGGTAGGAAATATTGTTTTTACATTTTAATGTGTGTCTGAATAGCCTTCAAACCTCTACTCTGGTCACTTCAAAACTCTGTCTTGGGTGAGAGAATTCCTGATCACTCATTAAATTCAGTAAGAGCGTTGGTCCAAAAGACACAATGCTCAATGGAACTGATTAACGTGCCAGCATTCTACAGTAACTGGTTTGACCGAATAGAGGGATTGCTGAGGTAGAAAAGGTGGCAGCGGTCACCATATCTGTCAGACATCATTTGCCATTGATTCTGTGAGTATTTGGAATTCAACACCGTCATGGTATACAGCATGTTCTGATGTGTAAATTCAGTGAACTCTTTCCCCTCCCCATCTCCCCGCATCATCATCAGCTTCAAGAGTGAGGTTAAGGCAGAACTATCTTCCATTAAAAAAGGTCCTTGAAAAATCCTTTTAAAAGATCCTTTTAAAGAGTTTGCAAGAACAAAACAAACCTCTCTCAAATAAATGAAAGCCTCATAACACAAGTTTTTACTTTAAAGCTGCAGCTGAAGCTCCAGTCACTGGATTGAATCTCTCTCCATGATAAGTTCATCTTCAAGGAAATAAAATATGAGGAGTGATCTTTGCTTTCCTCTCCATTTAGGCTGTGAAGAGCTCTATTCTTTGCTCTGAGATGGAGAGAAGATAAAAACTTCAGAGTTACCATCTTCATTTAATGTCCATGACACCAGCCTCAGGGTTCTGTGGGCTCATCCTCAGAAATCAGTTCTGGGGAATGCTGAATGATGGTGATGCCAATACAGACAACACATGTCACTCTGCAGTGTCACTTTAGCCAACATGTTTTGGTCACTGAGTCACCCTCACAGCTCAGCTGGATTTGGTCCTCGGCGATTTTGTAGTCAGAAAGAGATACAGCCTGAGTTAAAAAAAGACTAGGCTGAAGACAGGAGCAGAAGCACCAGACATCAGACAGGAAGGTAAATGTTCACTTGTCCTGTTTGGTGATCCATAGGGAAAATGAAGAAGCTGTGTCATATAGAAAGACGGCAGATGACAAATCCTGTGGCTTTGCTAAAGTCTGTTCTAACAGAGGGAGATATGAGCATTCCAGACTGCCTGGCAACGACTGTTAAACAACTGACTCAAGCCCATCATGTTTTTTTTTTGGATATTGAAGAGAAATCAGAAATTTTGAAATTAATGTCCCTTTTCCAAATTATAGTTTGCTGCCTGGATCAATAATGTTTGCCATCCACAGAGACATCGAGTGGTAAGGAGCAGCTGAGCCATCCTGGGCTGACTCTCTGCAGTATGGACTTGGGGAAACAGGGCCAGTGCAGAAGTTCAGAGGATTTAATGCCGGAGGAGTCACTAAGGATAATGGCAGATGACTAAAATAACAACAACCAGCAGGTCTACCAAGAGGTTCCTTCACTGAGACTGTGAGTTAACCCTGTTCATCTAAAATTCAATGAAAACGAGAAATGATGACAAAGTGAGTGTGATGCTGGTAAGAGATCCTGCCTGAGGTAAAATGAGTTTCCATTTCACATCCCAGTTCAAATCCATGGTGGTATAGAATCATTTAGGTTGGAAAAGACCTGATAGGTCATCAAGTCCAACCGTAATGAAAATACACATCATCTAAGGACTCAAAAGCCTCTGTGAGCTCTGATGTTCAACAGTGGGAAATGTAGAGACCCTCATATGCAGGTTTAAAAACATTTCTGCAGTGGGTCATAGTTAGCAAGTCCTACAGTCAACAGGCAACCTTTCTGGCAAGATTTCATTTCTGATGCCTCTTCTGAACAAAAGAGCCCAAAGAAAGGAAAACTGAAAGAATATGGAAATATTACAGCCTTGTTTTCATTTGCTGATATTCTGGTTTGGGTTTTTTTCAATGCCATTGGGGAGTTATTTTATATGTAATGCCATAGAAGAGAATTACTTGTTTTGGTTAATTATGTAGTCCTGTGATCACTGGCCTGTTCAACATTTTAAATTCTCTGTTTCAAAGTCTTCCTTCTACAGTGGCTTAATGCAGCTAAGCAGATATGTGACAGATATTTATAAGAAGCATGAAAGTGAATAAAATAGGAGAAGTCAGATAAATTAGGAGTCTAGGGATGTTTGCATCAGCTCTTCAAGAGGGTTCTGCTGTGTGAGGAGTTTACTGCCTGGCAGTTTATTTCTAGTTTGTTTCCCCCACGCTATTCATAGTTAACCGTGATTAGCCTTTACTGTGACTAACTTTATAAGCATACGGTGAGGATTTACTTTAAAGAGCACATCTTCCACATATATTGAATATATAACTCTTGTACTACTGGTAAGAGAAGGATTTCAGACAATACATGAATATTCAAGCCCTCTTTAAAACAGAATGTCTCTGTGTACCAGGATTGTATTTCCACTCTTTCAAGGACAGGATGACAAATTCAAAAGCGTTTGTATCATTGTCTTTCTAAAATAATCGGATGTTGAGATCAGTGGTTTCAGGAGTAGACTATTAATTGTATTGCTTTAGGCTCTTCTAGGAGACAAGGATGGTGAGATAAGAACCTAAATAGAAGAGAATCTGGTTTCTGGGACAATCATACCGAATCCAATTTATAAGCTGTTAAACATATGAAGGGCAAGCTGGAAAAAAAAATCTCAGGAAAATTCAATGGCCTAGGCCCCAAAGCTATTGGCTTTTGTCCTTTATTCAAGCTTTGAAGGGAAAGTATTTTCATGGTTGACACTCACAGATTGTTTTTTACAGCCCAACAAAGCAAACACAGTGTTATGATGGAGATAAACACATCTTACAGATTTTATAGACGTTACAGATGTCACTTTTGCACCTAAGAATTGCACCCTATGAACCACTGTGGGGCAAAGTGCCCTGGCAGTTGATGTTGTCTGGTCCTTGGTTTCTAACAGCATAGCCACAGCTATTTCTATAGTATGATAGAATTTTGCCCTACATCCTCGATATAAATGTCAAGTGCCCTACAGTATTGTGTACTGTTCCTGGAGAAACGATCCATTAAAACCATCCATATGAGAGAAGTATTCACAACACTCCAAAAAGAAATTATATTCTTGTAGAATAATAGAGGAAATTGGCTGGCTTGCATAGACCATGTTGACATGCAGCAAAACTCAGCTCTTGACTGACCATCTCCCCATGCCAGAGCTAAGGGCATCCTGTCTGCAAGGGGCACACACAGGCCCCCTTAAACTCTCAGCCTCAGACCCTTCGTTACAAATAAGCAAGGCTGTGCAGCTGGACAAAAAGAAAATGTGAAAAGTGCGTCGATGATGAGGAATGGAGGCCAACAGAGAGGTGCACGAATTAAAAAAAAAAAAAACCCAAAGGTTAGCAAATGCAAATGCAAAAGTCAAGAGAGAAGAAGGTGAATTCACAGCGCTCTGTACGTTTGAGAGGATTAGAAGCGCCAGTGTTCAAATCGCAGAGATGAGTTTCCAGCTTATCACGGTCTAAGTGTTCCATCGCTTGCATGCATACTGGATAGTGAAAGGATTTGTCTGAGAGGAGAAGTTTTAAGGAAAGAAGGGCTATGTAAGTTGCTCAACTTAAAAAAAAAAGAAAATAGGGAAATAATTAGTTTCTTATGATGAAAATATCTCACCAACCTGCACTTTCAGCTCTATCAGGCTGCAGTTCCAGCTGGAGAAGACTCCCTCTTTGTTCCCAGTCTGGCCTAGAGGATGCTACCATCCACTGCTGCAACTTCTGTGAATTCAACAGGAGTTTTGCCACTGGCTGTAATGAGAATTTGATTATGCTTTCTGTCGCTGTGCTTTTAAAAGGGACTTAATTACCACATCAGGAGGGGGCTGCCAAACAAGCCATGGTAGTTTCTTATAATGGGCTTAAAGGCAGTTGCAAACCAAAGGCCTTATGAATTTCTTCTAGGCAAGACACGCCCAGTGGCTGCTGCTTCTTTCACATCCTGCTTAGTCTGTTTAGAGGCTGACTGAGGTCATGCAGAGACACTTTCAGCTGCTTTGCACGCTCTGTGCAAAGGGACTATGCTCAAAGGAAACCAACAGTGATTCTTGCCTCAGGAAGAATGGAAATGGTCTCTCCTTTTAAGTTCACCCAGTATTCAACAATTTAAAAACACAGCACTCTCACTCATCCTTGGAGGATGTGATTTCTGAGGCTCTTTTCCCTGTTGTTTTCTGACTTATAAAGGATTCTAACTGACGGCCCTCAGCCATGGTAATGAAAATAACTGATCTGGTTAGAAGTGGTGCTAAGCAAGCTTCTAGAATTAAGAAACTTTGCTTTATAAATCTATTCAGTAGTGAGGGATTAGCACGGCCCAGATTCAAAGAAAGGGACACCTGGAGATAACCTCCAAGTGCTCACATTGACCTTCTGTTTTCCTGCCCTGGTGCCCTCAGTACTCTCAGTTGTGGCCCTCTCTCTACATTATTTTCCTTTAAAACTAAAGTAAGGTGGAAACCAGGTTTGTTTAGACTCCTACTCTATGCTCAAACTTCTAGTGAAGCTGAAAAGGCCTAAGACCATCTATAGGCTGTAGAGTAGATGTGCTTTGCGGCATGCCCTACAGTCTTGGTCCCTCAATTATCCAGATCTTGGATTTGTCCCATGTAGATACTGGTTCTCTTTTTGGATTGTATAGTTCCTGTATCCTTTTGAGTGTCCCTGGTGGTGAAGTGGTTAAGGACGCGGCGCTGTCAACCCCGAGGCCTGGGTTCAATTCCCTGTTAGGACACTCCCCGGGCAGATGGAGCTCGTTAGCCCTGTAAGGCAATCCATCTACGTCCTGAGGACCTCGCTGCCACCGTCCAAGCTCGCTTGGCCCCGGCAGATGAACCTCAGGATTAAAGGGTGGGCTCAGTTCTGCGCACACTGTGTCTCACCGAAAAAATCCAATGCGCAGGCTGGAAGGTTCTTCGTTTGCGAAGACTGGCCATTATTACAGGGACTTGGGAAAGGAATGAGGGCTGGTTGACCCTAATGAGTCAGGAAGCAGTGACTCCCAGAGTAGGCAATCCAGGGGCCATATGCATGTGGAATTCATATCTCCTTGGCATAATGATCTGCCAGAAGTTGCCCTCAGATATTTTTCCTCTGCAAGCAAATGAGACCCAGGACCTTCAAAGCCTCAAGATGCATGTTCATGAGGGTAGTAGAAGACCAAAGGGCAGTTCCTAAGATCCATCTCACCTTCTAAAATAACCAGGCTTTCTCATCCCCTCAGAAGATTAAATCACTGCACTTCAGTGAAAAATACAGATACCTTTTATTTTTTAAACTTACAACCACTTTCTGTCTTGCATTAAAGCCTCTTTTATTTTCAGAAACTTTCCACTTGAATTATGAAGCAGATCACAGGCCAGTAGAAAACCATTCCCAAAAGAAAAAGGCAACATAATAGAACAGAAATTAAAATACACATTCAAGCAAAAAGCACCAGGAGTGGTCTCAGAGCATGCACATCACTTTAAGAAACATAAAGTAAACAATTGAGTCCTAACACCCACGCTTTAAAAATTGCAGTGCATCCTAACTTCTTCCAGATGTAGATTTGATTAGGACTAAAGTTAGATGGATTACAACCTGCACATAAAAAGCGCTTCTTTGCCAGAGACTGAAGGGAGTAAAGATTTGCTGAAGTACAGAGAAAGGAAGGAGATGAACCTTCCCCTGTCAAAGACTCGGCTAATGAATACAAGTATGTTATTGACAATCAAGGAAAGAGAATAGTTCCCACTGTGAATAGTTTATTTCTCACTGAGTTTGGTAGAACTTGTCATAGGAAGGATGTAGCAGAAAAGGTGGCTGAGTACAATCTCCTATTTCTATGTGGAACCAACTGCTTTTTACAAGCAAGTGCACCCTGGAAGCACTGAGGCATAAATGCCTACATACCAGCAAGTAGCCAGCTAACTAAATGGCAGGTGTTCATTGAGCTCTGGCCTGTGTGCATCTAGCATCCCTAATCAAACCTTGAACTTTCCCATTGTGGCAGAATAACCTGAGTTTGTGCAGCTCCCTTGTGAGGAAATCTACATGTCACCTTGGGCAGGAACAGGCAGAGGTGTCACAGAGCAGAGCACACAAACGTCTTTCTTGAATGTTGTGTTTGTCCTGGAGACACAGAAGTAACTCTTGTCTTTCCAAGAAAGGATTCCCAGAAGATGTACTTGCCTTTCCATTGGAAAGCCTCTCTGCTCCCTAGCAAGATGAGCCCTTTTGGAGTCAGTGAGGGTTGCTTCCTTGCAAGACTATCGAACATATCCCTGTCTGCCCAGGTGATTGTGGCTCATGTAATCTGAGCACTCTCAAAGGTTGAAGCTTTGCTACCGTTCCATGAGATCATATCTGAGCTCTGCTTGGCTTCCCATGCTTCTTAAGCTCCTGAAGATTTGCTCCACCTTATGCTGGGCTTGCTGTGAAACCAGGATTCACTTCTTTGAGAGGAGGGGCTGGATATCAAGGTGGCACATCCTCAGATCTCCCCAAAGATGCAGGGAAATTTGCCCCTGCTGTTTGTCAAGGAGGAAGTTATAAGGACCTTTGCTTTTCTCAGGGTAGGGGATGAGAGGAATCAGACATCACTCTTTCTCCATGCTGAGCATGTGGCATTTTTATAAAGGTAAGTTTGAATATAAGTGGGTCAAAAATAATTAGAGATAAACACAGGAAAAAAATCATCTTATATTTCCGCCAAAGCTTCAGTCCTTAGCAGCTGCACTGCATTTGGTGTGGGAGAAGATACTTTCTGAATAATTATTGTCAGCTCTAGGAAAGTACAGCATGCTCTGCACAGCATGCCAAAAATGCCCCTGAGCAAAAAAAAATGGCTGCATTACTATTAGTGCTGGTCATATTATGAATGAAATACTTAATTCCTTGGTAAATTCCCCATTTTAAAGGTGAAAAAGCACCTTCCTGAAACAGGATTGTGCCTTTACTATAAATACATTTTATGAAATATATTTGTCACCATGAAAGAGATAATGACATTGCAGGCAAGTTAACAACAAGAGGCATCTGGCTTTCTTCTCCATGCATTACCAAAGGATCAGCACGCACATCTCAAATTAACTTTGGAATTTTTCAGCCATCTTCCAACATCAGAAGGAATTGGAGACTTTTGTATATGGCAGTTTATCGACCACTTTATGAAGGGCACATCAGCTTGTTGGAAACTGTAACCACTTACATCAGCTAAGAATGGCTGTCTGTGAGCAAACAAAATGCTGCTAGCCCTTGTGTCTCACTTAAGAATTTAAGATACAAGTGACTAAACAAGCTGGCATCAGTTGTAGAACATCTGGCATGGGGATTGGTCAAAAGCTGGTGAAGGAAAAATGTTGTAGCCTGACTCCTTGGGCACCCCTTGAGATTTTAATTCTTTAGGTAATAATTCTTGACACAATTCAAACTAACGTGAGCCAGCTGCTTCTGGCATTGCAGAGTGAAAAACTGAAATGCAGAAAGAACACAATGACTAGCACTCAGAACAGCATATTTACAGTGAGATACTTTGCTCCTCTCTAGGTAGAGCTGATGAGAACTTAGCAGCCGTTTAACTCCCTGTGTCTCTTTTAGGACTGGTGCTATAAAGAGGAACAGCAAAAAAGAGACAGAGATATCTGCTAACTGTGGAAAGAGGAAAGACAAAATCTGCAGTTTGCCACAGTCACGTGACTTAAGTTTACCTGAAAAAATCAAGTGGACAGGCAGGGAAATTGCTTTCTTGGGTGCCAAAAGTCTTAATTGTGTAACCTTTTTGATAACTACCCACACAATTGCATATCTCTTGTGATAGCTACATATCATTGCAAAAAAAAAAAAATAAAATCTGCCCATGCTGAAACGGGGTATGAATAGCTTAGAAAGGACCAACAAACTTTTAAAAGGCAAAGATGGCTTGGAGCAGCAGAGAGGAAGTAAAAGCAAAGCAATCTGCCAAATATGATAAAGAATGAGGGGAAGCAAAGATGTCTTCTGCAACTCCCCTGGCAAAATTCTGAGATCAACAAGGAAATAAATGAAAATCATTAACCTGGAGAAAGAGGTAGATAACAAAGCAGGTTCAAGGAGAAGCATACACCAGTATACAACTGTCCCAGCAAGAATGTTTGTGCACAACTCCATGGCAGCAAAATGACTCCATTTATTACAGTTTAATGTGTTGGCAGCTGACAATTGCAGTCTGTTCAGAACAAACACAGTGCAATCACTGTCCTCACAAGCAGTCAGTTTAGGTAGGAAAAAAAAATTTTTCAGAGTTCCTTCAGTGTGTTTTAAAGCCAAGGTGTTGCAGTGTCTCACTCTTGCACTCACCATTTTTATTGGCTTTTGCACTCAAAAAGGAAGTTGCTTATTAACTAATTTGACCTCCAGGTTTGCACATTTTTCTTGCAATATGGTTCTTCTCTTTCTTCCCAGAGGGAAGTCCTTAGGCACAGACCAGAGGTTAGGATAGACATTGTCTGTCCATGTCCTACACTAAGCCTTGCTGTTTCACAAAGGTGGGGCCACAGCTGGGACATGATGTGGAGAAAAGAGCAGAGAAATCAGTGAAGGCCATGAGCCCCCTGTAAGGACATTCCTCCTTCTCTGCTCATTGTAGTGCAGTGCTGCAGCCATAAAGTTCACAGCTTCAGTTTTAGTATGGACTGTGGGCCTCTCTGTGCATACAAAATACTGTAAAGCATTCTGTTCTCCTCAAACTACAACAACACAGCACGGAGAGAAAGACTAATTGCCTTTCAAAGCCCTTGTGTATTCATAAAGTTTTAATGGCCAGGGGAAGGACTGTTTCGGACCTTTATCACCTGGAGCTGAAGGATGACCCATAAAACAACCTTTCCGATCATTTAAAGGAAGAGAAAAGGAGTAGTATGCATCACAGTTTGTCTTGCCGCCCATTGTTAAAGCTCCTCTTCACAAAATCTGGTGCCATATGAAGTTGGACACCTATTGCAATCCCTGCAGGTGAGAATGGAGCATGTTAACTGCAGTTACTGCTCCAAAGCCTGTAGGATGGGGTGCCATGGCAGAAAGACAGGTATGTCTAGAGGTGGAAGTCTTTGCTACTCATTACCAAGTGGCTGAGTTTCTGATGGAGAACACTACATAGACATTCAAAAGGCAGTAACTCAGGTTGTAACAAAGAACCTGAGACATGCTAATAAAAGCCCCATTTCTATTTTATAAGACACATAATGGATGTCACATTCAGTGCTTCTTGCGTGAACAGGCTGCTTATTAAGCACAGTCTATTACTTTATTTCATTTTAAAATTGCCATATTTTCTAATGATTCTAACTTTTTAGACTTTTCTCCCTTTTAAATAAGGATATTTTTAGCATGAGCCACAAGTTACAAACAGCAGAAGTTGCTATAGAAACAGTAAAAGCACTTTGTAGAATAAAAATGCAGGAAGAAATACTGCTCACTATTTATCTGCTGCAGACAATAAGATAGAATCAATACATATAGGAGTGTCTGTGTGTATCCATACATTTGTATAGATATATATGGCTTTCCTTATTTCTATGAACTCTTCAGTGCTTGTCTTTGTACCCTTGGATTCAGCCAGTTTTTGGTGCTTCTGCTGTAGCACTTTTTCTCCCCAGCTACATACAACTACCCCATAACTAAGTGCCCCGCATGCATCTCTGAATTCAGTCAGCCAAACCACTGCAAGAAAAACCTATGACCTATGTGATGCTGCAGCACAGCTAGAGGCAGGTGCCTTGGATGGGGTGGTGAGGGACAAAGTTGTTCAGCGGTCTTATTACTACCCCATTATTTGACCCTCATCATCCACCACATTGCTAACAGAGGGACTCAACTGGCTTTTTCCTCCCAACCAAATCAGCCCCTACTGTACAGATATTTTGATTTTTCTTTGAAGGCCTTTTGCTTGTTGTCTAAGTTGTAAAAATAATCTTCATGCTCTGGCAACTTTAAGCTAAACAAAGGTAATTTCCAGTCATGGGATTTGTCTGAAGTCCACATCTTAAATGCTGTGCAGCCTCTAAGCCTTACCCATGTAGAGGCTAATATGGATGAAGTATTATATAATTTTAAGGCACTGGGAAGCAGACTCACAGTCCAGTGCAACAGCATGGATTACTAAACCTGATTAGTGGGAAAGAATACCATATAGATTGTACTTCATGTACTCATTAAATTGTAAGAAAAAAAAACCACCTTCAGATGTTTCATAGTCAAGCTGCCTGCAAGATTGGGCCTGAAATATATTTCTTGCTTCTGCTCTTAAACCTTTTATTTAACTTCATTGTTCTTTGTAATGATTCAGCTTTACAATCATTCTGTGTTAACAATGGGTCACAAAAATAGCTGCCAGAGATAATTTAGAAATAGTTGATCCTGCCCTGTGGGAGGAGAGGCTGGAGGCAGGGGAGTGAACTGAGTAGGAGTCAAGGACCCTTCCAGACATATTTTTCATGTGGTCTGTTGTTGCTAGAATAGTTCAACACTGTCTTAAGGAAGAAGAATTTTTTTTTCCTGCTTCAGCATTCATATACAATGCTAGGAAACCACTTAGGACCAGGTTTCTGAGTACTGTGGTACCTCAGAGAGGAGATGGTTGCTTACAGTGATTGCCAAGTGGATTTTGGAATCATGCTAGGTGTTTTTCTGCGTGTTGGTTGCCCAAATAACTTTGTCAAGTTGCTTTCACACAGATTA
Source organism: Empidonax traillii (assembly GCF_003031625.1). Classification (NCBI taxonomy): domain Eukaryota; kingdom Metazoa; phylum Chordata; class Aves; order Passeriformes; family Tyrannidae; genus Empidonax; species Empidonax traillii. The sequence continues at coordinate 2,025,173 of NW_020955194.1, read as the reverse complement.
TCATCAAGTGTGAAGCTCTTGTTTTCCCAGCTGTCTGCCTAACTGGTATCTTGGTGTCAGTTTTGCAGGAGAGCTTTGGACTCACAACTCCAACACAAGGGGAGCTACTTCCTGGCATATCTGGATCTGTGTTTAAGTCTAGTCACTCAAAAAGTAGAAAAACCCCCACACCATAATGGTTAATACTATACTCCAGGTATGCTGTGCACCCCAGCAGTGCCCTGGCCCTCTGTGAGGACAAGACTTAGGTTTGTCTCCTTAGGCAAGATGTTTCCTCTGGAAAGCAGTCTGGTGGGATCTTCTGGGATCTCCAGGGGGTTGCCTAATCTGGATGAAACCCTGGGGCAGGCTTCAGTGTGGAACATGCACTCCCCACCATTTCGACAGAACAAACAGGGCACTCCGAAGCAGAGTTTTTACTTTCAACCATTTTTACTTCAGTTCATGGTTTATAAACAGTGGATAGTGTAGAGGAAGTTTTTGGAACACTAAGATGTAATGAGGAGCACATTAGAAATCCTCATGAGAAAATTAAGGTTTTTAACTTCCAGACAGGACTGGAAAAGTGTTCATGTTTTACAGCCTTGCAGTGTGCATAGACTGGCAAAAGAAGAGTAAAACATTGAAGAGCTGCTGGTTAAATAAGAAACATTGATCTCAGGTACTGAACAAGGCAAGAGTGCTAGAGAAAAAAGAGTAAATGACCCTGCAATTAGAGACTGTATTTTAATACACACTCTTGTAGGAATAGATGAGGCACTCTCAAGCAACTTGAAATCTGGCATTTCCAGCTTTTAGATCTGTACTTTGCTCTGCTGGCCAGAGTATAGGGAAAAGGTTATTCTACACCTGCCTATTTATACATACTTTTAGGCTTCCAAGTGGTTCAACCCTAATTACTGCTCATAGAAGCAAGTCTGATTTCAGAATTCAGATCAGCATCAGTAGATACCAGGATATGTGATTTACATGTGCGTTATTCAGCACATAGTCTTGAGCAGGGTAATATTAAATTCTGGTAATATTAAATCAGTATATTTCTTTTTAATATGCATGTCACTCTCTCTGACTCAAGCTACTTGATTCTTGAATGCACCCTTGTTAAAGAGAACAGATGGTTTCAGTTTCACTAAATGAACTCCCAAGAGTGACTTCAAATCTTGGTGAAACCACTGTCTATTTGGTGGAACTGCAACACAGGCCTCAGTGTCTTTGTGATGTTGTTCCAAACCTGCCTGGTTCTCTCACCCTTTCTGCCTTTCTTTAATGCTGGGTTGCCTTTGCAACAAGAATAAAAGACCAGCAACTTTCTCCAGACCAATCTTTGGTCTCTAATATTCAGCACAATAGGTAGCCAGATAATTCCAATTCAGTATTAATAGTCGGGGCATGAGAGGAAATGACAGTCAGGAATTTAAAGACAAATGTGGTGAGCTCAATATTTCTTGATAGGATCAAGTACTTGGAGATGCCTGTTGTATTTACAGCTTGCCCATGTGGTGCTCCCTCCTCTATTGAATTACACCTTTCAATCAGCTGCAGCACTACGAGAAATTGAAGAGGGATCCTACCTTTGGAGGCCATGTTGCTAATTAAAATGAGACTATTTGGAGGAAAAAGTGCCCTTGAAAAAGAAAATGTGGCAGAAGATGAAACAATAATTTGATTTAAATAATAATAATAATAATAATAAATAATTAAATAATTAATAATAATAATAATAATAAAAATAATAATTAAATTTTCAAAACTTCTGTGATACCTAAGAGTGAGATCAAAACCAGGTGGACTTTTAACACTGCACCGATCTTTAGTGATAAACTTACAGAAACCCTTTTCTTTGGGACATGGGTGTTGGCACCTTCCCTTCCACCTCCCTGCCACTAGGACAGTGATGACAGATTCAGCAGCATTATCACCCTATTCTGCCTGAAAATGCCTCTGACTTTTTCTCTAATAATGTCCCAGCTGGATTGTTATTTCCTATCAAACCTTATTGATTCGCAGCCGGCCCTTTGCAAGTGATAGATTAACTCGAACCTCATTAATATACAAGGCATTGTTAAAAGGGAATTACAATGCACTAGATCTATTTCCCAAACAGAAACGAACACAGTGGGTGAAAACCAATGATCAGTGTGCAGCTCAGCAGCCTGGGTAAGTATGCCTGTGTCTTTTGTATGACTTGAGCATAATACTGGTTGCTAGACCTGCTTTCTGAACAAATTTTCTCCAGAAATTACTTATGTAGGCAGAGGTGGAGAAAGATTCTCAGAGATCAAAGAAAGTGCTTACTATGAGTAACTAGATCAAAGAATTTTGGTTATCATGCTTTGGTTGAGATAGATGAAAGAGTTCCTCGGGGTAGAAGAGAGATTGCTGGCTCTTTCGAGAACATAGCCCTGTGCACATCAGATGTTACATTTAGGTGACCACGTTCCCCTGAGCTGCTCATTAGGTTATGTTTTAGTAGAATTTTACAAGGGAGTCAGTTCTTCACTGCACTGTGACAGCTTTCACTTTCTTCACAGGCTGGGGAGGGGAGCAGCAGATGACCAAGAATTGTTCTAGGAAGAACCAGAGAAGAAGAGAGACTGTAGCAAGCTCTAACAAAGGACCATCGGAGGGGCTTTCAGGGTCAACTTGGTAAAACTACAGCCTGCAACAAGGCCTTGAAAATGCAACCTGGGAGATGGGAGGAAATGGAACACTGATTTAGGGTTTCTGCTAGGGGCTCCTGCCCTGTGCTCTGGTGTTGGACTTAGCTGTCTTTTTGACCTCAGGGGGATATTTACGAATTCTTCATGACAGGACATAGATTCTGCATAAATCACTCACTGAGAAAGCAGTTTTAACTCATGATTTTTCCTGTCAAATGTGATAGTAAGTATGATCATTTTACACAACAGTAAAATGCACTAACCAGATGTACTGTGTGTTTTCTGCAGCACTCAGAAGTGTCAGCCATCCCATTCAGAAATTAGTTTAGTTTTGCCAAATAAGAATCCTCCCCCGCTTCTGCTCCTAAGCCCCTTTATGAAACCAAATAACAGGTCATCTCTTTCAACAGAACACTGATAATAGTCTCTGAATTTGGGCCTAGGTGTTTTTTTCAAGAACAGTCTGCTCTCTGAAGAAGTCATTTCAGTCCTAGTTCTCATCCCTTGTTCTTGCACATGACTGCATTAACATTAAATATTCTCTGGTGGTTCCTGGTTATTTGACCAAAGAAATTTGACTTGACTGTGCCAATGATCTGCTTTCATTATTAAATATCACACCAGTTCAGGTGCTGTTCACAAATGTTACAAGGAAAGATTTAGTGTCGTCTCAGTCTAAGATCCTAAACCTGTCGGTCTGTGGACTCCTTCCCAGAGAACAAAGAAAGATTAACTGATAAAAGCAGTCCTAATGCCAGTCAGCTTTAGTTTTCTAGAGTTTTTGTGTATTCTTTGTCTGAAAAACTAAAATAAAATCCAATTAGCTAAGTCACTGATGACAATATTAAGCAGTATTGGATCAAAATTTGATTTCCTAGAACAGTGAAGGAAATAATATCATTTGCTGATAAGTCAGTCCTGGCAACTACTTTTTCAGATGTGCCACGACTAATTCTTAAGCCATCTGTGTTCTGTTAATTCCATATAATACAAACTTTCTAATCAAAATATCATATTTTACTAAGTCAAATGTCTTGAAGATATCCAAATGTGTTATATCAACAGAGCCATCTTTATCAACCAAAACTGTAATCCTGTTTTACAGAAGAGATGATGGCTATATTTCATAGACATAAAGAAAAGATCTTCAAGATTACAGCCATTAACCCACCACTGCCAAGTCCACCATGTCCCTAAGTGCCACATCTACATGTCTTTTAAACTGCCCCAAGGATGGTGAGCCCACCACTTCCCTGGGCAGCCTGTTCTAATGCTTGACAACACTTCTGGTGAAAAAAGTTTTCCTAATATCCAATCCAAACCTCCCCTGATAGAGTTTGGGGCCATTTCCTATTGTCCAGTCTACTGTTACTTGGGAGAAGAGACTGACATCCACCTGGCTACAACCTCCTTTCCAGGTAGTTGTAGGGACCAATAAAGGCTCCCCTGAGACTGCTTTTCTCCAGACTCAACTACACAAATTCTATGTTCCTAAACTTGCAAAATTTATTAATGACCATTTGCATCTATTTTTCCTCCTACTTCTCACTTATTAGTCAGATAATCTTGTTTTCACATAACCTTGAAACTGGGATGAATTCTAGGTCAAATTAGTTCTTTTTTTTGTTTCTATACTGTGGTGGTTTGTTCAAAGGGTATTGACTTGACTATTTAGAAAATATTCTTAGTATTCATTAACATTTTTTTATGTTTAATGTACATTCTCAGTTTGTTTGACTAGCAAGTTGTTTAAACTTGGGAAAATGGTCTTTTTAAAGTTTCAGCTAGGCAAGGTAAAAGTGTCACATTCATTTTCATGAAGAAAACGCAAGTCCTGATGGCTGATTCATCATAACAGCCTTTTTTTAGGTTTACAATTAACTGCTCCTCATGCAATCAATTTCATGGATTCAGTCTGTGCTGTTCAGGTCATCAGGTGCTGAGTTGCTGTCTGTGAGAGGAAATACTCCAGAGGTTTCTATAGCAGTCATTCGAGTTCAGCAGCGTCTTCCAGTTATTTCAGTTGATAGGTTGTTCTTTTGCTGCTGTTGTTCAGCTATTAAAGTAAATGTAATATGTCCAAATAAACATCTCTTGTTATGTGGCCTCATAAAAGATTCATAAATTCCTACAGATTAATTCCACAGTTTTCAGAGTGCAGGAGCTTTGTTCTGTGTTGTTCAACGCAGGGAGAGGAGGTGCAGAGACCTCCTCTGGTAGGGGAATGAGGACGTCCAGAACAACGGGTATTTTGGATGCAGATTAAAGACCAGATCACTGCAAGAGCCAGACAGAGCTGGGAGGAAGTAAACAACTTTGGCTGAGGGATCCTCAGGCAAACAGACAGATCTTATTCTTCATATGTCATGACACAGTTTGTAACATATTTGTATACATAATACATCTTCTGGAATTTTCACATTAAAGTGAGGATGTATTCATCTGACAGCTGAAAAAAATAACTGATGTAGCTACAGCTATATCTTTCCTAGGAATTCAGCTATGTCAGGGATTGGAAAATAAGAAAACAAACTATTTTAATATAATAAATAAATTAAGCTCACATAAATTAAGTCTTACATACTGTGTGATCTCAGGAAAATGACTGAGCCAACTGGGCAGGAAGTCTGGGTTTCTGTAGAGGATCTACAAGGTCTTTGGAATCACTGCGTATCAAACCAAAATAATTTCCATGCAAACTGTTTTTAAAATGTCAGTATAATTGGACTGACATTGTTATATAAGTGTATATTTTTTCATTTTATGCTGTGGAAAAAAACAATATATCGGTCTCAACTTTCATAGTGGGAGGTACATAAAAACCAAATAGATTCTCTGATGCAAAACCAAAACACAACAAAATCAGTAGGATGTAGTAGAACATTGAAGCAGGCCAATGCTCATCAGCTTTGGTAAAATCCTTGGTGTGTTTCATCTCTCAAAGACAAAGGAAAAGACATTAGCATTGAGAAACAGGCACTGAATTGTGCTGTATATATGTTTTCTCTCCATTCTGCATCTTTTCCTTTATCTTCCTTCCTCCTTTCCCTCAATTAACTTCATCCTAGATGCAAAGAGTTTCTTGCTGACACTGAAATATTCCTCAAAAGTCTAGCTTTGTTGTATTTTTAAATGAAATTCTGTTTTTTCTTTGTTAAGTTTTATCTATTAGAAAATTAATTATCTGTTGACAGTGAGAGAGAGAGAAGAGAGAAAGAGAGAAATGAAGGAAGAGGGAAGAAAGATAGAAAAATATTTAAGACCCATCAGTCAATGGGAAACCGACTTAGGAAAAGCATCATAGGATTCCATTTGGACAGTAAAACCTTAATAAACAGTAAGAAGGTGAAAGAGCACAAACTGTCTCCTACAGAGGGAGAAAGAACATTTAGTTTTTCCTACACCACACAGGATTTCTGTGGAACTTCAGCTGAAGAGACTCAGCACAGTGGTTAAATTGACAATACTCTTATTGAGTGGAAAGGTAGACACTCATTTTAGGAAGGTCTGACTGTACAGAAGAACCAGAAATCTGTTCCAGAGAGTGTTGATAACACTGAATATAGATGTTATAATTACCAAATACCCAATACTGAAACAATGAAAAGCATATTCACATCTGGCACAGAATATCAGTGACTGAAATAGTTTCCTGGGAATGAATAATAATGACAGCAATAACCATCATCATCATCATTAAAATGAATATATTGCAAAAGGAAATAACAGCTGGATGATGTAAATATGGTGAATTTCCTCATTAATGCCAATACCCAGGGAACAGTCCCTTGTTTGATTGTGCATAGCTTTGGGGTTATTTTTCCCCCCTTTCCTTCTTTCCCTTTTGTCTTTGTATTGCCTGAATGAAAAGACACACGAATTTCTCATCATTCAGTCGCCAGGGAGCCAATTAAAAGCCAAATGGACATGCTTTGCTGACTTTGAAAACGTGGTTGCTTTCTCTGTCCAGCGCTCCTAACTCATCATCCTGCTGAATCTGTTCTCCACCCTCCTTGCTGGTTGGTGGGAAGGAAGACGGTTGCTAACCATCCACGGCCTCCTCCCTCCCTGTGTGCTGGCCAGCTCATTGCAGGCTGGGTGCTGCATTGGCAAGAGCATAAATGCCTCCTGAATTTAATTCCTTCTCCAGCAACAGTTTGGGATCTGGCACCTCAGCCACTCGAGAACTTCTGAACGCCCTGTCCCAGCAGCTGCCCCACTTAGTGCAGGATTTCTTCTTCACTGGGACAGGTTTTGGGGTGAATTTTGCCCCAGGGATTCTGCATACTGTAGTATGAAAACACACAGGAAAAGCCCTGGCTCTGCTGCCACAGAAGTGTTTCCTCCTGCCTTGCACTGTCCTACTCTATGTAGGAAACACCAAAAGTAGGAGAAAGGAGTGGTATAAACTGGCTGACTGTCAGGCTTACTGTGCCTTGGCGGTCTATAGCAGACAGCAGCAAGATGAGATCTCCTGGACAAGAAAGCAAGAAATGTTATTTGAATAATTCAGAAATTATCATGAAATATGCTTAGTAAGCCTTTCCCACATCAATACCTGGCAGTTTATAAACATCATTAACATTATTTCCCCCTCAAATTGAACCAACTGTCAGTTTTTTAATGGATATATTGTCTAGCTAAAGTAGAAAATAGGATTGATTTGCAATTATTTATTTCAGACCCTGGGTAGTTCAATAGGCCTTTCTGATATTCTTCCAGTGATTGAATTGTTTGTCAGTGTATGTTACAGATAAATTCAAAAGGGTGCAGAACCCAGAAATAACTGCTTGTAACCAGACTGATCTTGCAAGAACGTACATGTAGTCAGACAACTCCAGAAATGACAATTTTTTCTGGGCATCCCTGGGAACACAGCTTGAAAGCAGTAGGAACCTGAGTGCACGACAGCAGAGCTTTGGCACGGACAAATTAACTGTACACGTACCGAAGCATTCTTCCCCATGCTTCCCCAGTTGAATATTGCTCCCATTTTAGTGTTATTCTGATAATTAATAACCTATATTTTTTCCATTTGGTACAAAACTCTTCACTTGAACTTTCCTTGCTTTATGCACACACACGCACACACACACGCACACACACACACACAAAAACACAAACACATACACACAATGACTGCAAACCCTTCTCTTCAGCTGTTCCTCAACTAAAATGTTTTAGATCTGTTGCTGCTTCAGAGACGTGAAATTTTAAGCCCAAATGAGCCCAAAACTCCAGTAATTAAAGGCATTAGAAAACAAAATATATTAATTGGGATGAGCTTTCTCACCCTTGCACAGAGCATCAGACAGCAAGGCCCCATTGTGAAGGACAATGATTTAAGGTCTAAGTATACTAAGAGAAGAGGTCAAGAGATACAGTCAGAGCACATCTCAGTTTATGTGGAGCTTCCTAATAAAAGTGCTCCTAGGCCACATTAAAAAAGAGAGAGAGAAAACAGGTTAAAATCTGGATTTTAATGAACTAGTTCCAGACACTCCAATTAATCTAATCAGCATGCAAACAAGCAGATATGGAGGTTTCAGTCACCTAACAGTATATTAGAACAGTCTTAACCAGTTGTTCTGTCTTTATCTCAGAAATGAGATCTTGGATGAAGTTGCTTTGCCTTTAATAGCATGTCTGAGCTTCAAGCACATTGCATCTGACAACAGATGTGAATTTATTGGCCCCACTAAGCTAACCTACACTTGAAGGTTTGAGATTGTAAACAGATAGTTTCACAGAGTTAGGAAAGGGTAGAGCAAGAAAATCCAGCTATGCAAAGCCTGTTAATGCCTGAAAAGAGGAGAATATGCAAACCTCTGATATGAATGTCTGAAGTTCTGTTAGTTTGGTAAAACTTGTTAGCAGCCAACAGACATTTCTGAAACAACTTCGCTTAAAGTTCACAGGGTCCTGTGTCTACAAACACAGTTCCCTGTTTTGTAGTCACTATGTTAATACTGAAGGCTTCAGTCTACCAAGAAAATATAAATATTAAGATAATAAAAAAAATAAGCCTAATAAACATCAAGAAACAACTAGTTCTACAATGGCAAATCCTTAAGAATAAGATTAATAACTGATGGCTTGGTGTGCAGAACTATAGTACACATCTATTTTATGAACTGGAACTGTTTGCTCTGCAGGTGGGGGAATCCTTGTCTGGCTGGGATGAACGCACTCCATCCTTCGTGTGAAAATAGAGAAGATCACAATGGTCTGACTGAACAAGACAAAATAGTCAGCTTTGTGAGTTTTACTTACAACAGTTGCTGGGGACCTGGCATGAAATACAGTATGTAGAGTTCTAGCATCAAAGAGGTAATAATTGTGTCTGACCTGGTTATACTGTCAAGAAAAGGATGTTTAATACAAAAGTGGGATATGATATCATTACATGGTGTATCTTCACGGTGTTTGTGGGTTTTTGGTTTGGGTTTTTTTTGGATTTTTTTTTCTTTTTTTTCCCCATGAACTTCTTTACACAATGCAAATTATCTTTGCTCCTTTTTTTGCAAAGAGAAAGCTATGTAAAAATAAGAGGAAAACAGCCACAGACAGGTGATCAAAGCTTTATCATGTTCTGAAAACTAAATTTTCGGGGATCAACAAAACCACTTAAATAGCAGCAATTGTATTTAACATATTTTGGGCTGAGTTTCAAATTTGCAAAGATTTCCAAGACTTTTTCGTTTTCAATATATGACCTTAAGCAAGGTCATGATTTAGAACACAGTGGAAGAAAGACATTTCATTACTTAGAGGTGAAGATCTTATTGTTCACATTTTACTGTTTGTGTTATTATAAATGAAGGAATGAAAAATCACATTGTTCCAGAATGTTTGTTGTGTGTGTGTATTGAGGAATATGTTTGGCAATGAAAAAACTATTGGTATAAAGAAAAATATCCCAAGTGTAACTGTGTAAATTCTTGATATAATTTCCAAGTAAATCTTGATTAGATTTTATCTTTGATTAACTTCTTGATTATCCCCAACACAATTTAATTCTCTATAAAGATTTTTAAAAATGGGATGGAGAGGAAATTTTAAGCTTCCCAGGATGCACATATAAAATACATGTGCAAGTGTGAAGTCATAGACAACCTTGATTTAACAGTCACTTTCATGTCAGTCTTTGCCAGGACATGTCAAGATTTGCCCTTTATGTCTATAATTTATTTATCTATTAATATATCTATTAAAATATCAGAGCTTTTTTTAATCTTATACTCCCTATTACCATTCTCTTTTAAGGCCTAATATCAGGTAATTTTTTATTTATATGAACATCTCTGAAGAAAAACTACAAAATATTTTGGGAAACAAAAGGAGAGGGTTCTCCATTTACCTCTTTTTATTGTTTATTCTAAGAAAACAAAATCTTTTTATCTGCTTTTTGTTTTTCAAACAATTTAGGACTCTTCACACTCCTCATAGGTTTTTCCCTCTCTTTTTCTGCATCTCTGTGACTTTTCCCAAGCTTATTATATAGACAGCTAAGTGAAAGCATAAAGCTTTAGAAACAATTGCATCTCCATGGTAACGAAACCACAATGTCTCATTTGTGCTTCAGGATTCCCAGGTAAATGTTTTCAACTCTTTTTGTGGCGTGGATTTCAGCTGCATGTGTGTGGGGCTGTGTGTTTTCCTAACCCAATTCTGACTTTCTTAATGTCATAATAATAAACACTACAGTTTCAAACTGCATTACACAAAAACATTTAATATTTATAAGTACGCATAAGAAATATTGTAAGGTCATTCCAGCTATTGCAAGCCTTTTCAAGGACAAAGGTCTTCAGCTGTTTTGTAAACTGAAAGCACAGAAGACTGAAATGTTTATTTTCCTCAGAAGAAAGCCTGAGGTAGTAGGATACACAATTTCTCCCCAGCATTTGTCCCATAAGACAGTTTGACCTGGAAGGAAAAAGTGAAGATAAAAGAGTTTCACTTTCCCTGTGTCCTGGCTTCTTCATCTGCTCTGTGAACAAGGTCCCCAATCACACTAATCTGACAGGTTTCTGTTTGATTTTTCTTAATGGAAATATTCCCATAAGGGAATAGATAACAGATTCAAACCTGAGAGCACTTAAAACAATGTGGGGGCAGGGTAGATGGACACTCACCTAACATGGACACTGCAGACTGGTAGCAGAAAATTAAGCTTAAATTTTTAATTTGAACATAGAAAACTCTTTTGGTGGAATTTAGAATCAGAAAATAATTAAAAGTAACTCCTGGTCTAATTGTTTTTGCTGTTATGTTTTCCCTATACTGTTCAGTCATAATGTCACATCTACATCAGGAAAGATGGGGATTGAGAAGGCAGAATTTAATAATGCAAAACACATGGCAGAGGTGACCAGTCCACTTAGTCCAAAGAATTCTAACTGCACTATGATCAGTGAACCAGTTGTGACACATTATGAAAGACCTGAGACTCAATAAAACATGCTGGTGGTTAACACATTAAAAAGCTTGTCCTTTCTTGAGGAAACCTGATTGCTAAAACCCCTCATCTGTAATGCAGCCCACAGGTATGGAATCCTGTCACATAGTTCTTCATCACTGTCACTTCACTCAATTTACATTTGCATCTCAAACCTGACATGATGTTTTAAAGTTTGCAAGAAGCATGGGCAGAGGTCAAAGAGCTATTCTGTTCAGATTCTTTCAAGGTTATCACCTCATCAGGTTTCCTAATGATTTTTTAGGTTGACCTTCAAATAAAATTTTCCAAACTTCAGGAGTACAAGTTAGGCTAAAGCTTGTGGTCCAATCAGGAAGGAAGTGAATTTAAAAGTCAATGAATGTATATGTATATGTGATTTGTTGTCTGGGTCTATAAATCTTGAAAGGTAACTTTTCTCTATGATTTGAACATCATTGTCAAGTTTAGATTATTTTAAAAGGAATTTATTCAGGTTTAGGAACACTTCTAAATGCCCACACTAAAGCTTTATGTGTTTAATAGTAATTCACATCTCTCTATACCACTTTGTTTTATCTGCCTGTCAGGATTTAATTTCCATTTTAGCCAAATGAAAGACCAGCCAATTTTCAGTTATAAGGATGTGAGCGAATCAGTGAGGTACAAGTAAATGAATGGGTGAGTGCACATATAAACAACCTACCAGAGTAAAGGTAGAAATATAATACCTGGAAAAGATTCCTGAAGCATGCAGATGATGGCTTGAGCACCCAAATGTTTCCTTCTAGAAATAAATGAATGTGGGAGCTGCCAGTGCAGGCTCTGATAGTGATACCAAATCACAGGAAGGTTGAAGTTCCTGGTGTAGAGGGTGGCTCTCTGTAGTTAAGACAGTGAAATGTCACTAAGTAGTATATAAGATTTAAATCAACAGAAAGTTCATTTCAAGAACAGGAATACCAAGTTTCACAGCGCAAACTTTTTCAGATAAATGGCCAAAGTAACTAAAGGGAGCCTACAAGAATCATAGAATCAGGGAATGGCTTGGGTTGGACAGGACCTTAAAGACCATCTAAGTCCAACCCCACTGCCATGGGCTCTGCTCATGTGTAAAGTAGAACCAGTAGATGCACCATCTTTCTGTGCCTATTCCTTCTCCAGGTAATGCTGTCTCTTTAGCTCTGCTCTTACACATGGCCTGGAAAAACCTTTGAAAGTTGTAACAGAAAGCTCACAGGTTCACGGAAGACCTGTTAATGTGTGTGCTGGCTGTCAATCCCCAAGCCATTTCAATAGGAAAATCATTTTCCTGGAATGGATTGTATCTGTCCAAAACAGAATCTCAGTTCTGTGATATAAAGTCAGCTAAAACAGAGGTCAAAAAGGAGATGTGTATAGAAAGGCAGTTTTCTGCATGTCCAAGATCTGTGATTATTGAAAAGGCATTTATGTGCTAACAGTCTACTTAGATATTCCCGGGCTTTCTGACACCTCTCATTGCACACAGAGCAACTCTACAACCACATGTAGCAAGGCAGAGCATCCCCTACCCAGCTCCCATAGTCAGCACAGTTGGTGGGGGCAGAGCAGCCTTATATTTCAGGCTTGGATTACTCGGATGAACAGGAGCAGCACAAGAGCAGCAGAGAGAGCGCTGGATGCCATTCCTGACCTGCAGGTCACTCTCCTGCCTGACTGATCTATTCAGAAGATGCATTACAACTATCTCTTCTAAAAATTGCTCTTGCTTTCATACCACCAGAAAACCCTAGTACAACTCCCTAAAGAGAGTAACAGGCACCTTGGTGCCAGCAGTCGGAATGTACTGAACACAAAATCAGCTGGAAAAACCCAGGGAGGAATAACTGTGTGACTTAATCTAAACCATTCAATACAGCCTTCCCGGTTGCAAGGATATCCTAAAATAAGATTAACTCAAGCCCTTGGAAGAAGGTGCTAGATAAGCAGGAGTCAAAATTACTTGTGACTCTGGAGGATGTCATCCTTCTGAGTAGACCCCCTGTGCTGAGTATGTGGCCCTGAGCAAGGAGCACTCAATACCAGTCTTTGATGGCAGTAGAATCATAGAATGGCCTGGGTTGGAAAGGAACTTAAAGATCATCCAGTTCCAACTCTCCTGCCAAGTGCAGGGACACCTTCTACTAGATCAGGTTGCTCAGAGCTCCATCCAACCTGGTCTTGAAACTTTCAGGAATGAAGCATCCACAGCTTCTCTGGGCATTGTGTTCCAGTGTCTCAACATGTTCACACAAAAAAATTCTTAATAATCTGTAATCTAAATGTACTTTCCTTCAGTATAAAACCATTCCCCCTTGTTCTGTCACTATATGCCCTTGAAAAACAGACTCCCCCTACCTTTCTTGGAGGTGCCCTTCAAGTTATTGGAAGGTCACAATTAGGTCAGGTGAGAGAACGGTGTCCAAGAAAGTTGGAAGTGCTGGGGTTTGGCTCTTCTGAATGGAGATGGGTGCAAGTCATTGGCTCAGGGTGAGATTTCTCTAACAACACACCATTTTTTTGTGTGCATTGACAGGAATTTGGAAATTTCACATGCACAATCCACTTCACCTTCCTCGAAAGCCTACATCATACTCTTTTGCCTAAAACTAAGCATGCAGACAAGCAGGTCAAAATCTATCATGCTATCAGTCACAAAGCCAAACCTGGAAAGTTTATCCATCATCTGTCCCAGAACATCAAACTTACACTGTCATAGTACCACTGATTGCCATATACTTTTTCATTATTTACATGAAGTTACAGAAAAATCAGGTGCTTCTACCATGTACACGGAAGCCCAGCCTCAACTCCTCACTAAAACTGTTACAAGTGTCTTGACTAAAGCTGATAATGTTCATCTCACTCTGAGTATGTGTTTTCACCATCTTCTAAAGCTGTCTTCTGCTATGTAAGCATTCTGCTTTGCTGAGTGGAGACTATTAGGTATTCTAGAAACTTGTGGCATTTACGGTTTCACTCTCATTACAAAACACTGTTTACTTCCAAATTTCCCTTCTTCCTTCCCTCCCCTCTCCAGAATATACATAGCAATGAGCTGAATGGTCTCTGTTTTTCTTGCGTGCACGGCATCAATCAGCACTTGCAAAGGATAGTGTATCCTTGGCTCTGCCTGATTGAGATCTGCAGTTTCACATTTACATAATTAATATACACATCCATATTTAATCTGTGCAGATGAAGACAAAGTCATGACTGCTTAAATACCACAGAGCTTGGCAAGATTCCAGCGTTGGCAAAAAGCTGTACTCTCGTGCTTTCCTCTGGGTGGAATTGTGACTATTTAGCCGGTGCTGTGTCACATGTACTTCTCAAATGGGAGAGAGGGAGGTGGAGTAGCAAATCTACCCACAGGTACTCCCTTACACACTCCTGTAATGTCCTAATTGCTCGAATTAACTTTTGTTTTGCTTTCTTCCTCCATTCATCTCCACTTCTACTTAAACAGAAGCAGAGACTGGTGTTTTTGGTCGTGCCTGTTGGAGTTGGCATCGTTAAGGCCTCTTTTTTTTTAGGAATCTGAGTATCTTACATAGCAGAAGCTGCAGAGGTAAAGTGGAGGCAACAGTTTCATCACTAATATTTCTGTGCTGCTGCAAGAGGGCCCCAAGAGAAGCTGCATCTTGGCTACACAGGAGCTCACGTTATACAAGGTTTGTTCTCAGCAGCTCCAAATACAGAAACTTGGCGTCCCCCTCTCTTTCTTAGCTTTATGCATCTGACAAAGGTGCCTTCCCTCAGTTCAATGTGTCCCCAGATCCCCTGTATGAGTCAGCAGATTCAGAAAAAAAGTCATAAAGCGAAGTGAGGCGAATTCAAGCCTAAGTCAGGAATAGGGCTGCTCAGAAAGGAATAATTCTCTTCTGTGAAGTAAAAGGAAGCCTTGACCTATATTTCTGTTTCTACCTGAAGCAAGAATAAGCTCTGACATTTTTTAATTAGAAATGGACAGGTTCTTGCCAACAGCAGGATGGTCAGGTGTGACTGGGGAACTTGAGCAAGCAACAGGATACTGTGGTGTCCTGCCTTCTCCCAAACCCCTTGCTTGCCAGCAGCCATGAACCCAAAAGAAAGTATAATCTATGTGCAGTACATAATACTCAACAATATTTAATAAGGAACACTTCTGAACGGGCTAGGGGCAAGGTTAATAAGCTGACTAGGAATGAATAAGGTCTGTTTTAAAAAAAATATTTTAGATCTGGGTACCAGAAAAAGCTGGCTACCATGTAGAAGGGCATTTCATAGCTCATATACTCTGTGGCTGTCTAAGGAGAAATAACTACTTAGTGCCATAACAGCTGGAAAAATGCCGTACAGATGCATCCCAAGAAGCCTAAGAGAAAAGGGAGAGTATTTCTGCAAATCTTCAGCTACCCTAGAACTCTGAAATCTGGAGACAGCAAGATTCCTTGGGAAGAAATGCTAATCAGCAAAAAGACCTTCCAGTTTATAGTTACAGTGACCACATTTCTTGTGATCACTGTCCATTTCTCCTGTTACTTTACCTGTTTTTCCCAATCTTTTCTTTAAAAGCTTGGCATTTGGTCTAGCCTAATTTTTTTTCTTAATTTTATCATTAAGTTTTTATACTGCTTGGGTCACTGAGAAGCAACAAACTACAATAAAAAATTAGCGTATCTCCAGAAAATGCTGTTTGGTAGCAGCCGAAAAGACCTGTCCTTCAGGATATGTTTTGGGAACACTTGTATATTGAAAATTTCCCACTAGACTACCAAGGACTAGTGAGGAAACTGGTATTGCTCAGTACCTCGTTTTATGAAGAAACTCCATCCAGCAGATGAAACTCACCATTAGAAGACTCGATGGCTGACTGTGACATGTCCAGACTGGGACAACAGCTTTTTTTTATTTTTACATTAGTGGCAACAATTAGGGATGCCCTTAAGCTCTGATTTTCTTCCTTCAAAGTAGGCTAAATATAAGACTTTCATTTCAACTCTAATTATTTCCTTCTTTAAAATATGTAATTATATTTTTAATGCATGCACACAGGAACACAATTAGTAATTACACCAATCTGGAATCATTCAGAAACAGCATTATCTTCTCTCTTAAAGGCAACATCTGACCTGGCACCAGAACTGGCTTTGTACCCCTCGAGGAAGAGACTCTTTGAAGGGGCTTAGTGCTCTCTACAAGGGAGATGACACAAGGAGGTGGGACAGGATCACTGTCCTGCTGCCTAGAAGAGATGAACTGTGTTTTGTTCCCCTGGATAGTAAGACAGAAGGGTCAGAAAGAAGCTGTTCCCTGTTTTCTGGCAGTCTTAAAAGCACAAACATCTTTCTTTGGTTAGAGCACCAATGGTTTGCATGTATTTCACAATATTTGTACTTCATTCACAATAAAAACCAAGAAAGTTGTACTTGGATGTCTGACAGTAAGTATATTTCTTAATCTAGCACTATATGTTGAAATTATTTCAGTATATATATGAAGTATAAAACTCAAAGGCAAATGATAGTTTCCTAGTATTCTCTCAGATCAAACAGGTTGAAATCTCCAGCCTTCTATAATCCATTTACTTCTGTTCAACCTTCTTCCAGCAGTGATACCAAACGACACACAGGAAAGTAATAGGACTAAGTGCTCCATAATACAGCACATTCTCCTCAAAATCACCCAGAAGTAAAACAGTTCTAACTGAGGAAGCAGAGCAATGAGATCAATTCACCCTCCCTGACAACTGGAAACAGGGACTGAAATTTTGCTTCCGCTTGGCTGGGAGCCTGGACTACGATCTGACAAGCTCAGTAGGGGTCTATCTAGGTTGCAGTCAAATAAAAAAATCTGAAGAGGAATAGTGAGGAACACTGAAGAACCACAGGAAATGGTATTAACCATTCAATGTCTACAGTTCTTTGATTCAGCACTAAATATTCAGTGCACAAGATCAGGTGATACAACCCTATTACATTAAAGTAGCTGAGGGTCTGTGGTGCGATGGGAGATATTCAATAGGTTAAGTGCTGGTTGTAATTGTACTTCATTATTCAGATTCTAAGGTCTTTAGGGCAGACAGTATGTCTATCTGTATTCTCTAAAGCAGTATGTATGTTTATGGTGCCACCTAAATGCTTCAATGCAACAATAATGTCAAGTTGTAATTCTGTTGAGCTCCTAACTTGGTTGAAGATCAGGTCACCTGAGTACACAAGGTCCCAAAATGCAGCTCTACCATGACCTCTCCAGGCTGAAGGATGCAGTTCCTTTCCTCTATACCTTCTCATCAACACACAGTTTAAAATCAAGTGGTGTTGACAAGTGACTTTGCTCTGAAAAATGGCATTGCAGAAGTGGCTTCTTGAGGTCTGACGGTAACGCTACCCCAGTGACTTCCCCTTGAGATTGCTCAGTGCATAACTGGGCTAAAATGCTTGTAACTCTGTGACTTTCCTGGTAACTTATCTCTGATTCCAAGGATCATTATTTTATTCTTCAATTCTAGGTATATATCACCATCAACCACGAAAATCAAAAGAAAGACACGGGGTAAAAATAAAGCTAATGCAGAAGCAGACCTGACCTTCAGTGGAGAGTTTGCCTGACATGCATTGGAAATGGACAAGTATTCACCAAATCCAACATTAGGCATCTATTTTGAGTGTCTAAGTGGTCAAGGACCCTTAGAGGTCCCAAGTGACAGGATTCAAGGTAGGAACCCAACTCACCCTACAGCCAGACAATCTGCTCAAAGCAGCAGGCCCACTGAGTGAAAAGGTCAGTTTTATCATGGTTGGTGGTGCACCACATTCAAGAATTACATTTTGAATACTTAGGACACCAGCCACAAGCTTCCTGAGACAGTTCAGAGGTAAAGAAGACCATAGTTTGCTCCTGGGCCATATTGCTTATTAACTAATGCTCTTCTCATCACTACTGACATAGAGAGGAGAAAACTTTCCCCATTTTGGACAGTAAGGAGCAGGGAATGAACTTTCACTTCATAACTTTACCTTACAACCACACCATTTAAGCACTGCCCTTTCAAAAAAGACAGATTTAGAAGTCAGTAGACCTCAGTTATTTTCAGTGCATGATGCATAGAAAATCTGGATGCATAAAGAGTACTTACAAGAGGACCACAAAAATAAGCAAAAACCAGGACATTGTCAATGGGTTTAAGATCACTATAGAGGAGCCTGGACATGTCTAGGGAATGTTTTAGAGTTCAGAAAAAAGAAAAAATTAAAGATTGGAACCCACTGCCCCAGAAGAGTGGATATAAAATACGCTGGACAAGGACTGTTCTGACAGTGCCTTTTACTGCAAATAAAGTTTAGAAAAACTTTCAGGAACGTGACTAACTGGATGATTCAGGAGAGGTTGTTTCTAAATGGAGGAAGTGGGGAATACATCAGGTGTTGAAGAGCAGAAAGAAACTTGCATTTCCAGGACTTGGTGGCAAATATTTCTTGGCTGATGTCTCTCGTATGAGGAGTTAATCTGAAGAGAGACAGGAAAAAACAATAGCTTTGTAGGATAACTGAGGTAGGATTTAGCAAGGGGCTAGTTTTAGTGACCTAGTTTTTTTTCCTGCAGTGCCAGCCTCTAAAGTAGAGATGTGTGTTTTTCCACATCCTGATGCTAATAACCCAGATAATTTCCTCCTAGCTAGCTCCATAGTCTGTTTTATGGGCACAGTAAGTCCTTATCTTCCTGGAGTGATAAGATGCCACCTGTTCCCCACAGTGAATTCTGTTGGAAGATCTTCAATGCCTATAAAAAAAATATGTGCTTTTCCTGCAGGAAAAGTGTGACTTATGTGTAAGGACTGTAACTTGAAAAATAGAATTTATTATATAACTTCATAGGTTTCTTTTTGTCTTTCGCAAGACTTAATCATTTCTAGATGAAATAATGGCTCCCAAAAATTAATGACTGTTTCTCCTTCTGTATAGTGACAACTCATTTCTGGTGTTTCTCTCTTCTTGTTTCTCCCACAAATGAAGTTTCTTTTGCTTCATATAATGATAAGTTTGGCTTCTTGCAAGACACTTCCATCACAGCAAAACAAAACATGTGAAATGTATCCAAAGAGATGGGTGAAATACCTCTCCTGCTCCCTTGGATGTTCCAAGATAATTTTCGGAATAGGCAGAAAACATAAAACAGTCTCCTACCCTGGTAGTTGTTACATTCTCCGTGCTCTCCATGAGCTCCCTTCAGCAGTCTCCTGTCTGTCCAGAGGATGCTATCAGATTTGGCTCTGTGACATGGTGCAAAAGCTTATTGTCCCCTCTCACCCCCTCCTGCACCACCAGCTCAGCTCTAGCTGCCTCTCCTCACATTTTGAGCTCTGCTCTGGGCTGCTAAAGCATCTTTCTCATGAGGAAACCCTTTAACAGGATTAAGCAACTATATTAAATCCAAATTGAATTGTGGACTCATTGTACTCACATTTGATTCTATTATAGATTGTATTTGTTTCATTTCATTATTTACTGTCAGAAAATGAACAACCCCATTTTTAGCAGGAGGCTCAAGTAGACTAATGGAGCTGAGGCCCAACCAGCCCAATAAGAGTTAGCCAAACTCCAGGCTCGAGAGACAATAACATGTCTATAAACAACCACCTGTATAAGAAAACAATAGATCATTTTTATATACTTATGTTTGAAGTACAGGTCAGAGGACAAAATTGATGATAGTTAGAAAACCAGTGCACTCTAAAAAAAAAATATAGATAAATTCATATAGCCAGAGATTTGGATTATATTTTAATTTGGTAAAATCAATATCTACATCATATTTCTGGAGGGAGAAGGCAAAGACTAATGAAACTGACACAATGCATTTTCTTTAATGTTATTGAGGTGTGAGTTAGAAAGAAAAATGTTGGAAGTGTCTATAACTCATACATAGCATATATGAACTCCTTCATCAGCTTTCACTGACTTGTTTATTGCAGAAATCAATACAGCGAACAAACAAATATTTTCAATATTCTTCTGGCTGTTCCCAACAGTGTCTAAAAGCAGTGTGTATCAAAACCTCCAAAATGTTGCAATATTGCAAAAAGTAATACGTATTTAACCGAGGAAAAACATACCAGGTGCTTTTAAATATCCAATATTGCTATGAAATGAACACTAAGAAGAGTGATAAATTGACCCAACACCAACAGAAGTCTAAAATCAATCTTCATTGGCTTTACAGGAAGTCTAGGTCAAGCTCTAGCTTCATATGAGTGATTTTACCTAAAAATTTTACTTGCAACTACTGACAAAGAACTGATGCTTCACAGCAAACAAAGACACAGCATGGGCCAGGAATCTGCTGCTTAGCAATACCTGATGCCCAGAAAGAAAAAGACCGGGGCAAAACTAGCTCATTTTTAGGTTCACTGACAATTTTGGAATGGCAACTTCTTGTCTCTGAGATGCAAAAATTCCCGAAGATCATAAGAGATAAGAAATTTCTTGAATATCACAAATGAAAACTGTTTGTTACTCAGCTCTGCAGTCATTCCGAATTTGGTCTGGAGGGCTTGAACACTATGCCTCAGAGAGGTTGCTATAGGTGTTATAGGCCATTTGCCCTCTGTTGTGCAAAATATTCACTAAGAAAATGGATGGTAAACTTTCATTTCACCTCTAAGAAAATACAACCTTTCTTTATATCCCTAAGCAAACCTCCTGATCTGCCAGTCTGTCCCCTTAAACAGGGAAGCTGCCTTTCCACAAGATGACTTCAGTTTACAGCCTGGAGTCTGGGGTATAGTAGGCATATTCATGTCCTTATAGCTGTGTGTGGATGTGGTTTTGTGCTGTGTGCTATTAAGTGGAATAAAAGTGTGACTGGTTCCTTACTGTGGTGCTCCGTGCCTCATAGCTTTGGAACCCACTGCCATGAAGGACAGAGCCCTGCCACTCCTACCCCTGCCCCACAACAGTTGTGCTCTAGGACCTGCAGAACAAGGTTTGATGAAAGAAGTGGGAGATTTTGATTGCAAAAAGATTTTCAGACCGAGTTTCCCAGGCATCAAACATCCAAATTGCTGTAGGATTCAAGTTTGCTGAACTCGGGTTGCCAGGTCAGATGCCTTCCATTGCACCACTGGTATATTGCATCTTTTCCCTGAGGGAAGCAATGAGCTTGATGCTAAGGATGAAGGGATGCAGTGTGTATAAATTATTTCCATTGTATTGGAAGGTGCTCAGTACTCTCATATTGCAGCAGGATTTAAGACAGCAAAGGGTCAAAAGGGAGAAGGTGCTGAAGTGAAAAACGAAAAGGAATGTTCACTCCAGAACAGAGCATTTACCTGGGTGGTGGAGCAATGGATGGAGAAGTCTGCAATTCAGCTGTCACAAAACTAAGAGCAGGGATAATCTTGCTTTGCAGCGTGTGTTAATGCCATATTTACATGTTTGCTGACACCAGAAAGCCACATAGAAACTATTTAAAAGATTCACTGTATGAATGAGTCATTCACATCAGGGCTGTGGCAATAAAAGCAAAGATTATCTCAGACTCCAGCATTTGTCCCACCCAAGAAATGTGGCAGAGCATTCACTGCATGAGCAGGATTGAAACAACTCTGCCCCACAGCCCCAGAGCCCAGCATCTGTCAGGGGGAACTGCCACAAAGCCTGAGAGGACAGCTGAGCCTCACAGGTAGGGACAGAGCTTCTCCACACCAATAAACCATCCCTAGCTCATAGAAAAGGAGGGCTCCTTGCAAAATTGCTGTCTGGGAGCAGCTCTTGACCTAAAGAAGGGGGAAAAGGCTGAGAGAAACCCCCTGACCCACAGCCAAACGCAAACATTCCCCTTTGAGTATGTTGGAGAAAAAATACTTAATGTTGTTCTCTGTGGAAGGCCTTGCAATATTTTTAATAGATGTGGGCAATTTGAAAGTCCATCTTGATTTATGAAAGCTGTCTTAACAGATGATAATGATGTGAACTGTGTAGTGCTCCTTACAGCTCAGTTTTATGGATGCGAGGTGTTAACAAACATTGGTAAGGGAGCTGTGAGCAGGAAAACTTCAAAGTTTTTCCCATTTAGATTTTATCCTGCTATGTTATCCTGAGGAAAAATGTCTATTCTCCACATATTTACGTGGAAATAATAAGAAAGTCCTTAGGCTGCTGATCTCCCTGACCTCGTTGCCTGCTGTCACTGCTGTCCTGTGTACTCAGTCCCAACCCTGGGTTACACTGTTGGGGTCTTTTTCTTTCATCACTGTTCCTAGATAATGGATTTATTTGCCTGAAAGAGAAAGCTGTGAGCTTGAATAGGATAGTGAAAAGTTCATGCAGTTGTCATCTTAACAGTAAAACATCCATGGAGTGGGTGGGAAGAACAATGTGCAAACCATTAGAATCCCTGCAACTGTATCTGCGCGGAGTGTCTTCTGTTTGTTCATGCAAAATACATGGATGAACCAAAAATGTTTATGTGAATCAATCTGGGTTTAAGTCCACGCCCATTTTATTCA
This sequence comes from Empidonax traillii, assembly GCF_003031625.1. Lineage (NCBI taxonomy): Eukaryota > Metazoa > Chordata > Aves > Passeriformes > Tyrannidae > Empidonax > Empidonax traillii. The sequence goes on along the minus strand of NW_020955194.1, from coordinate 2,002,561 downwards.
CTTCTCAGAATTACACGGAATTAAATTGCTTGAAAAACATTAGGAACAACAAAAACATCCAGAATCTTTAAGCTTCTGAAATACATGTCTTTCTAGGGGGATTCAGCTTTAAAACCCACAGTAGATTTGGGAATCATCCCATCAGGAAAGAGAAATAAGAGAGGGACCTACATCTATTGCTCCTGCAGCAAAGTGCAGCGTTTACAACTTAAACCACTATCTCTGATAATCATCTATAAGTAAATCAATAATTGAGTCCTTTGAGGAAACAAGCCCTGCATAACAGTATTTCTGCATTTTTTTGGCTGATGATATGGCAGTGTACCTATGGAATACATAGGCATGAATCACGTTTCAAGTAGCTTCAAACAACAAGCACATGAATAAAAATCGAACTGTTCTCCCAGACAGTTCTCAACGAGTGAAATTCAGCCCTGAGCAGAAGGGCTGGCACAGTGACATTTCACTTCCCTAAGCTCTCAAAAACCTTCAAAACAGCGCTTTAAAGGCAATTCTGCATTGCACAGCCTTTGGGTTGGCCTGCTCAGCAGTGAATTTCATCCATTGTGAATTATGTGTGAGAGGACTTTGATTTTTCACCTAAGAAGAGAAAAGGACTAAATGAGTAGAACGAATGATTCATTTCAAGTAGATATCTTACTTGCAATCAGCACTTATTGTCTCTGGGGCTTGTGAAGGACAAAGCAGGGTTGTCTGGAAAGAGCTATAGACATTTGTACATAAAAAGTGAAAAACAGGAGGAAGAAGAGAATGGGGGAAGGAGCTTTCAGAGAACCAGATTTTTCCCAGAGCAGTGACAAAAAGGCCTATTGAAACAGCAAGTAGCAAAATGGTACATGTATATGCTTTTTACACGAGCCACAGAGCTGCAGCTATGAAGGAAGCACCCCAGATTTCCATAAGTGGTATTATACACCATAAGTAAAGGTTATTTTTCTGTACTGAAACCTGTAAATATAAATATTATGTACTATTCTGGGCACCAGTAAAATTGCTTAGAGGTTTGAAATTGAAAAGGTGTTATGGAGGAAAATCTTAAATACTCTAGAGGTTTGGACTTTGAGTTATGAGGAGGGATTACCCTGTGCTGGCCTCTGCAGCCTGAGGAAGAAATGAGGTAAAATGGGAGATTGTCAGGGAGGTAAACGAAATCCTGAAATGAACAGATTGAAGGCAGTAAGCTGTTTAAGATAGCAACTAATTTGAAAACAAGATGCCACGGACTAAAATTGGGATGGGATGGGTGGGTGCACAGGCAATTCAGACAAAATTACTTCACAGAAAAGAGCCTTCAATTTGGCGTGGATGGGAAAAGTCAGCCACTGAAGTACGCGCATTGGGGAGGGGGTAGAGTGCAAACCCACTGAGAAAAGAAACAAGATGTATTTTTGGACCAGGAGAAAATTCAAGGTTACAGCCACTAATTGGATTTTTGAGGATATGCTGATATTAGCTACTTGTAAATTGGTTGATATTTTCTGGGTTCGTGAGGACAGACTATAACAGACTGATGTTTTTCCCCTGGCAGTTAATGCTGTGGAGCCCTGAAGTCATTTGCAGCGTCAGCCAAAACTCATGAAGCTTTGTGGGACTCCTTCCTTGACAGCAACAGGCTTGGGATTGGGCTTCTCTGGTAGAAAGAAACTAGGAGAGCTTTACAATTTCCTCAGCTCTGTGGATAGTCTTGCTTTTTGATTACCAATAAACCTTTTAAGTGAAATGGAGCTGTGGGAGAATACAGCTCCTTTAAGTCTTGTCTTGTCCAAGTGCTGAGTGCCCTTGGAGCCTCCCTTCCTTGCTGATTTGCTCAGGAGTCCCTGATGGTCTTAACTCATTCTGCTCACGCTTGTGCTGCTGCTATCAAGATTTCTAGACATTGGCATAAAGTTTAACCTTCAGATCTTAAAGAGTCACTGACTAGATTTCTATGACATTTGAAATCAATATAAGTAAGAGTGATATTTGCTTCAAAGCACTGAACAGTAGGTAATTCTAAACATAAGCCTTTGGAGGACCTGCCAGTGCTAATGATCAGTGCTCTGGTTCTGCTCTAGCTGTCAAACAGCCATGTATGGCCTGGAAGGCAGAGAAACAAAATCCCCAAAACTCTAACTTGTACTTCATAGGTTAATGGAAGAGTTTCCTTAACTTCCCTACCGCAGGGAATGGTGAGATATGTGAGCAGGACTAATATACTACATGCAGGAAAGTGCTGCAGTAAAGATATACCCAAGTCAACGTGTCACAAGGTGATACCTTGATTTTATTTCCCAGCTTACAAATACAGTAGAAAATAATGCTGTGACTGCAGTCCCCAAAGGCAACAGGTGAATTCAACGTGAGCAGTGTCCACTCAGTCCTTCTGTAAAGACATAGACAAGTAGGACCATGAGTGTGCTCATTTTTTGTCCTCTGGTGAAGAAAAGCAGCTCTGGACACAGATAAATTCAGATAGTTTGGCTCAGTTTATAGTGAGTTCTAATAGAATCTTTTCCTTTAAGGAGTGAATGGACTAAAAAACATGATGTACTATCACAATATGCTCAAGACCTGCATGACTTATAGTTTCTTTTTTCCTTTATGCCCATTAATATAGTGCAAAGCAGAGATGAAGTTGCCAGAATGCATAACCTGGACCTTTGAATATTTCTTTTCTTTTTTTTTTAGAGTAATCTTTACTTTGCATTGATGTTTTTGGGTTTGGAAGTCAGAAAATTCTCCTAACTTAGCTTGGCCTGTCACTGCTGAGTTGTGCTCCCTATTTAACTCACTTTACACTCATTTGGGTCTGGAAAGAAAAATTATTTCTTTTACTCATGTTGACTGGCATTTGCCAGTCTATTGATTAATGAAGAATTATTTCCATAATCAGAGGTTACTACACATGAATCCAGATGAAATTGGCATCCTTAAAAATGTATTATAAAAAATGGAAATGTAGAAACTTGCTGTCCCAGTTTATATTAAGTAACAACTGTGATACTCAAAGTATTGCAGTCTAGCCCAGAGGAATGTAATTAAGTGACACCTCTTTTATAAGACTATTTTTAACATTGTAACAGCATACATTTTAAGGTAGAATTGCTAAATAGATTGGCAAGTTGACTGAAGCAAAGCTATTCAAAGGTTATAACTCTCTGTTCTGCTATAAAGGAGACCAATCAACCACATTTTATTAATAAAATCCACAGAACACCAAAATGGTCTCTGCTTTTTTTCCTGGGTTAATTTGCTTTGTCTTGAGACTTGGAAGCCTGTGAGTTCAGTGGTTCCACTTCAGCCTCACACACTCCTCTGGTCCTTCATAACTGCATCTTTCAAAGACCCGAGCCAAAAAAGATCCGTGCACGTCTTAGCCCACCTAGTAGATAGAACCAGACATTCTTGCAGTGATGAATCTTTCCTCACAGAAATCAATAGGAATGTATTTTATCATAATCTTAAAATCAATTTTAAATAACTAAGCCAAGATTTTGGAAAAATAAAGTCCCTAACTATAAATTTTTCTTAAATCTAAGTTTTGAAATCAATTAAATCTGTAGTGTGCCCCAATATATTTTATGACCATTTGAACCACTGCTTATGTATTTGACACTGTATTTTTTTTTCTAGGAGAGGGTAATAAATGTCTCTGCAGCACTGAAGACAGCCAAGAGGGGACACTGATTGTTCGGAGAACATTCCTTCAAAGCCTTTTTCTTCATGTTGCTGGAGGAACTAAATTAGCTGGGAAAACTCAGACTAACAACCAGTTATCCACCATGGTTCTTTGTGGCCCAGTATTATTGCACACAATTGTTTTACAACATGAAAGGCCAACAGGGCATGCTGCCACGGACAACCCTACACTGAAAATCATCAGGTAGGTGGTACTTTATGAGTGAACCTAAAGCAGTTCAATTTGGGTAATAAAATGTAGGAATGTAGTAAGGTAAATGACAAAGGGTATGAAGGGTTGGGAAGAAATCAAAACCCATGTCAGACTATTTAAACAAGTGCCCAACTTCTCTGCATCCTAATCTAAATGATTCCATGATTCAGTCATGGATCATAACAGAAAAAAAACACTTGTGAGCCAAAGAAGGCAACAGGAAACTATTTTGAGGCTGAACATCATGCAGATGAACATCTGGCAAACAGAAGGATGTAGCTTTGGGGATGCCCTCCCAAATACACTGCAAGAAACATTTCAAGTATTACCACAGCAAGAGAAGTAAAAACCTTGCTGCAGCAAGTAAGCATAAACAGGTTTTGGGAGGATCCTAAATTTGCTCAGACAATGAGCAGGAATGAGGTGGAAAATTAGGCTACTATTCCGGGCTCTGAAAGTTTTATTCGGTTTTTAGCATAATTTTCTCCCGGAAATGGAAATACTCGTGTTTCAAATTCATCTGGCCCTATAACACTACTTATGGTCTTCCAGACACTAAGGGCCAGATTGGCAGGTCCACAGTGCTGTGCAGAAGTGGCATCCAGGATGGGTCCAGTTTTGTCCCTGTGAGACAACCTGGACACATTAAAAAATAGTCTGAAGGGGTGAGGAAGCAAAAGTAGCTCCAAAAATCCCTTCCACTGTTCTTCTCAGGCCACTGGTTGAATCCCATCATTAGCAGAAGGGATGGTTAGAGACCAGTTTTCCAGGCCTGACTCCTATTCAGAGCCTTCCTGCCCCTGCACAGCCAGGCAAGGACTGGGTGTGGCTCAGCACTAGGATGTGTGGGCCATTGCCTTTCCTCTATGAGGGTGTCCAAAGGAGGACGTGATAGATTCCTCTTCACTCTTCAGTACTCACAGAGGGACAGAAAATATGATACAAGTTTGGTCCAATTGTTTATTTTTTTCCCAAATGATTTGTTGAACTTTGAGTCTCCCTCCCCATCAGAACCAACCTCCTCCTCTGGTAAGTGTCCTCAGGCTGGGGATATTGCACATGGCTTTGTGTGAGTGCAGAGCACTATTTTACAGTGCAGTACTAGAGATGCATTGCAATTCCTGTTTTTCCTCTTGCTATCCTGCTGGCATTGTAAAGTTCCGGCCCAGATCATCAGCTGCCAAGAGATTACTATTTGCAGATACAAGATGTTCAAGGAGAGAATATGAGGGGGAGAAAAAAGGAATCTTACCAAAGAATAGCCAACAAGATGTCTAACAGACCAACAGCCCCTTTCCTATCTCCTATGGCTTGAGCTGGATGAGCAGGGGGCTATAATAAGGACCTGTCTGTGAACAAAGAATGGGCCTGGTCCTTTCCCCACTCCAAACATCCCTCAGTGCTTCACCCAGCTCTAGAATGCTGAGGTGCAGTTCACTGATGCAAAGACAGGGTCTTGCCCCAGAGCTGCCAGCAGTGGTGATATTTGCCCAAATTCTCCCCGCATTTCTGCATGCTGCCTTTCTCTTGGCTTGAAGGAATATACTACTTAATGTACCACTGACAATCTGATGGCTACCCAAGGAATAGAGGTAATTTAAGCAAAAGCACGTTGCTTCGCTTGTGGAACGCAGTGACACTGTCAGTACTTGGCTCATACTCTAAATTGGTAGCAGATATGGATTTCAACCTCATTTATGACAGAGCCATAAATAACTTTGCTCTCATAGATCAGCTTGCTGAGAGTCAAGCTAGTTCTAGAGGAGACGATTTGCCAGGAAAAACTCTTACTACTCCTTCCAGATGGATATTGTTTGGACTTGTACAAAAATATCCAACCTACATTTTTCCTTTCATCTCATGCTCTCACAGCTCAGCTACATGACACGGCCAACACCTTTGTTTCCATTCATGTCTTATGTAAGATACATCAGGGAGGGGTTAGTGTCCAGAATAAAAAGCCGTGGGCTCCAGACTCAATTTCTCTGGCTCTGGGCAGGATATTAAATTCAGTTTCTGTCCTTCTTGAGCAGCCTCTCTCTTTGCTCTTTGGCTGTCATTATGGGGAGTACAACAGAGCTGAGGCAAACACAGCACTATGGGATCAACAGGTGGGACTGGGAGAGTATAGTGAGCTTTTTGGTTTTTTAAGCATCTCATGGGAATTTATTTTAATCTTTTTTGTGTTGTGCTGGGTGGGTTGTTCAATGGGCACAGCTCTTCTTACTGATCCAAGTGCACACAGATGTACCTGGCCACACCAGCACTGCCTGAACTTATCTGTGGTATGGGAAGTCACCATTTCTTTATAATGCATCTTTTGCATTAAGTAGCCATCCTTTCCTCCATATTCACCCAGAATGGCAAAGTGCACTTGGGAATTGCTAAAAGATTTGGTTCAATCACTGATATCAAATGGAAGCATTGTAATACTGTGGTAACACAGATGAGTTCCCTTCCCTTGCCAAACCTTCCCTTTGCTTTCCTTCCCTCCCAATTTACAGGGTTTTAAATCAGCCATGGATGGTTAGAGATGGGAGCTTGTGCACCACATGCTCTGTATGCCACTGAGGGCCAGAAAAAACAAAGAAAATGTTACATAAATGGATGAAGAATAGAAAGAGAATAATAAGAAAAATAGTGCAGCCTTACCTTTAATCTATGTACAATGATAGCTGCTCTATCTTAAAACTAGAAGAGGTTTGTAGAAGGGCAAAGAAAGTTATTTGAGGCATGGAAAACCTTTCATATGAGAAAGGTTGTGCTGGGACTGTTCGCCTTAGAAAGGAAACCAATGAAGGAGAATATGATAAAGATATATTAAATGCTGTCTAGTGTAACACCGGTGGCTGAAAAAATTCAAGTAAATTGAAAAGCAGCAATTTCCAGGCTGATCAAATAAAACCCTTTTCACAAGGGAGATAATTAAACCAGGGAACTCTTTGCTGCAAGGCTCCAGGAAGGTCAGGCACTGACAGGAGTTCTGTCTGGTAAGAAGGCTCTTCAGACTTACAATAACTACCATTCGTATGTTTTAAGACATTAACATCTGAATTGCAAGGAGCAGATTAGGCATAGCTCTTGAGAGGCCTAGAAATACATCAGGACCAGTTCTGCCTCTCTAGATTTCATTTAAAAAAACCCCAGTGTTAGTCTTTTTTCAATGTGTAGGTTAATGTAACCCTCTGGAAAGAGCATGACCAAAAGTTGAGGTGCCTTGGTTTTCATATGGGTGTTATTGTAGCTCTTCATGGACTGTGTCTGAAATTTCAGAGTTGTTTCTCTGTTTATCCAGGACTATCAGAGAAATTTCTGTTTCTTTCACACAGAATCTGTTCTGCTACAGATCTTTTTTTCATGATGCTTTGTTGTCTCCGGATACACATTTGCTGAAGGGGAAACTGTGTTACCCTACTCTTCAGATGAAAACCCCACTGTAGGAAAAACTGTCTTCTTCAATTTGGTTGGAAGCTTGAAGGTTTCAATGAGCAATACAAAAACATTTCTGCATACACATTTTTTGGATTATGCTCATACTTTAATTCCATACTTATGCAAGTGGACTGGGCTTTCCCAAGGAGCACGGAAGTGGCTTGAAAAGCTTCGTAAAGGTTTGAAGTTTGCATGGCAATTTCTTATAACAAGTGGTCATGTCCTAGAGCTCACTGTGGCTGGAAGGCAGCTGAACTGTGAGGGCAGGAAAAGATGTGAGTGCAGTTAAGTCTGTGTCTTTTTGCAGCAGAACTGTGATAGTGTCTGTGCTTGACATAATGTGATTTAGAAGCACTTAACTTCTGTCTTCCTGCCTGCACTCCCTGACAGACTAGTTATTTATTAATTTTTAACACCAGATGTGAATTGTCATGTTGATAACCATGCAGATTCTTTAGTGCAAGAAGTGCTCAGCAGTATGTTACAGCTGGCCTGAGCCTCGCCTAAGAAAGGTTTGCATAAACAGAGCTTAATAATTTCCCTCCACTCAAAGTGTGTGGCTGAAGAAAATTATGCTCAGGTTTGAGATCCCTTCAAAGTCTTCTTCTATGGAACACAATGGATTTCATCCCCACGCGTCAACATCCCTCCTCTTTTAGGCTAGTAAGACACAAGACATGCAGCCAGATCTGAATAAACACACCTTAATCAAATGTATTAGAGATGTGAGGAGCCATAAAAGCAACTCCTCCAAGCTACTGATGTGCTCCTGTCACCAAGAGTGAATTGCTGAAGTGGATAAACCCATCAGTCCTTTCTGCTTACAGTGCCAGGATAGCCATTTTGCAAAAGGCATATTTGGGGGCCACAAGCACAGTGAAATGTAGTTTCTCAGAGACAGTCAACTTTCTCCATTCAAGCAAAAAGATGGGCAACACGCTGTCAGGCTGAATGTAAGAGAACTGATATCTGCAGGAATCCCAGGTTTAATTTCATGAGTGATCCTTAGTTTAAGCTCTAAGTGAAGGCTCATACATGCAGTTAGTAGGCACATGTTCCTTTCTAACTGGCCCCATGAGTGAGGAGTACAAGGGGTCTGGTATCTGCTGATGGAGCCTTCCTAGACTTTTTAGAGTTAATGGATGGAGAAAGGCTACAGCTGAGCTCTTGTAGAGGATGATTGAATGTGGGATCTTATCCTTCCCCACCAACTGAAGAGGAAATATAGGAAGACTAATCTATCTCCCTAGGCTAAAGTTAGCATTTGGGTGTACTCCCTCTGGTCCCATTAAATTCCCATTTAAAATCAATTTTTTTGGGAGCAAGATTTCATTATCTCTTCATCAATGACCTTCTGTGCTTCATCAGTCTCTTCAGTCTGGCTTGCAACATTTTTTTTCAAAATCTGTTGATGTTCTACAGTCACAAAACTTTATAGGCTGCCCAGGTACCTGGGTTTTTGTTTATCCTCCGGAAGCGCATAGAATTCTCATGCTGAATCATAATGGAAAAATGGAAAAGTCAAAACCACTTGTAACTTATCATCTGAAACAAACAGAAAGAAGTTAAGGCCAACTGACAATTTTGTTTTAAGTCTTACCAATTTGATTTTGGTCCTTGGGTTTTTTCCCCTACTACAATTACATTTTAAGGCAAAGTCAATATGAACTGGATTTTTTTTTTTTTTTCATTTGAAGCCCAAACCATTTAAAGCAAGAGTTTTCCTCAAACGGTTTTATAATTTAATCCGTTGACATTTCACGTCAGAAAATATTACTGGATTTTTTTGGCCAGTTGAATTACCAATGATTTGATACCTTATTTGCTAGATGGTCCCATGTTTTTTTCTAACTAATGGATATTTTATGGTAGGTAAAGTGAGCTTTATAATTTATTATTATGAAAAAATAATATCTAGCTAGCTTTGATAAAAAACAAAACAATGGTTTTGAACACTAGAAACCAGAAAGGCCATTCTTACCATAAATTCTCATGACTCATGTTGTGCTACATTCAATTTTCTGCATTTCAAATGCTGAAGAAGAGGTAGCTGATAATTACAGGTATTTATAGATATTGTGCACCCTTTTAAAATACGGTGAGCACACAATCTTGCATTGTTCTATATCAGGGCACCTGTAATGCAACATAAAGCAAACAATACTTTAAAAATTTATTTTATGGGTTTCAGTGTTTCAAATGAGATTTGAAAGTGCACACACAAATGAAAGCTAGGGAGCTGTATCTTCACAGTCACCTCTGGTAAGAGATTGGTAACTGTGTTTTTTCTAATGCAGCTCCCCTGAGCCATGCTTTGAGAACATGAGTAGGAGGATGGTGGCATGGCCAAAGCCTTAAGCTGTTAAAGTTTCTCTTTGTAGTCACATGGATGGGACTGGTATGTGGTAATTTATGAACTAAGGTATATATGTTGTGTTTCTCTTTCTCCTCCAGGATTTTCAAGACCACCCAGTGTTTTTTTATTTGTAATTACTTGCTTGTAAACCTCCTTGCCTGTATCCTGCCTTTGCCTTGTCCTTCAATAAACTCCTTCTCTCCTTTTTTTGCCAACAGCCTCTGAAGGAGGCACTAATAAAATTTCACCACAGAATTCTGCAATAATGTGTTTGTTTGCTTTGAGTGAGAAGGAACGGGAAAACGATGAAAACTACTATCCAGAGGCACAATCTCTTTCTATCTCCATTATAGGGGGAAATACTGGTGTACAGCCTGGGTTGTGTGCTCCCTGCTGCCCCAGGGACTCATCTGACTCCAAATGTAGGGACTTCATGTGACTGGAAGGAGGGAAAGGAAGGTGCTGGATGTGGAGTGGGACTGAGAAATCAGTGGGCACTGGTGTGGATTTTGCTGCCCTTCTTAAGCATTTCAGCTGTCTGTAACTCTGGACATTGCTTTTCACTTTGAAGATAGTCCTTTAGAAATCCTGCAGGCTGAAATGTTCATATCAGCCCAGCCACTTGTCTGCTTTTGCATTGGTTTCCAGCCCTGGGCTGCTGATAGTGGCAACAATTCATTTTTTTAATATGGAAATCACAATTACTGCCAAAAAGTAGGAAGTGTCATTGAATTTTCTCTAGAGGCCTTTCCCTGGTGGAAAACAAAACAAAACAAAACAACAGTATAAGAGATAATGGTCATAACAGCTCTTAAACAATTCTTGATACTTTTAAATTAATTATCAGTGGAGAAAGTGGCTGAGCTACTCAAGAGTCCATAGAAGTTGACAATAACTCTCAGGAAAGCACTAAGGCTGAACACAATTTTGGTACAGTGAGATGTTAATGTTATCTTTCACAGTCAATGGGGGCCTAAGGTCATGAAGCAAGCAGTACCCCTGTCACTCACTGATTATAGGAATTCTATGAAGAATCTCCAGGAATTCATAGGAATTTCTATGTGGTATCTCCAGCCATGAGCTGAGGTGGATAGTATCTAGAAATAAAAGTTAACACTACGGTTTTTAGGAGACTTCTTGGGTGAAAAAGCATATCCATCTAAAGTTCAAGATATCTGAAAATCAAGCCTACAGCCTGGCAAACACAAAGATGTTACCACTCTGCCAGTCTGGGGCTCTGCATTAGGACTGCTGCAAGCACTGGTCCAAGAAAACTACAGTCTCAGAGTTATTTCATCAGAGTTCAGTTTTTCCTCCAAGCGCAGTTATTTCCAGCTTCATTTTGTCTCGCTGTGTCTGTATTTGCTAAAACATGCCACACACTGGCAGACTGTCCTGCTCTGAGCCTCTCTTTATGCTTCCCTCCATGAGCACTGTCAAAAGAGGATCTTCATGCTTGAAAATTGTTGTTTGAGATCTTCTCTGAATCTGTTTATCTCTGTACTTTGAGATACCAAATCTTAGCTACAAGGTGGAAGAACAGTCAGCTCCTCCTTTACAGTTTAGGAGAGAGGATAAGGTCTTGCCATGAACACACAGAGTGTTTCCTTTCCCTTCATCTGCTTCTTCCCTTCACCTCCCAGCCAACAAGCACCTCCTGATTGCTATTAGAGTCTATCTCTTGTAGCTGGATAGTGCTATTGTGAGCCACAGAAGTCTGATATCTGTGGCAGTGAGTTCTACAAGCTAATGATACATTATATGAAAAACATTCTATTTTGAAAAGAGCACTCTGCTGGCTTTTGGTCCTTTGTTAGCAATCAAGTACTCTTTTCTGACTTTCCCCATACAATGTGATTTTATATACCAGAGTTGCATATTGTCCTCATTTTCTCTCTAAGAGAAACAATTCTGACCTTTTCAATTTGTCTTTACACATATTAACTGTATTGAAAGTTGCCACCTGTCTATCTTGTGTCTTCTGCCTCTCTCAAGCCCTCTGATTTGCACCGTTCTCTGTAGAGATGTTGAAGCTCTGGGCTGCACTAAGGAAGGAAAAACTTCAGGGGTGGATGATCCTACTTTGTGAATTAACTGTCACTTCATGTCAAGGTGATAGGGAGAACAGTGTGAAGAAACAGAGCGGGTAAAACAACCCTAATTTTGATTTAGGACAAGGATCTGGGCTCACAGACATTTTCAATTATTAATTTGAGAAGAAAATACGGTTCAGTCCCAAATCAGCTAAAAAACCCGGAGGCAACAGGTACAACACAGAATAGATGATTCCTTACAGTCAAGCTCCCTGTAGCTCTGGAAGAGACATATTGCCCTCAGTTTGTGATCAGTATTCTGGGAATAGCCAGACAATTTATCAAGAAATCAAAATGGAGATTTTTGGTGTCCTAACCTCTATCGGTGGTATAAAGTAAGTGGAAGAGCCGTAACAAGCTAGTTCAGGCCTGTTGCTTAAATGAAGTGCATAATGAGATGTAGAGAGCTCTCTCACCTGATGCAATCCACACTGAAAGCAATGACACTTTTCCACTGGCTTCACTGAGCTAAACTGGCTGCCAAAACAGAAACTGATCTTTCTGTTCAATGGCACAGTAGTAAAGAAGCCCCATCCACTCACTTTGCATTGACTGTGGGCTCTACAACATCATTTTGACAGTTTTGATTGAAAAGAAGCAGTTAAAAATGCTCTGTGAAGAAAAACTGTGAGGCAGGGCTCAGTACCTCTCTAAATTCCTAACAGCTTGTAACTCATGGAGTGTGCCTCTGTGCTAGGCTGGGAAACAGGCTGTTTCTGAGGAAAAGACTCACTTCCATTCAACAGGAAAATATAAACTGTGCTACAGGAATGTCTGTGTGATTCAGGCTATGCCTCCAGAGTACAGAGACTGTATATGTAAGTACCCTCTGCTAATTAACACTGCTCAATCACCCTTCTAATTAAGGCACAATAGAAGAGCTCTCCTGACATCTTCCAGTGTGATACAGAATTTGGGAAAAATGTAAATGCCATGAAAATCTGAGGGATAATGGAGACCCCTCAAGGGTGTGTGCTGAAGCCAGAGACCCTGAGAGGAGCTCTGGAGGCAGGAAATGCCTCTCAGTCACAGAGCTGAGGGCAGGTACAGCACACTTCCCTCCCACTACAATCTCAGAGCTAAAGGAAACAAACTTTTGAGTCCCTAAGACATTTTAAGATAGTTTACTGTGAATCCAGCATTTCTGTGGTTTTACACTGAAGGTGATCTGAGTCAACCCAGCTGAGAAATGGTGTTTGGTCAGTGTAAAGCCAGTGAATATTCCAAACAGATGGATGATGTGTCCTAAGTATCGCAGGACTTGCTGGACAATCCAAGACAATTATGAGGAGGACTGGGAGAATGCATTTTGTAATGCTTAGAAGATGTAGCACATGTTAGAATAATCTGTGACTTTCTTTCCTCTCAGTGTCATCATTATAGCTGAAGAAGTGCTCCCCATTACATAGGAAGTCATAAGAAGGACAATCATCTCTCAGGACACATAAGAGTGGCAATTTTTTCTTATAAGAAAGTGCTCTGGAAGGCTAAGGATAATATGACCCTAATTGTGTCAGCTCTGAAGGCAAAATGATGCAAATGTTGATAATGTTGAATATCACCTGTTGCAGCTCCCACGTTGCTTGTGAATTCAGGACTTTTTCCTAAAAAGGAGTCCGAACTGTGCTGCAGACTTTGGCTGATCACCTCTCTCTGATGGATCAGAATCACGGGCAAGCTGGGACCTTGAAGGTCCTCACATCAATGACATATGCAATGATTTTAATGAGTAACTGTTTGCTGATGTTAATGAGCAATTGATTGCCAGTGTGACTGGACAGTGTGTAGTTCTGAATTTTTGATTCCCCTGGCTACAGGAAGTTTCCTCACAAACAAAAACGGAAGAGCAGTGCTGGATACCAGCACAGAACTTTCTGGACTTGCAGGTAAACTAAAGGAAGATTTAACTGGAGCATAGCCAGAGCCTCTGGCTGCTAAGAAGAAGTAAAAACACTTTCCTAATTATCCAAGGAGGTGCACCCGGAAAAATCCAAGTGCAGAAAATGAAGGCACTTTGACAATCCCTGAGTGGAGATGAGAGCTGGCATTTGAGGACAGTGCAGGGTTTCTTGCAATCAGTCAGAAAGGTATTTGTAAAGTATTTCTGAAAACATGGACAAATAACGATTGCAGGCTCTTCAGAATGTGGGTTACCTGAGTTGGACGCCCTTCCCCTCAACTAACCTTGCTGGCTATGGACATGTGGAAAGGGGAGATAGAAAAACTCTCTCTTCTATCTTCTCCCCCTCTCTTTCTGAGAAACACCAGGGTGCAGGAAGTGTGAAAAGCTACTTGGTTCAGATGTTGAGGGATCAGGGTTACAGCTGGTTGCAAGCTGTACCTGATCATCTCCCAAGAGGTGCATGTCTGACTGCACCCTGGCCCCATGGGGATGAATCTGCATCAGCCCAATGCCTCGGGGACTGCAGGGAGGAAACCTGCCTGTGTGAGGGCAACAACCACAAAAAAAAAAAAAGAAAAGAAGGGGAGTATTATGCTCATGTGCAGCCTGCTTGTGGCCTCGGTGGATGCTCAGTAGGATTCCTGCCAAAAAGCAGCACCCAGCTGTGCTTCTCTGTCCTGCCAACCCCCAGCCCAGCCCTTCCTGCTCAAGCCCGTGGCTCTTTCCGAGAAAAAGAAGCTGCGAGACTGAAGACTTTTTAATGCTGACAAATGTTGTCCACTGCAGGTATAATTTGCCGCTTAGAGTCATAATGGCCATTTTATATACATTTTCTTGAACCATCATCTGTGAACAATGGGCTTTTCTACAGAAATGTGAGTTTAATAACCCTAAGGCTCTTCTAATTTACCCCATCAAGCTGATACAGAGAATAATTTAAAAATTAACTTTTCCTCTCCCTGATTCTTACCCTGGTAGAGTCACTGCAAACAGAGATCTCAGAGTGAAGCCTCAAAATGCAGCTGCATCCTGCATCTTCAGCGCCTGTAGCTCTGTCCTTGGTTTCCAGAATTAACTCAAATAAATTATGCATTTCTACATGCATAACCAGGAAAAGTCTGCACAGTGACAGTGCAGAGTCACTCAGAAGGAAAAAATCTGACCCTGTATTGCTATGGATGACAGCTATTTCTGCTGATACATTGCCACCTGGGACAATTTACTAAGAAAGAAACTAATGAAATTACTGGAGTGCCAGACAAAAAGGGGGTAAAAACAGAAGGAGGAAAATTCCCATCAACATCACACTACAGAACAACAAAAATGCTTCCCACCTGCAAACTTCTTGAAAACATTTCCATGGAGCCCCGGTTTCTAATTTGGCTTCAATTTCTAGCACCAGAGAACTGGAGTTTATCAAAAAGAGATAGACATGAGCTTCAGGAAGGCAATGTTAAGAACGCTCTTAGGAAATTGCAGCAGGTGTAAGCATTAATAGTGTTTTCCTCTACCCTGAAACTTGTTCCCTTTGCACATAAACCAGAGCTTTCCCCTTAGTCTGTATGGTCCTGGCTCTGTGTTGGTTTTGAACTCCAAGGTTCGTCACAGAGCTATCCAAGGCACAGACAAGCTGGCTGAGATCCTTGGGGGTAGCTGTGCCAGGTGTATGGTGGGAGCAGGGATGGCTCTGCTTAAAATTATGCTTAAATTGTTCCCTTCCCCTGTGCTGACAATTATTTGCAGGGAGCTCCATTTGTACTTGTCAGGGAGAGCCCACACAAACGGTGGAATTCTTGTGAATCGGCACTCAACGCGAGGTCCTTTAGGATGAAGTGATGAGCCTGCTGTAGCTTTAGAGAAGGATATACATTCATCTCTATGTCTGCTTGGCAAGTTTTATACATTCATACATTAATTTGATTCACAAATATACAACTTTAATTTTTTACTGATCTTCTTTTCCTGGTCACCTTCAAAATCTGCCTATTGAGGACTATACTTTTAATCTGCCCTTTTTTTCCTCCTTGCTGATTTCTTCTTATCCTAAAGCAATGACTTTCATTTTCTCCTTTGAAATCTTCACGATCTGGCTTTGTGGTGTTTACTCATGCACTCTCTTCAGTTTTCCTCTAAATAAATATTTTGCAAATATGACAGCACAAAAGGATATTGGAAAGAAATCACGGTCCAGCACACAAGAGCAGATGCCCTCAGCCCCCTGAAAAAACCCCACATCCTGAGCCCTGAAAGCTGAGCCTGTGAGTCAGTGAGCCAGCACAACAGCAACTTTATTTTTCAGTATTCGTATTCTGTGTATTTTAGAGGTGGGACACAAATCTATGCTACCTCCCAATGAGAAATCAGCGTGTTTTTTTTTTTTTTTTTTTTTACCAATTCAACCCTTGTTTTAGCCACTGGTTTTAGCCACAAGGTTACCTGACAGACTCTCTCCTGCAGCAGCAGTGGGGAGCAATCCTGGTCTGCCTGGGGAAGCTGCAGTGGCACAGGTGGGAAGTGGTGGCTGACATCTGGCAGGGAGCCTGCTCAGCCAGTCCCCACTTCCTCCCAAATTATGGTAACTTCAGGACATGTGAACACTGCGAGCCATGTGAGAGAACTCCAGCTCATGCATGAGCTCACATTCTGGTACTGGTGAGCCACAGCTGAGAATTTCTTAGGTTCAGTTGTTTGAAAACTATAGAAAAATCAATGAAAATAAGGGGGCCCCTGAAAATAAGGAAACCCCTGATCTCACATTTATCCTTCTCCTACTTTTTCCACATGAGGGCACTTTTCTTAACTACAGACTTTAAAACACAAGCTTTACTATAGCTCTGACAAGATGATGAACAAGAGAGGTCTGAGACTCAGGATCAGCAGGAGAAGAAGCCACCACAGTTCCCATTCTGCAGCTGATGAAGTGATGTAATATGTCTGCTGCTGTTCTTTGCAATCCTGGTGGATGACCAGGGCAGAATCCGTGAAATAACCAGAGAGCCAAATGGCCCGTCAAGAAACTATTTCAATATGTTTTTCTGAAATATCCATAGGACAGTGACTCTGTTATTCACACATGGCTTTGTTTAGGGAGTAGGAGCTCTGTTACTGTTAGCAGAGCTGGGCATGTGGGTGTGTACAGCACACAAACCCTGCTGGGCAAATATTTTGCATGATTTGAACGTGACAAGCTGAGAATACATTAGGGATTGAAAATTTTATGGTCATGTCACCCTCCTAGCTTCTACTCCAGGTGGGACAGAGATGTGTTTCCTGAACCTGCTTCTGTCTCCATACTTTGTCAGTACATCTCAAGCAGAAATGGAGACGTGCTGAGTATACATCCATAGAGTAAACCACATTTTTTTTCCTTTTCAATTCCCAGAATAAGGTTGGGAAATTATCTTTCTGTGCATGGACTTTCTGCAAGCTGGCAAAGAGGCTAATTTAACTGCATACATTATTCATTACAAATTATTCACTCTATGCAGCACATACTGATTGTTTAGAAAATTCATTCTTTCTGTCCTAGAAATGTCACTGGCTGTAACTCCTTACCTCATCATTGACAAATTCTGTTGATTGCTTGACTAGTTGCTTTAACTAATCCAGGATTATGGTTTGCAAGAATAATAATAGCCACTTCTCTAGCACTTTGCACATGAGGATCCCAAAACATGATTTCAAAATGCTAATTAATCCCCAGAGCACCTGGGAGGTGAAGTATTCCTTTCCTTTTAGCAGATTCGTGGCTCTTGAACCTTGTTGGGAGGTGCAAAGTCATTCTGCTGACTCACAGAAGCTGCCAGGTCAGCTGGGTCTCATTAGCTCCAACCATCCAGGATAAAAAGCCAAGTGTTAAAAAGAAAGGAGGAAAAGGAAAAAGAAAAAGTGGAGGTGGGAAGGATGAAAAAATAGTAGGTTCTGTTTGGTTTCAGTCTTGTTCTTAGTACAGCTGTTAAAGCTGAATAAATTACAGTTAAATGGGAATAAACCCTTCTAGCTGAAGTCACTAAATTGAATCTATCAGGCCTTTCTTTATTTATTTCGCAGGGTGTGTATCCTAACTTGCCTATATGAGCAGTCTGTGGGGGGTTGACCCTGGCTGGATGCCAGGTGCCCACCAAAGCTGCTCCATCAGTCCCCTCCACAACTGGACAGGGCAGAGAAAAGATAACAAAGAGTTCATGAGTTGAAATAAGGACCAGGAGAAATCACTGACCAAATACCATCATGGGCAGAACAGACTGAACCTGGGGATGTTAATTGAATTTATTGCCAACAACATCAGAGCAGAATAATGAGAAGTGAAAAGAGACCTTAAAAAGCACCTGCCCCTGGCACCTCCCTCTTTCCCAGCTCTACCTCCTCCCACCCAGCATGCGGGGAGATGGGAGTTACAGCCGTTTCATAACATGTTGTTTGTCCTGTTGCTCAGGGAGAGGAGTCCTTTACTATGTACCTGTAGCTGATCTGTGCCTGCAAAAAGCTGGATTTGCTGTATGTGCAGTGACTTTTAGTCTTGAACATCTGTGTGTTTGGTGGCCTGACAGTTTCTTGCTCAAAGATGAAACTGATAACTAGAAGAAGAAACTGTTTCCCGAACTTGTGAATGTGACAGCCTGGCAAACAAGCCAGATGGCCAAGGATTTTCTTTGCCTAGAGTAACTTCCAGGTATCAGAATGTCTACAGTGGAGTTTTAAAAGCTATATACTTGACCCAGGTGATCTTTGGCTGGTGAAAGGACTAATGGGAAGAGGTTTTTGCTGTATGTTTGCATCCCTCATGCTCTTTCACTCTTGTCTACAGGGAAATCGAGGTATAAAAGGCAAGAGGAACTTATTTCCTGCCTGAAATGCAGGGAGATGTGGGGATTTGGGTCTTATCTTGTTGTCTTTCACGAGCAACATCACTTATTGTGATGTTTTAAATTTTGCCTGCATTTGTTGCTGTCTTGAGAAATCATGTGGTATGACAGCTAAGCACTGCTGTGGAGGGGAGCTCGGAAAGTGAAGCATGTTGTGCTCTGCAGCAAAGGAGCACTGAGCAAAAGCTGCGAGTAAGCTGGGTGTGTTTTCAGTGGGTGTTTCCACTGAAAGTAAAGAGCAGGGTCCTTGAGCCGAGGCACTCAAATGTGTGTTATTCCTTTAAAGATAAGCAGAACTGGAGATTTAGGTGAAACAAATTTTACCAAGGCTGGATAATTTAATGTATGCTAAGGGGGAGGGTATTGAAATGGGGGAGTGGGTGCCTTACTCTTAATGCTGCCTTTATGTAGAAGTGTTCAGGATGGCAGCAACAATTTGTGCTTTGAAATGTAAATAGCATCTGAAGAAGCAAATCCAGATAACCAGCAAACACAATCCAAAATGAGAGGCAGGGCCCAGTTTGTGGCTGTAAGCTGCAGTGCATGGGTGCTAATGTTGTTCTGGAACTAAATAACTAAATTTTTTTTTTTTTAAAAAATAGGGGAAAACACAATGAATGAACCCTGAAAGCCATGAGAACTCATGGTTCAGGTTAAAATCCAATAGTCTACCTTGTAGGGGCATTTAGACAGAAAGAGTGTGTGACACACAAAAGCTTACACATTGCTGCAAGTTACACTGCAGGGTCCTATGGCATCGATGTGAGTATCTGACTGAATAAGAGCAGTAGGGATATAGACAACTGCTGCTTAAATTTTCAGTAAAATGTTCTTGCCAGCCTTCACTGAAATAAAAAAAAAAAGGACTGACTGGGTCCATATGACCTAATTCTACTCTTCCTTGCACCACCAGACGAAGGAATTGCTTTCTGGAGGTTAATGGCTTTAGACTTGTATGTAAATGAGGGGAAAATCTGATCTTAAATCTCAACGAAGCGAGAAGTAGTGACAGGATTTAGTGCAGACCTCTTCCATAGAGGAATTCTTTGGGGGCTGGCAGGGAAGGATTGTGCAATTAGAGGAGCCTTTAGCAGTGCCATTCATTGTGCAGTTGTCCTCCCATTTCAGTGCTGGCAAGAGAGATTTGAGGAGGAGGAGGAAGGAGAAGTCATGGATGGGACTCTGCAACAGCTGTCCCAGATCCCACAAGGGTGTGTTCGTATTGTTCTTTCCCAACAATGTTTTTCAGGCCAAGGCTGTCTATGCTGACTCACTTTGGGGTGCGCCTGGGTCATATGAGCAGTGTCCCCCGTGGGGAATCAGGAGGAATCTGGGTGTCAGTGAGCTCCTCAACCCTTGGTGACAGTTCTGGCTTGCTGAGATCACAAACATACCCCCCATGAAATGGTGCAGTGGAGAAGATGATTGTACCACCCTATTTCTCCATTGGCACTGCAGGACTCTTCAAAACCTTATCAAAGTGGAAGGGGACCAGGATGCTGGACCAAGAGCCTACTTCTCCCATGAACGAGTCCCGTGTTGGACCTGCATGAACACATCCAGATTCAGCTTTGCCCCACTGGTGATGAGGAAAGCGCAACCTGGGCAGACAGGACCAGCCACGCTGCCTATCCTGACCTACAGTCCCCCTTCCTAGTGCTGTTCTGCATTTTTCTGTGGTACTTTTCTGTCACCTTTTTGACAGCAAGGAGCACAGGGTGAGCCCAAATACAAACCAGAGAGGCTGAACAGCTGCTTTGTGCTAAAGTATGAGCTTTCAAGTCAGGGAGAATTGCAGTAATTTTCCTGTTCAAAGGGCAGAGAAAACAATAGCGTGTTTGCTATGGATATCAGGTATCTGGAAAACCCAAATGGAGCCCTTGTGTGGCTTTATGGGCTTCAACAGAATTAGCCTGGGTTATATAGCAGGCAAGGACTTGAAAGGTTTTATGTGGGAGCTCTTAAGGGCACACCTGTTTGTCCCCTGTGGAAAGGATAATGTGTTCTTTGCTGTTTTGTCATCTGCAAGCTCAAAGAGTGTCCGGGGTTGGCATCCATCCATTCATTCTTCTCTGGGAAAAGAGGTGCGTGTCCTTGGGAGCCCAAGCTCCTGTGGTCTGTGCAGTTGGGGGAGCAGCATGAGGGCAATGAGCCTGAACTGTTTCCTCTCTGACTGAGGACTGGGACGCACAGGTGAGACAGGACAGAGAAGTATGTGCTGCTAAACCTTGTGCTGCCAGCTGTGCTACGTGGCTTTGGGGTCACTAGAGCGGCATTTCTCATGTACACTTTCATTTATTCTTCTGGAGGGAGAAAGAAAATATATTCTGGCATTACCTACATGATATAGGGTTTTATTTACCTTAACCTGTTACTCCATTTGCTCTCTGTTTGCTGCCTCTTACCTCTTTTGTATGTTTTCCTTCTTGCTTCATTTCTTAATGAAATGTGATTTCCCCCATTTTCTGATTCCCCCGAATCATCAACAAAAACCTGGCATGACTTTTTTTTTTTTTAAAGACTTACTACTAATACACTCGTAAAATAACTTTAATCAATGCTACCTCTTGGGGAATTCCTAAGTAATTGCTAGAATACAACTAATTATGGTGCTGTTACCTTACCATTCAGTCATTACTCTTCTGTGTTGTTGCAACTTTTGCTAAATATTAGCTCTCTGATGAGCACTGCCATTAGGCTATGTTTTTTCTTTTTTCTTCAAAAAAAAGTGTAATTTATGTAATTAGCTCCATTCATCAGTTTAACTCCTCAGCCACCCTGTTACCACCTGTGAGAACATTTGGCATTTCTAACTTAAAAGTCTGAGAGGAACTTCCCAAGGAAGACTTATGTTCACCTTGTCCCCCAGGACCCACAGGTCTGGTTCAGCAAGGCTGCTCCCCAGGCACACAGGGTCTGGCCTGTGCTCTTTGGTTATGTCCTCCCAGGTGCACTTGTCTTTGTTAAACCTCATGGTTGTCTTTCTAGCCCACTTTTCCACACTATCCAGGACTCCATAGGAGGGTTATCCCTTCTGTCGTGTCCACCTTGCCACACAGTTTGGTGTCATCAATTCCATCATCCAGACCACTTATGAAGACGTGGAACAGTGTGAGGTCCAGTATTGATCCCTGGGGGACCCCACTTGTGACAGCTTGCCAACATGAGCAAAAGCCACTGATCACCATCTTCTGAGTGCAATCTTTTAGCCAGGTTCCCACCCATCTCACAGGCCACCCATCCAGTCTGTATTTTGCCAGTTTGTCCAGGAGGAAGCCATGGGAAAGTACTGAACGCTTTGCTAAAGCCCAACTAAGCACCACTCACTGCCCTCCCCACATTGACAGAAGATGGTATGTTGTTATAGAGACAGATTGGGTTAGTACAGGATGATTTGCCCTTGGTGAATCTGTGCTGGCTTTCCCAGCCACCTGCTCCATTTGGTTAGTAACAATATCCAGGAGGACTTATTCTATTGTTTTCCCAGGGATTGAAGACTAATAGGCCAATAGTTTTCTTGGTCCTCTTTCAGGCCCTTCTTATAGATGGGTATGGCATTTGCTCTCTTCCAGTCATTAGAGACATTTCCTGACATCCATGACTTTTCAAATGTTGCAGGCAACAATGTCAGTGGCTCTGTTTAACACCTGGAGTGAATTCCTTCTGGGCCTGTAGATCTGTGTGGGTTGAGCCTTTTAAATAGGCTTGGACTAGTCCTTCCTCTGCTACTGATGGGGTCGACACGTGTGTTGTTGTAGCTACTCAGTCTTGTGATCTGGAGTCCAGCTATGCTGATAAAGACAGAGGCAACAAATGTATTGAGATTCTGCCTTTTCAACAACCTGTTTCCCTGCCCTGTTTAGCAACAGGCCTGTGTCTTCCTTGTCCTTCCACTCATTGCTCACATCTCTGAAAATCTCAGGTTTTCTTTTTTTGTACTTGGCATCTTTGGCCGATTTCAATTCTAGCTGAGCCTTAGCCTTCCTGTCTGGGAAACCACTGCAGTTTTAAAGCAGTTCCATTAAAAATATATTTAGCTGTATCAACTGCAGTTTGCTACCTTGTGTTTTTCATTTACAAAGATTGTGTAAAATATGCCTTCCCCTTTTTTTTTTTTTCCTTTGGCCTTTGCCTGTATGCAGTGAGGTGGTATGTGCTGAGACACTGTCACAGGGAATAGTCTGCAGTAGTTCATTATTGTTACTATTGTAATAATTATATTAGTAAAGCAAAGCTGTTGCTAAGATCTACAATACCGGCAGAAGCTTCTCTCTTTGCCCTCCAATTTATTTAATAGTAGGTACTGACAGGTAATAATGGCTTGAAGGAGTGCTCATAAAAGACACTTCTTCCCCTAACCTGCTTGGAAACGTTCTTATGAAATTATGGCAAGCATTGTATCTTATTCAGATTCTGTAAAATAATAGATTCTCATGTAATGTAGGATTGTGGGATTTTTTGCCTCTATCAAGTCTCTTATGACCTTTTTAGGATTATTTCCACCTCTGTTACAGGTTAATGCATCTGAGCAATAGCACAAACTATGCAAACCCCACAACTGTCCCATCCCTGATGCATTCAGCACTAGTTGGGGCTGTGTTGGCTTGGTTGGCCTGGGTGGTCCCTACTCTTTTATTCCATGCAGCTTCTTATGTCCTGCTTCAGTGGTGCATGTCCACAGGCAAAGTGTGCAGACCCAAGGGGAAGGGCAACGTGGAAAATGTGAAGGCTCTTCTGTAATTCTAACCCTTCTTTGCTCAGTGATTCACACAATTATATCAGTAGCAAACCTGACTGGCTTTATCTCCCTGTTTTTGTGGGCAAGAGGGAGAAAAATGCACTTATTATGCTTGTAGAATAAGGGGAGGGGAGACTTTTGTCCTCCTGTGGGGCTACATGTGTCCCAGTAGCAAAAATAGGAGAAAATTGAAGTATTGATGGAATTTCTCATGCACCTTGCATTTTCTACAGTGCTATGGAAAACTCTAAGTGGCTTAGTTGTCATCTGTCTACGATCTGTTGTAAAAAGTCCTTCTTTTAGACATTCTCAATCTCTGCTTAATGAAGAGACAGCCATCATGAGAGTAGTCTATAATAAGTTTGTTAGCCAATCATATGAATTTAATTAATGTATAGCTCTGTATTCTACTTACAGGCAAAATTAATAAAGAACAGAAACAGATGGAAATTTTTATCTTGCTGAAGGTGAAGACACACTTAATTTTCTCTGCTGCCAGAGGTTCTGGTGGTAAATTTGCCAGCTAAATTATTCAAGGTATAAAGAGCAGAGCACTCAGATCAAGTTTGCCAACTTGATGGCAAACAGCCTGTCTAGGAGAGGTGGTGCTTCACTCATTCCCTGGGTGAAGGCCTTGCCTGCCCTCTCCTTTACCTCCTACCAACAGTGTTATTTGAAGTGTTGTCTTAGTACATGGAGAAACCTTAACTGAGAAGCCAAGGAGGCAGTCAGGGAGTTTGTGACAGGAAAATACAGGCTGTGTGTGATCCAAATGATCATCTGCCAAGGTCAGATGGGAGCTGGCAAATCATTCCCACGCACAAGGGGTCCCACAGGGATGGCTCCTCTGTCGTGTTAGCAGCTGCACACAGAGACTGCAGTGACACTCTCTGATGCCCTGCATGGTATTACCAGATAGTCATTTAGCATCCTAACAACAGCTTTGATCTGATTAATGCATCTCAGCAAGAGTTTCCACAGGAATCAGTGGTGGGATGCTTTGGAGTGTGTGAACCCAACATTAAGTAGCTACAGGTGGCCTTTTGCTGTTGGAGGGGTAGCTTCTTATTGTTGAATCCTCCTGGAATTGTGCACTCTGGGCAACGTAATCCCTAAGAATGCATTTGTGTTTTCTTTAGCCTTGAAGTCACTAATCATCCACGTTTTTCTCTGTCACCTATGTTAAAATAGAAGGGCCAAGACTCTTCAGTTGTATCAATATAAAGACAGAACAAGATCTAAGAATATCAGTATTTTCTACAGTATTTATCTAAGGAAGAGGTCTCCTAAGTTGCAGATGACATAACATAACAGCAGAACAAGTAGGTCATTCCAAGAAGAGCTGAGCAGATGCTATATTTCTTTCCTCCCCTTCTCATCCAGCCCCCCAAAACCAAATTAATTATGAACAAGTACTAAGTAGTCAGGCTTCTCAAAGCATCATCATCTCTTGCATAGAAGTCATTTTGTTACAACTTTCCCCCCCTTTTCTCACAGTTGAACTCAAAATTATTTTTAAACTGGAAGACTTGAGAAAGCTAGTTGCTTACTTTCCGTATAAAATATTTGCCATAGTTTGACAAATTTACAAAACACATAGGTTTGGAGGAAATGGCTTTTTCCCACAGAAAATTTCTGACCTGCTCAATTTTTAGTTAGCTGGTTTCAGCATGGGAACCAATGTGTTGTATTTATTTATTCTGTCAGGTGCTACTCCTAATGAAGCTGTTCAGGGGGCTATTTAGCCATGAATGTTAAGTGTTTTTCTTGAGACAATAAAAGAAGGAAGGAAGCATCAAACAACAGGCATAGGAACAATGAGATTTAAATAATGGAAAGGGCAAAATCACTGGACCTGAGAATACTGTTAGGCATATTGCCATTAAAATAGAAAAGAAAGCATATGGTAAACTGTGACATGATATTCTGTATAATCAGATAATTTAGGAGACTTAGTGGGTTGCTTTATGACTGAAGAGTAATAGAGCAATAATTATTAATCTGTCATTTTCATTGACTTTGACTATGCAGAACAATTGCCGCTTGATCTACTCTACAAATCCAGACTGGTCACATTCTCACTTAAACTGTGCTAATTCATGTTGTCAGAAGCTCAAATTAATTGGTCCTAGGGATGGCCTGCCATGTCTGCTTTCCTCTGACAATGTCTCTTCTACTTAGAGCTAAGAGACAGGTAAGGGAACTGCAATGATGCCTCAGCTCTGTTCCGGGAAAAAGGCAAAGGAAACCTTGGATGACTAAACAAGTATAAGAGCCCCCTCCCCGAGGTGACCCAGATCTATCCTAATGCTTGAAAGACCTCAGCTATTGTGAGAAGATGGCAGCTACCTCCACCTTTTTAAATGGAAGGAACATCTCCAGCATTATGTTGCTTGTTGGATACAGCTTCGGGTATTTCACACCTACCTCTGGCCATGTCCTGTGAAGAATGGTTGTCAGAGTTGTAGATCAAAAAGTTTTTGCACTTTTTCTCTCTAATTTCCCAGGTTTTCCTAGAATCCCTTTTACAAATATTGCTGATTTCCACCCCACATTGCCTACAAAACCTCCAAAAAGTCTTCCTCCTCCCTTCTTTTCTCCCTGTCCCCCTCCCTTGCCTGTTTTATTTTCCCACTCTTTCTAGAAGCACACTGTGTTCTGCATGGATTTAAAACCCTGGTATGAGATGACATGTTTCAGTTTCATTACTGCTTACTAGTGAACAAGGCAACAGCTGAGTAATTCCCTTTTACAGAGCTGCTGATACCTGGGGGAATCAAGAGACTGAGTCTGAGAATGGCATCACCATCAAGGTGCCTTCTGAGGCACCAGAGCACTAACTCTGTTTTACTGGCTGCTTTAAGGGCTATTGCATGCAGGGGTTTGGGGGTTTTATGTGGTTTTTGTTGTTGTTGTTGTGGGGTTTTGTTTGTTTGCATTGGGTTTTTTGTTTGGTTGTTTTTTAATGTAGGTTTCCTGCTACAGTTTTTCCCTTTTTAAAGTGCCTCCCAAACAGGGAAATTCTCACAGACAAAACATCATGACCATTAACAGAAATATGAGGATTTTATCTTACAGTTTCAACAGAAATTATGTTTGATATCAAGCAAAAAATATTTCCTTAAATTACCCAAGTCCTGCCTCTGTGGAAACACACAAACAACTTGCTCTGAATGTATGGCCTGAGATAGAGGTGGAGTAATTAATTCAGCTGCCTTTTCTTCATGGTGCACAGTGCATCTGTAGCCAGACAGGCATATTTGTTTGGACTATCACAGCCACACAAATAAACACGCTTTTCTATTTAAAAACCTGAGAAGTAAATGAAAAGTGCTGAGAGGAGAAGCTACAGGGTTTGGTGGTTGGGCTGCTAAGTCTGGCTTCTTTTCTTATTTCCCTTTATTGACCATGTGTGTCTTCAGTAAATCTCTCCTGCTCTCTGCGTCAGTTTTCTTTACCACTGTCCTATTGCTCCATCTCTGACCTATGAAATCATTGTTTTTCTCAGCGTGCTTAGTGCAACAGACTCCACTGAACCAAGTGAGAGTAATGGATGCAAGACACTTAGAGAGGTGTCTTTGCCAAAAGGGCTTAACTTGGCATCTTTCAGTGCTTGCTGTGAGGGTGGTCACTGGCAGGTGTGATGACAAAACATAGACCTCCATCAACAGCCCCTTTCCCCCCAAGCATAGGTAATGTCAAATACTCAGCTTCTCCCTGGGGTCTCTTTGGGATGTGGAAGCACCCAGGTCTTACTATCTGTCTGCTGATGTGTGCCTTCCTTAACTCCTTCCCCTAGCAGCTCTCCAGTACAGGGAGCCCGTCAGAAACCCTATATAATCTAGGAAAGTCTGATGATGACCAAAATTCCCCTGTTTTTTCTCAGCCTGGTAGTCTGACCTTGTTCTGTTGTTCTTCATGGTACTAGCAACCATCTCACCATACTGCTCAGGAGTACAGACCTGCTTGAGCATTAATTTTTTTTTACTTTTTATTTTTAATAAGAAATGTTGTTCTTGTCACTGCTCTTATTGATGAATGAGCTCTACTACTTCTACTGTCTTCCATATATTAGCTGTAAGTGCCTTGTCTTAATGTGGGACCCACTTTGCAACACACAAATCCCTCGTACTCTGTCCCTTTGGTCCACAATTCACCTCTTTTGCCACATCCATGTTGGGAAGGTGCAGATATCTGGCATAAATTATTTGATTCTTAAGAGCAGCAGAAAATCTCCCTGTAAAAATGTTGAACTGTCTGCATGCAGCAGAGCAAAGCACATGGCTTGTAACCTTGCAGCATTTCCTATATCTTGTATTTTTGAATATCCTGAGTCCCCCTCTCCCCTCAGTGCTTACTGTGCTGCATGTGTCAGTGTGAAGATCGTGCTCCTTAGGGGTGGTGCTCAACCTCTGTCTGGGCTATAAATCCCTGTGTGCCTTGCAAATAACAAGGAAGCACCAGATAATCTCTCATGAAGCTAATGGTGCTTCACGAGGTTGTGCAGATTCTTAGCAGTGTTGAGTTTTTTGCTATCCTAAGTATCCTCTGCTAATGGCCCCTCCTGCACACACGCTGATGATCACACAGTGTGCTATTGTTTTTACCTGCAGAGTTGTAATTTAACGACATTGGAACTGTAAGGAAAGATTGGTGATGTATAAAATGGAATAACCACTCAGATTCTTCATTGTTCCTCTTCCTCCAAGGGGAGGCGTGCAGAATAAACTTGGGGTAAATGATAACTTTGTCAGGCCGGCTGCGGTTTTCCTCTCTGAGGAAGGAAAGGCGGATTTGCCCTCAGCAGTCCCCTCCCATTATGTAGTCAATAACTGACTGAAATAGGTTTAATATAATTGACTTAGCATTGTGGGAGGATACTTTGCCAAGTAGTGGAAACTGGCTTGTGCCAGCTTAAAAGGTCATTGCTGTGTAAGAGTGTCCCTTCATGCATTATCTGCAAACACGGCTTTTGATCCACTGTAATTGATTTTAAAGTCTGATAGCTTGCCAAATTGATTTATAATATGAATCACTGATGGGAAAGATATTAGAATTCAAATATAAGTGGCAAAACTTCATCAGCCCAGACAACCTTTGTTTGTAGTCTTTGCCTTCCTTGTTATGCCTAATTAATGCTTTCCACAGGAACTGGTGCAAACCCTGGAAGGCAACTGGGGGAAATAAAGGCACAAGTGGGCATTTTACCTACTATCTCCCTTCAAAGAGAAGACAATGTGATTAGAAACCACTTTAATTAGCAGCAACTATGAGTCTGTTTCTGATCTTATACAGGTAATTCTTTTGTGTGATTTTATGGATTAACTACATTTGTTCCTGGATTACATCCTTTCCACTAAAGTCAAAATTTTACCTAATGTCCTTGTGATAGTGAGAATCTTTTGACTAGGAAACTGCCTAAATGCATGTAGTAATTTGAAAAAAAGAGAAGAAAACCCACCACAAAAAAGTAGCTTATTAAAGACTAGAATAAAAAGAAATGATAGAACTGTTCCGCGTATAATAGTGTATAATAAAAATGAAGTCTAGGCCAATGCATGGGGTTAGCTGTTGCTTGCAGGAGAGGCCATCTGATTTATAATAATCAAGTGAGGCTGGAAAAAAACATCTTTAATGCCAAAACCATTTAATTTTCCACACAGAGAAGTAAAATAAAAAAAAAAAAAAAAGGAAGATTTTATCTTATTTGAATTGTAGTAAACCCTGGTATGTGTAGAATGCAGTGCCCTGAGATAATTTTCCCATAATGGAATAAATACTTTGTCTCTGCATGGTCAGGCTATTGGCCAACAGGGTCGTGAGCACATTTCCCCTGTTTGTAGTTCTGCACCTGAACTTTAAGGCTGGGGGTGTTTCTGAGTGCTCATGAGGCAGTGACACTGGTCCACAAAGTGAGAAGACAAAGCTGAAATGGTGGAGGGGGACTTCAGTGGTCTGCTTTAAAGTTCAGTGCCTTGTCTGCATTGTTGCTCACAATTTCCTTCCCATGGGCAGCAACATGCTTACAGAACCCTTCCAAAAATGGGTCATATAGGAAGGGCACTGCTTGCTCATTTGTGTAGGTTGGTTATTTAATTCAGATAGGCATCAAGCAGAATGAAACTGCGAGAATTATAATGAAATGGAGCAATCAAGCAAAAACTTGGGCCTATTTACTTTTGTCATCTTCTATTAGTGTCCTTATTAGTGGTGAGTGCTGCAAGACTCTATTACTGTCAAGGCCTGAAAGTGACCCTTTTGGGTTGCTTTGGTAGCCAGAGGACTCAATTGGGCAAAAATAGAAATATCTTTAAAGTATCATCATTGGCTCCAGCAGGGATTGGTGGGTTTGCTCTAATTACTTGGCTTAGATTCCCTTGGTGTTCAGTGAAAATAATGATAAAAGAAATCTTTATCTATCGGTGTGAGAGACGTACCTGTTGTTTCATCTCATATCTCAGTAAGGGGGAGGAAAACCTTCAGTTGCAAGCTGTTTTCAGCAGCTGATGGTACTTGGTCTTGTTTACCAGAGGGCAGAGGATTGGGTCTCACAAAGGCAGGGTGGAGAGAAAGGAATAATAAAAAAAAACTAGTTTGCTCTGACACGTGGTCTCTTGTGTCCAAAACCTACCAAAAGTTCTTATGCAGGCTGTAATTCAAAGCCACCATCAGATTGCTGACAGTCTCAGGTACCTGGCAGATAAGGAAATGGGAAAAAAATAAAGTGTTTTACAGCAAATATTCTCAAAGCAGGTTGCCTCACTTCTTTCCTGTACAGCATGATTTCTGTTTTTATGCTTTCATCTAACCACATGTCATCTAATGCGAGAAACTTTTGTGACATTCAGAGCAGTCAGGCACATTTGTCTCCAAGCATTTAGCCTGGTTCTGGGTTTTAACCACTGAGTCAGAAATGTTGTGTATTAAAAACTGTCATGTAAACCCTGAAAGGCTTTCTTCCTGAAAGATCTGAGATCTTCTAGGAAAGAAAAAATATGTTACACAGGCCATCTTCTGAAGCCAGAACATGTGCCTACAGCCAAGCAAATGGCATGGATGTGTTTGAGAAAATAAAGGAAGCTTCTGAGGTACTTTTGGATCTGTGCTAGTTTGCCCTCTGAGATCCATTGAACATCTGTCCTGTTGCAACAGGAAGATTACATATTTGTTTCCCAGTCTTTTGGGGCAGAAGAAGCTCTTGGAGTTAGAGGATGAAGTGCACTGATGTTAATTTTGTCTGTGTCAGAAGATACTGAGTGTAAAATTAGAGGCATCAAAAAAGTATGCCTGTGTGGCTTCTCTTGCTCTGCCTTTGAGTATGTTTATTTTTTACATAATTAGATCTGCACCACCTACATAAGTTCTTGCAGTGGCCTGTTATCAGATAAGAAAGTTGTTAAGTAAAGGTAGGAAAAAATAAAAATCTTCTCATGTGTCTGGTCTGGCCTTTATAACACTGTGTAGCACCTGTGTAGATTCCTAGATTTGTAATGACAGGACCCCAGACCTGTCAAAAGAACTTCTAAAGAAGCCCCCTTTTTTCAGCTTATTTTCCCAAACTTCTCTGGTTGTGCAGGTTGTCTTCCTGCTCTCCACTGAGCCTGTCCTGCCCTGTTCTGCATCCATGAAGCATCTCCAGAGTGAGCTTCCCATGGAGCTGCTCCTGGGTGAGGAACAAGCTCCTTCCTCTTCTTCCAGGGGCTGCACCTTGCCACAGAGCCACAGTAAAGTCACTGGAATTAGGAAGTTTCCCTCACTGTTGCCCAGCCCAAAGTATTTTTGACAAAATGTACTGTACAAATGCCATCATCTAAGAGTATCTTAACCAATTTCACCATTCACTGGAGTTGTAAAGAACAATCTTCTTTTCTAAAGCAATACACAATTAAGAGAGTTGTTCTGCCATACTACTACTGTTGTGAAGGACATGGGTCAGTGTTGTATCAGTTCCCCATATTTTTATCAAATTTGAGTGTCTTGTTTTCTTTAGTAATAGTTACTCTGTCTTCCATAAGGACTGCTTTTCTTTCTTTCTTAGATCTGTAACTCAGATGTCAATAATTTTTTGTTTAATTTATTTTCTTTTCCTTCATGAAATTGCCTATAAGCCTGTGATTTTGAACTATCTTTTAGTGCTTTCAGCTTGAAAACATAGAATCTATTTTTTTCTTTTAGGTTGACCAGGTTTGGTCTGAAAAGATAACAGGGAGAAAGAGCTATTAAGAATTGTTCAGCAAACTTATCAAAGCAGGACAACATCCTGGCTGAGACCAGTCAACATTTCAATAAAGATCCAAAAGCAATGCAGTTTTCACCTCTCTTTCAATGCTTTCACACTGTTCTTCTCTGCTGCATGTTTCCAGACCAGGGGGCAGCATACATGGTCTGCCGTTGTTAAGTGGAGTCAGTTAAGCCTAAATTACAGTACTTCTAATTCCTGCTTCTTTCATTCTTACAGATATACTGGTTTCAGAATAGCTATTCCTATTTTTTTCACCTAATTACATGAATAAATGCTCCCAAATGCTTCAGGGAGAAAAAGAACACTTTCCAGGAGGCTCCAAAAAGGGCAAAAATACTTAGTCCCTGTTTTAGACATACAAGAGTTGACTAAAACTGATAAATTATTAAGTCCAAATAGGTATTTATTTGCATCTATGTTCTGCAATAGAAACATTTATGCTAAGCCAGACGTCATATTGTGGAGGTTGGGAAAACAGGCATTTATAACCCTGTCACAGGACACAAGGGTGAAGCACTAAAACTCAAAGCTGTCTTGGGTTAAAGAAACATTAAGCAAGCAAAGATTGGGCAGGTTTATGGTTATTTTACTGGGTTTCTGGGGTTTTTTTTTGCTTTATTTTGAGGGGGACAGAGGAGGAACACCCTTGTGCATGACAGTTTTTTTCCTGGGGCTGAGTCCTTGTGGCTCTGTGTTTATCTTCTTTGAAAGGCTGAAGCGTCTTGGGAGCTGCTGAGAATGTCCTTCCACGTCCTGGAAAATGGCAACAGCCAGCAGAGACCAGGTCATCTGGGAGCAAAGGCTGCAGGGCAGCGTGGCTGGGGACAGCACCTGGTGACAGATGGGACCAGCTGGAGTGGCCAGTGCCAGCCCCAGTGCGGGGAAGCTGGAGCCAGCCTGGCCAAGTCCTCACCACGAAAAAGATCCCAGTGTGACACTGGAGTGAGGCATGTGTTGGGCTTTTCTGAGCCTGCTGCGTTTTTCTGTACCTCAGGAACTCGAGAGTGCAGGGAGGGGGCAACACAGGCACTTGTGGCCTTGGGAGGAGGGAGGTGGTCAGGGCTGATGGCTGGCATGCTGTGGAACAGCTCTTGTTCTGGAGATCACACCAGTTTTCCAAAGCAGGAAAAATTTTCTTTTTGTCCCCTCTACAACGAAGTTTTGCTTGTTTGGGTCCATCTGCTTAAACGACTGTTTGCACAGGAGGGAACATTGTTTATTGTGTGCCCAGACTCTTTTTCTTCCTCTGGGTCTGGGTCTGATGATGTTTGTGTTTTTGATGAAGTCCATAAGAAATTGCATGTGGCCCTTTTTTTTCCTTCCAGTTAGTGCCTGGCAGAAGCATTATACTTGTGAAATCTGTAGACTGGGCATAGCACAAAGGAACCATACACCAGCTTGGACATACTTCCAGCCTAGCAGGCAATAACAATACATTTGTTGCGCTTCATCTATCCTTTGAATTTAAAATGATTGACAGCTTGTAGCTGCCATCTGTCAGTGGAAAATCCAGTTATTACAAGAAAGCAATTTACTCACGGAATTTGGAAGGGGATTCTACCCTACCGCCTTTATTGTTAAGATGCAAAACACTGACATGATAAAAAGTGTGGTAGCCATCACTTCAGAATTTTCTTTTGTATCCCTTGATGGGATCATGCATCTGCCCCAGACACTTGCACAAAACAGTTTGAAAAATGCTGCTGCAAAGTGTTAGTAAAGTGGGGTTTCATCCAACTGTTGAGGAATAACATGAGTGAAATTTCATTTTAAAATGAAATATGAAACTGGGGATGGTCACAGAAAAGTCCACTTTTGTGACTGATACACTAAATTTTCTCCCCATCCATCCATAATCAAGATGAAGACAGGCCTGTAGCTCTTGGAAAATCTCCTCCTCCAAAAAGGTCTTTGTGAAGTTCAGCTCACATGGTCACCTCCACTAAGCACCTCTGGGTGGGTGTGAGTCTACAGTTACTATGACCTCTTCTTCAAAGTGCAGAGTGGACACCAATTTTAGGAAGACTTACTGAAGTACTGATGCTTTATCAAATCTGGGACTTGAGGAATCCCTAGAACGTCTCTGGAATGTTGAGAGGTCAAGGTGAGTGAGCTCTGAAGTTAGACTGTGTGTGTCTGTGTGCCCTGGCCAGGAGGAAAAAAAGAAAAAAAAAAGGGTAGGAATTGTGCAGTGAATGCATAAACCAGCTACAATCCATTTTCAATTGTCCAGGGATCACTGGGAGAGTGAGAAGAGCTAAAAGAGCTAACCTGGATAAGGCAGGATCAGATAAAAATCACATAGTTGAGTTAGACCAAAGGATCCTACCTAGTGTGTGCCCCTTTGTTAAAAGCATCCTGGGAAGAGCAGAGGCAGCTTCAAACAGCAAAAGGCAGAGAGGTGCCTGGGGCGTGAGTGGTGCTCACCAGCATCAAGTGGGAAGGGGGGAACTGCAGCAGTGATTCAGTCAGATGCTGTAAGATGGCTGGAAGCTGGTCATCCATCACTTAAGAGCTCAGGCACCTGATGATTATTAGTATTAGCTTTTCTTTTCAAAAGCAGCATTTCAGGGCAAGATTACACACAGGACTAGAAATGTTGCAGCTCAACGGTTCTGTCCAAAACTACTGGTTTGTCAAAACCGAGACACTTCATGAAGATTTGTCAATTCATAGAAAGTTGTTTTCAAGGGTAATGAGAAGACTGTGAAGAAATTAGGCAATTTGATTAAATTCCTCAGTATGAAATGTTTTAACGTTTGTTTCAAAATGTTTGCTTAATGTTTTTGTAGTAATCTGTAGATTCTGTGCTAGTTAGACTGAAAACTTTTAAATCAACAGAATATCTCTGATGATTAATTGAAGATTTTGCTGGTGGTGGTGACCTTTTTCCCCCTCTACCTCTCTACATCATTCTATTGTAAAATGGACAAAATTGTAAAATTCTGTCAGGGGAGGGGGGAGCCCAACCAACATACATTTCCTCTCTCACCCTAGATTACATGTTTGTCACAAACTTGATGAATGGCTCTTTTACCTGCAATGATTTCCACCAAAAATGCAACTTACAGACACTTGAGAAGATGTGGGTAAGCAGACTGGTAATATTCCATTACTCCTTTTCTAGCAGTAAATGTTGCAGTCTGAAATAGAAACTGTTTGCTGTCTAAAATATATATTTTTATTTTTATTTGTTGTTATTATAAAGTTTGCATGCAGAATCAAGGAATGTGCCTCCAGGTGCCCCCTCTACTAACCTAATGACAGCTAAAATATCCTGCTAGAGCTGTAACCTTTAGTTTCAGAAGAAAATAATAATAATAATGTAATAAAGAGGGAACTGGAATATAAAGGAAGAGCTATTGGAGTTAGACCACCAAAATTGCTCACTGCTTTGTGGAGATGGGTCAAAGAGTGGGAATTTCTTTCTGTCCAGTAGAAGAAGGAGCCAGATCAGCTCATAATCATGTCTTCACTCAGTGTAAATCTCTTTGGTTTCCCGTGTGTATTTTACAAGCTGGGAAATGATTCAAGGATTATGCTGACCTTGTCGATTCAGGAGTATGAAGATTCAATCCAATTTTAGGGCTGTGCGTTCCCACAGGGTGCAGGAAATTGTATTAACTTTCCACAAAAGCTGTCTCAGGAGCTCTAGCAATAGCCAAAACCTTTTACTTGGCACAGTGCCACCCTAATTAACAAGAAAAGGCGTTGGGAAGAAGCTCTGCAGAAAATAAAACTGAGGATGAAAACTGGCAGTGTGGCAAGTGGAGAGATGCAGAACTACACACAGTGCCTCAGAATTCCCTCTACTTCCAAAAAACATCTGTGCTTGAACTTGGCACAACGTAGGTGTGGATTCCCACAAGTGCCTGGTCCATTAGTAAACACTGGCAGGTGGAAGAAATGTAGCAAGTGTGAGCATCTAGAATAATCTTTGCTCTATGCCGTTGTAGGCTTTCTCTGTGCTAGCAGGATGCAAAAACGTAGGCAAATTATCTGCTTGCTGCCAAGGGGCCCTCTGCAGAGGCAATCAAAGCCCTTTAGCTCCCTAAGCAATCTTGCAGCCACAGCTGGAGTTACTGTGGGGCTTGGACACACCACCTTGCAGCAAAGTATTCAGCATGGCTAGTGCCAGGGTAATGGTGTGACTTGCAGCCTTACCTTGTTTCTGTGCCCTGCAACTCTTGCAGTAGCCACAGAAATGTCACAGGTGTCTCACCTCAGTGAAGCAAACCACTGTATTAAATGTTTCACAACAGGGTTTAGTTACTGGCAAGAAAATACACTTCAGTGAAGCTGTAAAGTGGGAGAAACTGCAGGTTTCACCAGCTGAAAGTCTAGGTTGGAGAGCCTTTTCATGTAAGAAAAAATGAGCTGCTCCAGTCTTTTTTTGTTGTTGTTTTGCAAATGATCAATATTTTGAACAATATTTTAAATTATATTTGCAAAATACAGTTTTTTCTTTTTCACATTTTGAAATGTTAGGCTACAACATAATTGATATTTATCTTCTCAGTCATAAAACCAAATTTTCTTTCTAGATTGCTAGAAGTTTTCAAGGTATTTTTAGTTTTATTTTTGAGAAAAGGTTGTGTTTCTTCCTGGAGAAGAAAAACAGTTTGAAAGAAAAAACATTGAACTTTTCATTCTGACCTTCTACATTCTATTCCCTTTCCTCAGTTATTCATCTACAAGTTTTGTCATCCTACCAGACAGGAAAAATAAGACAGATGCTTCACCAATAACCTCAGTATTTTTGTTGGACCATATTTTAATGCGTAGTTTCATCTTCGTGAACTTTTCCCCATCTCAGGGTTTCATTTGCTCTGTGACCAGCATAGTTCAGGCGCAATTCCCTTCATGCCACGCTGTCGGGGAGATCCAGGACACTTGGCTTTGTTATTGCTGTGCTTTAAGTTTCTTCTCCAGGCAATTAGGAAGACTCGTAAAAATAGGAACAACATATCCCAGCAAAAATTGAGGAAAACAGCAGTTAGTGTTGGACTGACATGTGGAAAGGCCGGGACCCTTTGTGTAACCAAAGAAAGTATGTCCTGTGCTTGCAGAACCTCTTTGATAAGTGAAAAATGGAACAGAGTTGGCAAGCAAGATGAACTGAACTTGGCAGGAAAACAAGACTAAGGAACATGCACATTGTTGTACCGGTAAGTTTGAAGGTTGCACAGGAGGGAAACAAAGTGCTTATCATATTCATAATATGATATTACTACTCAAATACAATTGGGCTTATTAGTAACCAGTAAACAAACCTGAAGGTATTAAAAATAATGGAGCAAACCAGCTCAACCAGCTGAGAATCTGAACCCTGATTGTTCAAGCAAACAGACCTCTGGCGGTGGGGGTAAAAGAGGAACTGAGGGATCAATGACTTCTATGACTAGGGGAAAAAAAAAAAAAAAGGCAACATATCCAACCTCCAACATTTCTGAGTCAGCTGGGTTTTGTTCAAAGGTGGGGGCACCACTGGAGTCGTAAAATGCTCCAGGTGCTGGCTGTTGTGCTTGCTGCAGTCCTAGTCTATTGAGTGCTGCATGCCCTAATTTGTTTTCATTTTTACTAATGAAAATAAATAGAAATGAGAGAACTCCAGGGAGGGTAGAAAGGAACGGCATTTACGTTTCAAAGCTCCTCAGCCTGCTCTCTAGCGTGCAGTTGCAGTGCGAGGCAATGTTCATGCCTTGTTAAATAAAAAACAAAGAGCGAAAGAAGAAAACAGAGCTGTTTTACCAGAGAGCACAGATTCCATCTCCTATTCACCACTTTGCAGATTCTTTGCAGTCTCTGCCCCGAGGCTACATGAACATGCATATCTGAATTTTAAATGCAGTAGCTGAAACCTTTCTTTCCACCTTGAAAACACTGACAAAAGCATCACAAAATTTGGTCTGAAGTTGAAAGGTATGGAAAGTTCCCTATGAGTTACAGTCTGATGCCTGCCTAACACAAACAGAAGAGCCATCGAGCCTGCTTTTCTGTTCCTACGTCTCCAGCAGGGAAAGAGAGCTTGAGCTGGGGTGTTATTATAGGGACCCTCAAGTTGTTGAATAGGAGCAATCCAATGCATTCATCCGGCATCCTCCATCAACTCTCCCAACTGAACCCCAAAAAGGGATCACTGTGAAACAGCCACCTTTGTTCCTGCTGCTAAGAACTTCGAGAGAAGTGGCAATTAAAAGTCTCCTTTTTAATCAGCACAGGGGCTGCTGCTTGTTTGGCAGGCAACAGTCCATCAACAGGACTGGGAGAAGAGCGGCAGGCACGCACGGAGCTCTGCCCCACATGCAGCAGCTTGGATTAAACCGTGCGTGCCTTGCCCTGATGGATGTCACACCAAAGCAGATGCTTAATAATTCATCCCTGAGACAAGCACGTGTGGTTTAGTGGTGGAGCCAGCTGTCACGCTCTCTCGAGTTGTGACCTCATCGGATTTACGAAGTAAGCTGAACTGAGCCGAGTTTATATTTGGCTCTGAAACCTCTTTAGAGAATTCAAAATAATTCAGGAAGCAGCGATGTGGATTCAGCAGTGACCATGATTCCCCTCCAATTTTGGACTAATATAATGTTTCAGCATGGAGCTAGGAAGCTACTGGTGGGAGCTTTCTTTCAGAGGAGATATTAGCTCTTTTCTGAGAAAGTCCACACAGAGCTTGCTCGAGAGGGAGGTGCACTGCAGCATTTCTAATATATAGTTGTCACTGCTATACTCCAAAACACAAAGAAAAGCAGAAACTGAACATGTCCTATAGGAGCTGACTGCTCCACTCTCTGACCACAAGTTACAGCATGACAGGCACAAACAACGCTTTCCACCTTTGCTCTGTTCAACCTGAAAAACATTTTCTCTGTTTCAGTGAACCCCCTGAGTTTTCCCTGCCTGCCTCTCTCCACACAGTTATTCTTTTAACGCCTTGTACTTTGAAAAAGAAGGTAAAAGTAAGGGGAGCTGGCCTCCATCATTCTGTGATTCTATGATTTTTATCTACTTGCATTCCCTCCACATTCACTCCTTCATGCTCATTCTTCTTCCCTCTTCACTTTCCTTCCCCATACTCACTGACATTAGAGATTAACTCTTCATCTCAGGAGCAGAGTCGATTCTTCAGAAGTCTTAAGTTCGCCTTCTGCTTCCTGTTCTTCCTGCACTGACATAAACGACAGTGCAGTAGAGCATCTCAGAGCAGCCTCTGGCCACAAGCCTCAATCCATTCCACTTCTGCTGCTGAATTTCCAGAGATTTAATAATCACCTCAACTTTCTGGATGAGCAGTTGCTCTTTGAGACAGTCTTTAAACCTGTTTTACAGACAGTAAAGTGAATAGGGGCCCATAGTAGTCGGGTTTCTGGTACCCCACCCAAATCATGGGATTTCACTCCATATTGGTGATGTGCTTAATTCTTCCCTATCTTACACTTTTTATTTCATGCAGACTGAGTGAAGCCTCCCATCTGTGGAGATTGGACCACCTCAGAAATGTCCTTCCCATGGCTTGCAGCTGTAAGAGGAGAGGGTGAGTCAGTCAGCACTTGTATCTCATGGAGACGGCATCGTGTCTGTGGGTCCTTTTGAAAGACTCAAAAGGGCTTTGGACTAGGCCCTAAGGCTGGTACTTGTTGGAGCATCTTGAATCACAGTGACAAACCACAGAGAGTCCAACAAAAACTTTAAACCTGAAGGTTGACTGTGGTGACACAACTTTCTGCCTCCCTCCTACAACAGGGAACTGTAACATAATCCATGCTCTGTTGCTTTTGGTGTGAAGAACGCTCTGTTCTGTTCTTTTGGGCAGATAGGTATCTTTTTTCTTTTCATAGTGTGCTGCCTCATGCACTGTGCAACAAATGAAGGCTGTGTTGCATAGGAGGCAGTGAGAGACAGAAGAATTGAATTGTAATGCTTCCTCCTGTTTCACAAAACTGGTTCCTGTACAAAATCATAAAACCTGAATTGATCTACAGTCACTTTACACAAGAAACCATCACATTGCCACTAATATTCAGCTGTGCTAGCAAAGACCACAGGCTCATGATGGAAGCTTTCATGGGCTTAAAGGAAGAGTTTCTGACGGGATAGTAGCACTGAAGGCTGTCTTTTGGGAACTGCTCTCTCTCTAGGTCCTTGGGGCTCTCAGATTGGTCCCCCCTAGGGTGGGCTGCAAGGTGCTGCTTCTCCCTCAGGGCATGGGAGCTGCTGGGTGTGCTGTCGGGTTTGTCACGCGGCTTCGTCATGCTGCTTGTGTTTGCAGGGGATAAACTCCTGACATGCATTATGAACCATGGTTTTAAGAGTTTGGAAAGTGTCTATAGGTGAGGCAGCCCCTCAAACTCTTCTGACAGTAAGGGTGAAAAGAGAGAGTCCTTGAGTAATTTTCTGTGTTTTACATAATTCAGATGAATCTCTCCCTAAAAGAGCACATATCTTGCCATTAACCATACAGGAGTCCCGAGAATGTACTCACATGTATGTTGCAGGTATCCTACACTCTAGAATGGTAATTCTTATCAGGAGCTGATGCAAATCTCATTTAAATATACAAACAAAGTGGGGAAAAAGAGGGGTTCTTCAAGAATTTCAAAACCTGAAGTCTCTCAGCCTACTTCTTGGTCGTTTGCTCTTTTTTTGGAGCTGAAGTTCAGCATCCACTTTAACAAATACAGAGAAACAATAAGAGACTTTCGTATATGTTGTTCATCATCAGAAAAAAGCTGGCCTGTCTGGGAAGCTAAAACCATATTCTCAGAGGAAGAAAATGGATACAGAAAAGAGCAGCTGAGCCTGAACTTCACAGCAGTGAAATCTTTCACTCCAGTCCAGTGATCCATAGAAAGAGTTGCTGCAAATATGGGTTTGCCCAATACACACAAGGCTGAGATATTTGAAGTGCTGAGTACCTTTAGTGATACTCAGCAACCTGATAATGGCTCCCTTAGACTTCAGGGGCTCTTTGGAAGACCAGGAGAATGAAACCCATATAACCAGAAGAATTTGGCATGAATTTTTGAGAAATTAATATTTTTCAGATCTTAAATAATTTTAAACTTTGTATTCCTGATGGATTATACTAATTACACGTAGATATGCACATATATATGTAAACTCATATATACATATATTTTTACATATGCATACATACAAATAATTAGAGCTTAATAAGCTCCTGTAAGTGTTAATGTATTCATAGGTGTACTTTTGTTTTGCAATCTGACATTGACCTAAGCAGGTGAAACAGTTCATTTTCCAGAAAGTATTGAATCATTGATCATTTAATTCAAATTTGGGGTTTGATTCAAATAAGGGAGGAAAACAGTCTCCAACCAGCTACTACTCTGTTTTCATATTTCTTTTACATAGATATTTCACTCCACAGGTTTCACTGCAGGTTTCATTATGACAAAATATTTACAACATATTTATTAACCCTTCAAACTGAAGGGGAGGGAAGAGATAATAGTTGGAAAATTAGTACATGGGCATCACAATTTATAACCCATT
This sequence comes from Empidonax traillii, assembly GCF_003031625.1. Lineage (NCBI taxonomy): Eukaryota > Metazoa > Chordata > Aves > Passeriformes > Tyrannidae > Empidonax > Empidonax traillii. The sequence continues at coordinate 1,961,524 of NW_020955194.1, read as the reverse complement.
TTCACACAGTGCCATTTCTTTCCAACAGTAAAACTACGACCCGTCATGAAAATAACTTAGTGACAAAGATGATCAGAGTGTAAAGCTACAAAACTGTTTTATTCTTTGAAATCTGCAGGAGAGAGATCCTAGTGACACACCATGGCATAAATGATGATTATTTTTATGCCACAGAAAGCCAGTGATTGGAGATATGACCTCTATCAGAAAAACACCTGTCTGGGTAAATAATTCTACTCTATTATAAAGGAAGAAAAAAGTGATGAGGCACTTTCAATCAATTTTTAATTGTACCCACAAAAATGGGTATCTATCATAGTGATGTGAGGGGAAGGACAAAGATCATCCTCTCAAGTTTGTTCACTGGAGAAAAAATACGCTTTTAAGTGGTGCTCCATCATTTCTTGCTGAGCCAGCCTGCCTCTGGTGGATGACTGAGTGCTGTCTTTTGAAGGGGGAGCAACTAATCATGGGCTGGCCCAGCTCCCTCAGTGAGCACTGGTAGGCTTCTCACCAAGTTACATGAAGAACCAGAAACCCTCAGGTTTAAATACGTATCCAAATGAAGTGTATTTGAAATTAGAATTCTGCTTCTAGTATTCTGTTGAATCTCTGCGTATCTTTTGCATCCTTTTGTAGGGTTTTTGTTGTTTTGGTTACTTACGGGGGTACAGTTAAATTTCAGCCTTTGCAGTACAGGTCTCTGCTGAATTCAGGCACCCTGAGCTGTCTCAGGAAGCCAGGAAGGGAAACAGGCATTTTTATGGAACAATTCCTCTGACCATTTTTAGACACTAAATTAGGATGAGACATGAGAAGTAGCTATTTCTCTTCACCAGACCCCTGGTGAAGACTAGAAAGGACAATTCAGACATCATCATGTTCCTCAGTAATGCTTTAGTTTGACCAAAGGATTTCTGCTATGTCTTAAAAACAAATTAAAAAAATGTACCAGGCTCTCTGCTATAGATTAGGTGTGCCTAGGGCACAAAATTGCTGTTGCCTGCAGACAAACTCACCTAAAGGCAGCATCTGCGTTGCTGCTTCCCATGGCCTGTGTAATTAATTTAATTAGGCAATGGAAGGGGACAAGGAAGGAGACAAGCACAGAGAACGGATGAAGGCTCGGAGATATGGCCATAAAACCCCCCCAGAAGGAGCACTCATGGGCCACTGGGCCAGCCCTCATGTACCTGGTACAAACTCAGCTGTGAGGCTGCCTGTGGTGCACTTCTCTTGGTTTTCTCTGGCCATGGACATCCTTGAGCCTGTTTGCTTCATTTCTGTACCCATTTCACATGTACCCAAGCAGAAGTTGAGATGCTTTCCTTACAGAGGATGCTTGCGTTTATAAGGACACAGACAGTTCCTTCAGAGTTTGAATTACTTTTGTTTGAAAAGTAAGTCAGAGGAGCATTACTCTGAAGAAAGAGCTGGAGTGCTGTTTAGGCCCATTTTTTCTGCAGCTGCAGTTAACAGCGGTCTTTTCAAACACAGTGTTGTCTGGAGCATGGAAGAGAGGTATCTGCAGAGACAGGGAAGAAAGGATCTTCTTGAGGGTGCTGAAGGAAGTAATCTGGCTTCATGCTTCAATGATGATATGAGTTCTTTTCAACATCTTTCAAGGGTGTTTCATAAAGATTTCTGTTCATTCTAGTTGAGTGCCAAAACAAATCCGTGTGGTTGAGGACTTTCTACTTTTTCCCTCACTTAATCCTCTCCTGTTCCTCTTTTCTTTTTGCTTTGATTGACTGTGTATTTTTTTTTTCCTTCAACTAAAATACATGCTGGGAATTTTAAAACACAAATACTTCCTTCTTCCAGTAAACTCTTGCTCTTACTTCAAGCCTCTTCCCTTTGCAGGAGAACATACAAGGAGCTAATGACACACAGTGTTTCTGTGGCACTCAGTCTTGTCTGAGGAGGGAATGGTAACTTTAAATAGGGAGCACTTGTGTCTCAGCAGTGTCTGATACTCTGGAAAATTAATGTAGCTTGTTCAAATACTTGTTATTTCCAACTCTCTGAAAATATATTATCCCCACTAGGCTGAAGGAAAGTATGGCTAACTGGCATTCTGACGGATTTTTTTATATAAATGTTGAGGAAATTACTAACATAACTTCTCTAAAGAGTCAGCATAAGGCCTCTAGAAAAGGTAGTTGGTAAAGGATCAGAAAAAATGGATAAATAACAAAAATGCATCAGAGCAGAAGGTTCAGACATGCTTTGTAGGCATATCCATTTAGGTGTAGCCAGGGGACAGACTCCAAACAAAAAGGTGCAGATCGTATCTGGAAACTTGAGCAGACACCAGAGGCTGCTCCTTGTCTGTCTACATATTCCAGGGCTCATTTTTCTCCAAGCACTTGGTGGTCCTTCTGGGCAGGGCATGGGAAGATGGGAATGGAGCTGGACTACACCCACACTCCTTCCTGGTTCCTCTCTGCCACCTTGTTCTGTGGACAAGGGAAATATCATTATCCCAAGGAAAAGCCAAATTTTATACACAGAGCCCCATGATTTTCCATGCCTGTTATGTAAACTGATCTAAATTATCCTAATTTTTCACATTGGTCCATATTCTTCAGGGTAGGAAGCATTCCTTTTATCTTGCGTAAGTTTCTTTCTGAGCATTGCGGATGAATAAGAGAAGTCCTGGTCTCTTAGCCAACAGGTTTTAGCTGCATTAAAAAAAACCCAAAAGCAACAACCAAACAAAGAAAACAAGAAAGCACTTTGTGATCTTTGTGATTGTTTCTTTCAAGAAGCAGAAAAAAACAGGGGTGATAATAGCTGTGGAAATTTTCTACACAATGCAAAAGAATCTGGGGTTGAACTTGGGCTGGTTTTGTTTGTTTGTTTGTTTGTTTTGTTTGTTTGCTTTTTAATCTAAATTTGTCAAGGAAGTCCCACCATCACAGAACACTTCACTGCACCCACATGCCCTCCTTGGGAGAAGACAGAGAACAAACTGTGCAGGTGTAAGATGTGTTGTTTAATGAGGTGCTGGAGGGCACTCTGACACAAAAGAGTCTGTTGGAAGAACCTGGACAGAACAGAAGAGAATTTAGTGTGTGGTCAAGTGAGGAATCGTGATGCAAATATTCTTGTGCAGCGAGCTATAACAAGGCTATAATATCAATAATCTGCCTGTTAATGAGTCAGAAGTCTTCAGATTAAAGCTTTCCCAAGTGAGCTGTGAGACTGCAGACCTTGAGAGCTTTATTGCTGTCAGATAGGACAGTTTTCTTAATACTTGTTGATAGTTTTTTTCCCTATCACTTTGGATCACACCTATCACATGGAGAGGTCAAGACCTCTGCATGAATCCTTTTGTTCCTGAAATAGAAAAAAACCCATGACTTTTATACATTTTTTGTGTTATTACCATCATCATCTTTGCTATTGTGAGGGTATTTGTATATTTTGGGATGCATTAAGAAGGCAATGTAGAACTAAATCTTATAGGTAAATGCTGAATTTTGAGATTACTTCTAAGCTTCAATTTTATTTTTTTTTCATGCTGAAACAAATGAAAAACTTCTGAATGTTTTGAAAAACAAAACTATGTCCAAATGTGCATTTTCTGACTGAAAAGGTCAGGTTTTCCATTCTAATCTCTTTCTGATTAGCAATGGCCAGAGAGTCCTTACCTTCACAACTTAAGTATCCGAATGCAAACATCCTTGAAGATGTAGCAGGAAAATATTTCATTTCAGAACCCACATCATTCTTCAAAAAAGCCCCACATTTCATGAGTACACTCCATGAAGTGGTAATGGTACGCCCACAGACTTGGACACAGAACATATATAAATACAGTAATCCTTGCCCAAAGTGTCCCAATCTCAGTAGTCAAAAGTGGAGAAAGGATGTGTTTATTCCTTACCATTAAATGGTACTAATGAAGTTCAGGAAGCAGATACAGGGTTTATATCAACTGCTGGGGCATGAAGGGTCTCCAAATTATAGACAGCCTGGGCTAAATAATATCCACCCTGAAGTTTCTGAAAGCTGGTTATTTTACCCCAAGTTTAGGATGCTGCACTGTTCACATCTGTCCCTGGGTTTGGTGACGACCTCCAGGGGAGTATTCATGGCCTGAGGATTCCACGCTGAGGGATGCAGTCGCCACTATCTATCAGCAAAATGCACCAGACCAACCAGTTAAACCCATATGTTCCTCTCCTCTCTTCAGCTGACTGGCTTCCAAAACTGCTCAGTGAAGCACTTGACGATTCACAGGTAAGGAAACAAAAGTTCTGCTAAATGACAGACTGGCTGCCCGGGGGTCAGATACTGCCATGCTCAGCTGCACAGCTGTGAAATCCTGGCTGTGGTTACATGTGGAATACATAACAGTCCTGTTTCTTAAGCACTGGGAGTGGATTAGCATATTTCATTCTTTTTTTCTTTTTTTTTTTTTTTGTCTCTTTATTCAAAGTAACTGAGAAAGAGCACAGTTAATTATTTTTAAGGCTCATTACAATAACAGTTCCAATTCTTTCCAGGCAAGCAAGACGACTAAGGACTGAAAGCTGAAAAATCTCATTTTGTCTTACAAAGCTCAAACTCTGCTTCCTTAGCAACCCTCTATGACCTGTGAACTGTAATCTTGGCATGATAGTAGAAATTTATTTCTGCTCTTGTACTGTTATAGGATTTCAAACTTGTATGTGATTTTTTTTAACAGTCTAGCCTCTGGTAAAGTAAACTGGAATCATGCAACACTTTGTAAATGGAAAAATTAGTAACATCTGGATAACTTGAGTACAATGCACTGTGTCTGCAGTCCTCTAGAAATTTTAGCAACCTAAAGCATTTATCATGTCCTGTAACAATTTCTTCCACATCTTAGTTAAGCAATTAAATACTCAGACATAATTTAGCAACAAACCCTTGTACCACGTGAGACAAGAAGGCTGCATCATAAGAAGAAGTAAACTTCATCACTGGCCCAAAGTGTCTCTTAGAAGCAATTTCAGAAAGACCAAATATGAGATTAATTTAGACCACAGACTTCACTCTTCTAATGTTACTCCAGATGTACCTACATACATGACCTGAGTGATATCAAAATAAAGCAAACCTGGCATCCGTGTTGACTGGTACCAATGCAAGTTTCATGTCAGCTAAGCCCATGTGCCACAGCAGTGTGAGTTCAAATCTTGATAGCCCAGGAGCTCACCCAAAGGTGATGCTTCAATATTTGTTTGCAGCCTGGGGATGAGGCAAGTTTTCATGGAAGTTCAAGTGTGGATAAGTACTGGAGGTTCAGACTGGCGAGCCTAGATGTGCCCTGACCTCTCTAGCTTGAGCTTCAGCTGGGTTGCCCTCACCTCCCATGACTTCTCTGGTCAAGTCCCTTGAAATGGGGAAAAAAAAATTGACTTGCCAATCTACCAAAGCCAGGTGGGATGGAGCTCTGAGGAACCTGGTCTACTGGAAGGAATCCCTGCCCATGGCAAGGGGGTTGGAACTAGAGGATCTTTAAGGTCCCTTCCAACCCAGGCCATTGTATGATTGTGTGATTTCATGATCTATGATCTATGACCTCTCTTCATTTCTTACCTGCTGCCGCTGCAACATCTGCCTGCAGAAACATCCAAGGTAAAGCACATCCCAGCAATTTAAAAGTTTTCAAAGGGATGATGTTGCCTTGGTCCAAAATAGTGTAAATGTCTTGACCTCTGGAACATTTCTGCCCTCCAGCCCTTCCACTTGCTCAGGTTTTGGGGCAGGGGTGCCAGGAAGGGGAGATGACTGCAGCTATCCTTTGAAATAAAGCATTCAGGCTATCTAATCCCCGTGGTAGCTGGTTCTGCTCTGCATGCCTTTATACAGTGCTGTCAAAGGCACCTAGCAGCAGGGGTAGCTGCCTTCTTGTCATGTGGGCCTGACAAAGACATAACGGTATAAAATAGGTTTTCCTCTTTCATTTTGTGTGATAAAGTCCCTTTGCTGAGAGCCCCCCTACCAGATCCCTATTGTTGCAAATTTACTATTTCTATCACAGCAATGTGCTGGCTCTGCGAGAGACTGATGTTCTGTATGCAAAGTGCTCCTTGTAAACAGAACAACAAAGAGACATTTTGCAAGCACTTAAACGTAACAGTAAATGCTTTCTACCCCACATGTTGCTTGGCACATTTTGCTCACATTTATCTGCCATGTTTCAGTTGCTACTGCCTCCTGCACTGCAGATGTTTAGGAATGGATTTTCATGTGTCTCCTCTTCCTCTAAACCTTAGCAACAAGAGCAGAAGTTTGATTTTTCTCCAGCATCTAAAACTGCCTATAGGGAAAGGGCAAGCTTCTGCCTGAGGTCTTTGAGCAGCGTGAGGACGCCCGGCTTTCCTGTCCCATGCATAGCAGGGGAAAAAAGCACTACCACTGTCTTAGTGTTTTTTTAAAATGTCATCCTCCTTTAAAGGCCACAGTTGTTAACCTGTAAAATTCAGCACTTGAACAAAGCTCCCTCCACCAGCTTCAGATAATCCAAGTGTTTAAATGGTTTTAAAGAGGCTTAGGACTAGAACGATCTGACATATCTGGGAAACCCAGGGTATTCTTTCAGAAATGACCTGTCTGGACATCATTGTACCTCAGGTTCCATTTCTTTCAACTACATTAACTCCTCCTCCTCTTTTTGTTAAGTCTCTTTTCTCAAAGTTCAGCTTTGTAGTGTGTCTCACCAACCTGAGAGCAGGCAGGGCTCCTCTCCTCTGCCTGCACAGGTCAGTTCTGCTTAAGCAGCCCCAAGTCACAGACAAAGAACTCAGTAACTCTTGCCATTGCTTTCATTCACCACAGGTTAACAAGGCCATGCAGGCTGCCTCTACTTTCTGCCTTTCACTCCCGAGTCGTGGCCTGGGCACGGCATTAATACATGAGTTATGATTCATAAAGCCATTACTAACTATTTGTCACCTCAAGTACACAGCTGCTTCGTGGAAAGGGAAGGTATGGAAAATAAATGTATACTTTCCAAGAAAGCAAAGAATAATTGGAAATTATGGCATGATAGAAAGGCTATCTTTCTGTGGCTGGCTTTGAATTCGCTGCAAGTAGTGAGTTTGTTTTCACACTAAAAGCAAGCAAAGTTACATTCTTCTGTGTAATTAAGGGCATATTTTGTGTTCAAAATGGAAATGTGTTTACAACTGCTAAATAAATGCATAATGTGAACAATTTCTATCTACATTTGCAATTTGTACAGAACAAGCTCAGTGCAGGGTAATGTTCTTAAGAGCACTTGAAGTGAGGCTTAGATGGGACAGAGCTGCCCAACTCCAGAACTGAGATGCAAAAACCCTTACTCAAACTCTGGGTTTAAAATGCTTGCACACAGACCTTCAGGTTCTGGAGACTTGCATCTCTGTGTGTGACCCAGAACAAACCCAGACTTGACAGCACCGAATCTTTTACCACATTTGTTTATCCCCAAGCCTGATAACAGCCTAGTGCAGGGGGTAAGCCCTCTTGGCAACAACACCCACTAAACCTGGGCAGTCTGGTCCAGTGGAAGGTGTCCCTGCCTATGGCAAAGGGGTTGGAACTAGATGGTCTTGGTCTTTAAGGTCCCTTCCAACCCAGGCCATTCTATGATTCTGTGGTTACTATGGTTGTTTCTTTTTTGCAATATGGAAAGTGGGAAAAGTGTTGTCACTTCTCAGCCTTTGCTTTATATAGTATTTTACAGGTGAGGCTGGCCAACATAGGAAATGGAAGAATGTGCTACAGGCCCTTCTTGCACATTAGGTGGCCCTAGATCAATGCTGCACATCTCTCAGATGTGGACTAAACTGAGATGCAACTTTTTATCCTCTTTTCTTGGAACTCTGACAGTGTGAATACACGCAGGAGACAAAATGCCATGCAGGAGTCTGGATCTGTACCCCAGCGACTTGGGCACATACCTGTAAAAATGAAAGCTTTATCCCTGCTCCCAAGACGGCATCAAATTACTTGAATTACAGTTTAATGATTCTTCAGGTTCCACATTTCAGATGCAGAGACCTGGACATGCAATCTGTGCCGATACAGCCGAGGTTTGTGAGGTGCCATTTGGACACACTGACAAGTGAATGCGCTTGAGCCATTATGACCTGCCTTGAAAGTGACTCTGATTTCATGTGCAGGTCCTGAGATCCCTGCCTCAGGGGGCTAGAGCCACACATCAGTAGTGCCAACCATGTGGTTTTAAAGCCCCTGAAGAATGGATGTTTCTCTGTATAGATGCTGGAGACTGCTAGGGCAAATGAATCTATGTGCCTTGCCTGTCTCTATGTTTTTCCTTAGCCATTCCCTTACAGCCACTTCTGGAAACAGAATAATGGGCTGCACAAACCTTTGCAACACCATGCAATGCCATTCTTGCATGGTTGTCCCCACGTGCTGCAGGGAGCAGACATTCCATGGGCCAGGATTCGACCCTGGGTTTCAGGCAGTGAAAAGCTACACTTTGCAGCAGCTAACCTTTAATCATTTGTTTGACTTGATCTTTGCTCAGTCGTGTCTGTAGGGAGAAGCAGGTGAAATAACCTGGAATACACTAGAGAGAGTTGTCAGTCAGTTCTCATTTAAAAAAAAAAAGATATATCATCTCTTGCTGCTAACAGCTCCATCACCTTGTCCACTGTTCTGCTGCGCAGTTTATCAAACTACCTTGGTCCAAGTTCTCCACTGCAGTTACAATCAGTTAGACTTAAATCAGGATCTTTCTAGCTGCAATGTGTGTGTCGTTATGTTGCAGTATCCAGGTTTTCTTTTTTCTTTTATTTCACTAGTGTTTTAAAATACGAATTTCAGAGAAAAATGCTCAAGGAGTTGCACTAAACCTGGACCAAGCATCAGCCTGACACATTCCCCCACCAACTGAACTGGAACTGAACTTGAACTGTGACGTTTCGAGTTCTTCATTCATCCTGAGCCAGAACTGAACTAAGGAAAGAACGAATTTGTGGTTTCTGGTTTAGCCGTATGGACTGGTTGAAAACTAACATTTCTTGCAGGGTCTCTGTGGTTTGGAGACTCCATGTACTGGGATCTTGCATTGCAGTCAGTCCCTCCCCTCACTCAGAGGGAGTCCCTGGCTCCACAGATGCCAGGAGGGGAACTGTTCAGCACAGGGACTTCAAATACCTTAATAAATAAAGCTTTGAGACAGAGTGGGGTCAACCTCTGCTTTCTGTTGCCCTACTCTTCATATCCACTTCTCTAAGTAGAGGTGCCATCACTGGAGCACTTCACCACATGGGGTTAGTGTTTAAACCTGTACATTGATGGGTGTGTGCAGAACTGGACTCTCAGGGCTGTTTCTGCAACCAATCTTGGTTTCTTGCCCCAGCTCTGTCACCTCTTGCATGCCTACTATCTCTGCTCTGACTTCTTCCTGCAGGATGCCAGATTTAGAGTGATGAAGTGGTGGAGGTGTGCTGCAAATATGAGATGAGTGAAGAGGTTGGAAACTCGCCTTTCTCTACAAGTTTAATCCATCATATGGGAGCCCCTGGTGGTCTAGAGGGTAAAGGCGCTGCACTGTCACTGCAGAGACCCGGGTTCGATTCCCGGTCAGGGCCACTCCCCGGGCAGATGGAGCTCGTTAGCCCTGTAAGGCAATCCATCTACGTCCTGAGGACCTCGCTGCCACCGTCCAAGCGTGCTTGGCCCCGGCAGATGAATCTCAGGATTAAAGGGTGGGCTCAGTTCCGCGCACACTGTGTCTCACCTAAAAAATCCAATGCGCAGGCTGGAAGGTGGAAAGACCTTCCCCGGTTCTTCGTTCGCGAAGACTGGCCATTACTTACTTACTAGTTACTAATCCATCATATGATCACATCCATTTGTAAATGTTGTATTTCTCAGTTTTGACTGGTTTCTAAACCCTGTTAGCCCTCGAGTAGCTTTAGTTTTATCTCAGCCCATTGTGTCAGGGCGCAGGGAAATGTGATGGTTTGTTTCCCTGGAAATGCTCTTTTGCTGCTTTCTTCAGGCGTTAATATTATGTGTTACAGCTGTTTAAAAATTCAGTGGTAATTATGCACTCCAGCAGAGATGACTTCATCAGGATGAGGATAAAAAGCTTCTTTTTTAGCTCATGTCAGGGCCAGGAGATCTCTCCCACATTACAACATTTATTCTGGGAATACAGCTGTGGCCAGACCAGGCCTGCAACTACTCACCTGGCCCTCAGCTCAGGACAGCACTAACCCTTCATCACTAGGGATAAATTACAGTTCCTTCTCAAGCCCAACTGTACTTTCAAATTTCAACATTTCCAATTATACATTCAGCAAGAGGATTACTAAATGGCCACAGCAGTCTTTTCGACCACAATTTCTTAAAAAATTCACTCATATAAGCCCAGAATTGATGACATTGCAGTATAGATCGCCTAATTTATTGCCCTATTATTAACTCCTGACTGCTCTGAAAGAAAGTGGTCCAACTTATTATGAGACAGGAGGTTTTTATTGCTTTTATCACAAGGGAAAGACCATTAAACATCATAACAGAATGACAGTCTTTCTCCTGTAGACTTACTGACATGGTACAGACAGAAAGTAATGCCTGTAAAGGCAGCCAGTTCACTGCCTAATCCTGGTCTTTAGGCAGCTTGCTGTGATTCATGAATTCACTCTTGCCTTCCAAAACCCATTTGTTTCTTTAGTTTTCAAAGTTTTAAAGAGCCTTTTCCTGCACCAGCTAACTAATCTTGTAGAGAAGCATTGGTTTCCTTCTGCTCACGTTGGTAAGATATGTTGATTTAGTGCATGCACAACTATCAAGTTGATGAGACAGACAATCAGGTTTAGAGCTCTGGAGAAATCCAGGTCTTTAGCACAAAGAGCCTCCTGATGACTGTAAAATGATATTTTGGATAACTGTTGATACAAAACCCTTTCTAGCAAAGAGACACAACCAGTACTCCTGCCAGCCAGGGTACGTGCCCCATCTGTGCAAACACGATCCAATTTGAAGCACTCAAGAAGAACACATTCACTGGCTGTCACATTTTCAACATGTTCTCTCAGTTATTCCATCAAACCGCAGCCAGTGGTGGTAGATACTGGCAGACACCAATCAATTCCTGAATAATATCATCATTTTCTCTCACTTGCTGAACTTAAAGACCCAGCTTCAGGGTGTCTGCTACATTGCGGCTCTCCTCAGTGGAGTGAGAAAAATATCTACGGGCAGATGCTGAAAAATCTGGTTTATACTGGCACCTCAGTGAACTTGCCAAGCCTTTGCATCATCACAGAGGCACAGACACAGTGCTCATTTTGAGGCCATCAGTCAGTGGAGCTCAAATGGACAGGCTCTTCTTCAGTAGCCCAAAATGCATTTGCGAGTTGCCCTCAACCTATGCAGTGTCCATTCTCAGAAGAGAGTGTGTTGCAACAGAGACAGGACACAACAGGGTCAGTGAGTGACCAGACAGGCTCAGCTCATGCCCTAAGTTCCTATTTTACTAAGTTAACTTAAGTTTCACTCTAACTCTTCTTCAGAAGGGCCATTAACAAATCAGCTGCTTCATGAAGTGGAGACAATCACAACAGTTGTGACAACTTTCACATTATTTGGGAAAGCTCACTGTGCCTGAGAGTTCCCCAGGGGAGCAGGTACCTGAAAACAACAGCTGCAGAAGGCTTGGACAAAAAGGAGTTTGTGGATGTTTAGATCTCTTCTGGACCGTAACAGCAGCATATCTGCTGCAATATGTTTGCTGCAGTAATTATTGATTGCATTTTAAATCAATAGAGCAGATTTAGGTTGCAGACAGACAATAGGAGGCTTCTAGTCCAGCAGCTTGAACTGGAGCAAGTGGTGGAGCCTTCAGCCTGGGCAGCAACAAATCAAGCAAGTTGCTCATCCAGGAAAATGGCAGCAACCCACCCCTGACCAGTCCTGCACTGAACAGAGAAGAGGGACTCCTCTAGAACGGAGTGAGCATTTGTCATTTGGCCATCCTGCTCTGTCTAAAGTATCAGCAAAGATGTGTGGAGACTGAATCTGTCTCTGCGAAGGCAGCTGAGGCTTTGGCAGAAGCTCTGTTGGTGGTACAGCCCTTCCTCCTCTTGTGCTTGCACTGTCACTGTCCTTTTTTCCCACTGTTTTTGCTTGGCTTATGAATACAATTTTGATGATGAAAATAATTAAGTAGCTAGATTTAAAAGTGTGCACGTCTGACATAAGCAGTGGGGCTCATGGGAAAACTGAAGCTGATGAAGGGCAGGTGAGACCCTGCCGGGCTCCTCATCCCTCCTTGTCTCCGCTTTGGTGTGGCAGAGCTGCCAGCAGGGGCACAGCCTGGATCTGCACCTCCAGACCTCCTGCCTGCCTGCAGAGCGCTGCAGAGCCACGGCCAGCTGTGATTACAGCACCTCCTTTCAACAGCAGGTTTCTTTATCAGCTGAAGGTTATTAATCTCAATTGTTTGTTATGCTGGTCTTCACAGGCATATTAAATACGACACACACCACGGACAGGAGTGTTTTTTTTCTAAGTGGAAGGGTAAAACTGTTGAACTATGTTTGTTGGCAGAAAACAGATCTAATTTTTCTCACTCATACTATGGAGTTTTAGTATTTTTATTACTGTGTTCAAAAGAAAAAAGTTCTTAATTGGTATGGTGTCGTACAGCTTTAATTTCCCTTTACCCATGCCTGAAGCCCCATGAAATGCTAATGGCCCAAGTACTTTTGACTATGCCTAATTTCAAGCCTGCAGATGGATCCCTCCATGTGTACAAAGTCCTGATAATCAACAATGCAGCCCACTTTAAAATGCAGTGGCTGTTAATACTCTAGTGAGGACAAAGATGGAGTTGAAAGTTGATGAAACATGTCTTGTTGAGCCTGGTCGATGCATCTACTTTGCTCCCATAGTAGGACTAAGCAGAGGAAGTGTCAGGCCTGGAGAAGTCATTGTGACAGAGTCAGCTCACATAAAAGACAGACTAAAATCCTGAAATTGGTGAAATCACAATGGCCAGGCCCTATTTCAGGATCCCATGTGTAAACCTCTTATCTCTGACTGCAGCTTCAACAAGATGTTATTCACAATGACCTCTGAGAACACAGACGTAATAAAAGTCGTGAGACTCTCATTGAAGACAAGAGCTGAACAGAATGCAGTTTCCTTCACCTATTTTTGGAAAGAAAAGGTTCATAAGAACAGATGGGAACACTGTGAGAACCATAAATGTTCAGACTAAATTGTATTAAAACAAATTTTCATATTGTAAGTGACATCTTAAACATGCCTCTCCTGAAAAATTTCAAGCAATGAATTATGGAGCTGAATCAGATGGAGCACAAGGCGTCTTGCAGCTAGTGAGTGCTCAAATTCACTGACTCACTCAGATCTTTATTTTTTTCTTTTTTTGAAAGCTTCACCTACAATGCATGTAACCTCGTGAATTGAAGAAATAAAAAGAGAGAAAATGGCAGCAAATAGTTTATGAGCCATGCACAGAAAAAAAGATTTGTTAACACAGAACTTTCATTAAGCATCTATAAATAATGAATTTGCTGGTGTTTACACTGAAGAGTTACTTCGATGCCATTTTCCTGTTCCCTGTTTGTGAAAAGCAACTTCCATTTTTACAAGAAAGAAGGAGCACCAGTCCAGGGGGAGCTCCTGACATACGCTCCCTCTCTCCCTCCAGACTGATGTTGCCCCCTGGTTAGTGAAGAGAATAAGGTTGTGAGCTGGTTTCTGTTCCCCTTATTATGATTAAACCTAGGAAATGTCCTAAAATGGGACCCCAGAGCTCACTTGCCTGGCCTCATGGTATTATACTGAGTCCACAGTCCTAGGTTTTTAGTTGCTTGCTTATTTTCTGGTCCCCTAAGTACTTTATTCTTAGTGTAACATGTCACAACTACAGCAGGAACCATTAATTAAATCTCGGTGCCTGTGAGGAGACAGGTCATGGCCACACTGCTTCAGTGGAGCTTCTGCCTGTTATTGCTGATGGTTCCCTCTCTTTTGAGGGGTCAAATGGGAGGGCATGGTTTGAGTGAAGAAAGGTGAATCCCCATGGCTTAGACCTCCTGAAGAAGATGTGGAATTAAATGTTCTGTGGCTGAAGAGAAGATGAAAGAGGAAACCATCTTGCCAAACAGATTTTCTTAAAGAAAAGACTGGCTCCCCCCTCACTCAGAACCCAATGCTGGAAAAGAACTTGCCCAAAACATCCTCTGCCCTTGTGCAGTCCATCCAGAAAGTCTGAGCCCCTGAGAAAGGCAGGAGTGAGAGCCAGATCCCTGTAGGTGCTGCTCCCTCTTGCTTGGGGCCAAGAAGCTCCTGGTTGTGGGGAGGAGAACAAAAGGGAGTGGAACTGTATTTTACTTTGGAAAAGTTTACTTCCCTCTGTGGCTGTAGAGCCTATATGGCATGACATTGTCCCTCCAGGTCATCCTAGGAGAGAACCAGCCAGGTGGCCTCTCTTAGGAGAAGCATGAAATGACTGGAAATACCAGAGTATTTCCTTGCTGAGCATTTCTTCATTTTGTTTCTTTTCATGGAACCTCATTCAATTTTTCTTCCACATAAAGGCATAATAAATGATCAGAGTGGTGATATGCTGACTGTGGATCAGGTTATTGTTACCAGTCCTCAGGTTGCCCAGGCTTCAATGGCATCCTAGCACTTCAATAGAAGAAACTCTGATCTGTTCCTTTCAAGGAAAGATAATCCAAATATGCCCTATAAGTCCAGATATTATGGAGATCAGTTTTGAGTTTGAGTCAATTAGAATTTAAATTTATTTATTTATTTAATCCCCACACACTGACAAACTCGGAGACCTATTGGGCTGCTTTTTTTGTGAAAACCACAATGATAGTAACTTTAATCAACTTTCATGGTAAAGTGAAGATAACAAAACACTTGCTTTAAGATTCAATCAAATCTCTAGTTAAAAGACCCCTTGGGCCATGATAGATATACTGGAGGAAAGTATGGGCTCCTTTTAAGTCTTATGGGAGATTGAGGCTCATTCACTTGATTGAGTTAACTCATTTAATAAGTTTGCTTAATTTCAGCAAAGCTGTGTTTCAGAAGCATTAAAACACCATGAGAAAGCAATTTCCTCTCTATTTCACATATTAAATCACACTCTTCCAAAACAGTAAAAGCCACTGCAATAGGGTAACAGCAAATTTTGAATATTTGTTAGCAGGTTGGGGATTTTCACTGCTGAATACATATACAAGTATCCTTTAGAAACTGTTTCAGAGAAGGGGACAAACAACAGACTGACTTCTCTGACTACATTCCAGTCCGAAAGGTTAATTATGGGGTCAGCACTGAAGGGACTTTTCCTTACAAACCACTATAAAGAAAGATCACAAGACAAATCTTGACTTTGTCATGATCATAAGATTGTATATTCAGCTTAACTAGTACTGATGTATTTTAATTTTAAAGTGTCAGCATTTGGTGAGAAGGATAATGTCGACACACAGCCTGAAGGCTGGAGCTAGAGAAGCGTGGAGGGAATTGTAACACTGAGCCTCTCACAGTGATGGGCTCCCAGGAGCAGGAAGCAAGACCCAGGTCAGATGCCAGGGACCCTCATGGAGTGAGGGGTAGAAGCCATCCCTGAGGAATGGGGCACACTGGTGCTGGGAGAGCCCCTTGTGCACCCCTGAGGAACACCAAGCTGGGGGAGGTGAGAGGGGGAAAGACATAAGCACTTGGGGAATTAAGGGGGCAGGTGAGACCAGTATTTACTCATGGGCTGAAGTGGGAGAAACCCAGCAACAAATCCCTTCAATGTTTCAATGGAACATGACCATTTTAGTTCCTAGGGGATTCTAGGGCACTTCACATGAGGCTCTTTCAGTCTCTCCTTTACAGGTTGTGTCTCACTGCAATAAATAATTAAACAAGTCCTGAGCCAGGGAGAGAAAGGGATAACGATTCCAATAACCAGCAGCAAACACATTAGCAAGTGAAATGAAAAACCTTGTTAAGGCTGTCCAAGAAAAATAATAGAGAAATTTGTGAGAATCAATTTGATAAACATGTGAAACTTCATAGCATCGAAAACTTCAAAGGCATCAGAATTAAGGCATTTACCACACTTGGTGAGGTCCAGAAGTGAACAATGCATAAAAGTGTCACACAGGGACGACAAAGTCATTGCAAGAAAGCTGAATGAGCATTGGAGGAGACGAATCCCAATGTAAACAGGTATCTGCACAGCTGGTACCACACCTTCTGGTACAGGAAGGCATGAAGTAGCATCAGCTGGTTCTAGTGGGAAGTATATCCTCTCCTCCTCCTACGACAGATAGGACTTTAATTTCTTTGTCTTTATGTTTTCCACAGAGAGGTGAAGGATAGACCTGAGAGTTTGTTGTTCTTTAGTTCTGGATAGGGTACCTATCCAGCAAACATCTGTCTAAGCTGGAAAGAACAGTGGACTATGGTGTGGAACAAACCAATAAATAACAATAAATAATTTCAAAGAACTGTAAAGGATTTAAAGGCTTTGGTTTTATCTGAGAATTAGCAAAGTTTAGGCTCTAGATATCAGAAAAACAATTTTTTTTTTTTTTTTTTTTTTTTTAACCAGGACTACAAGAGAGATGTGGGCAAATAAAGAGCATTACACCTGGCTTTTGTACCAAACAAACTTTAATACCAAGCAAACTCACAAAAACTTATTTGAAGAATAGATTTACTAGACATCGAGAAAAAAAAAAAAGATTTATTAAGGAATAGGGAACACAGTTTTCACCAAAGGAAGTCATGACTTACAAATCTCTGAGTACTCAATGAAGGTCCAAGGAAGTATATGAATAAAGGTGATTTAGTTGATATAGTATTTGAGAGTTTCCAGAATCTCTCCACAAGTTTCATCCACAAAGAGATGAAGCTGTCATTTGGAAAGGCCTCACATGGATTAATAACTGGTTAAAGGATGGGAAACAAGGAAGAACAAATGATAGATTTTTCATAGTAGGGAAATATTAAATGTGCTGGAGTGCCACCATATTCTCAGAAGGAAGCTTGAAAAGGGGGCTAGGTGGCAAAGTTTGTTGGTAATATAAAAAAGTATAGTCAAATCTAAGTCTGACTGGGATTGATTGAAGAAGGACTTGGTACACAGTAAACAAAATTCAGCATTGATATATGCAGTATAATGCATCTGGGAAAAAAACCCAAACCAACAAGCCCCAAACAGTTCTAGCCATGCATATACCGTTCTTGGCTCCGAATTAGCTGTTACCAGTCAAGAAGTAAATCTTGGAGTTGTTTCTGCAAGCTCATTGCTCAGCAGCGGTCGAAAGGGCAAACAGGCTGTTAGGAATTATTAAGGAGAGGTATTGAGAGCCAGACTGAAAACACTTCTAGCCATCTGTATAAGTGTCTGGTGCAGACCCATTCTGAAGGCTGCACACAGGGCCAGTCCTTTCCTCATCTCATAAAAAGCAGAGCCGAAAGAGGCACCAAAAAGTTTGATCAAGGAACAGCCTTGCACAGAAGGAAAGACCAAACAGACCACGTTTGGCTTCAGAAAGAGGCAAAAGAAAAAGGCATATGCTAAAACAGAATGAAGTTATTACAGGGTTAGAAAAAGGGCATGAGGAAGGGCTGTTCTCTGATTCTGATCACACAGGAGTGAATGGGACTTCGATGCCAAAGCATCAAGCAGCAATTTTAAAACAAACTGGAAAAGGCATTTTTTTCACACAGCCCATAACTGAAGAAGGCATTAATTGCTCAGAGAAGCTGCAGAGGCAAAAATGCAAATAGATTCTGGAAGGAATTAGATAATTAAGGCAGGTCCATTGGCACTCATTAAACAGGTCAGTCTCTGCATGACCTTCAGATCAGGTGCTCTCTAAGGCACTGACTGCCAGAGAGGGGCTTGGCTAAACACCAGTCTGTGCTTATTATGAACTTCCCCTGTGTATCTCCCACTGGGTAGTTTGGGAAAGAGGACTTGGGGCTGGTTGGGCTTGAAACAGGTTGGTCATTATTATCCTTATGTTAACAATCTAAGCAATTAGTGCATTTGCTGCACTCCTTTCTCTGTTCCGATGAGTATGAATATGCCCTTGATTTAGCAAGTCATGTTTGCTGTTCCTGGGCATTTCTAACATGTTTCCTGGGAGTGAAGCATGTGGAGGCAGGAGGGACAATGTTATATAAGTGCTTGGTGTTATATATGCCACTACAGACTCACTGTCTGGTATCAAAGGAAAGCTGTTTATAGTGTAACAGTATAAATGCAAAACTTCTTTTCTGCAGTCTGAATTTCTGCATATGCTAAATGAGAGGCAAGGATACAGAAATGTGGATGGATTGTAGTGGATACAGACATACCAGCTGCTTTTACATTTTCCTATTTTAAAATGTATTAGGAGACTAAGAGAGTTTCTGAAAATTTACAGCCTCTCAACAAGCATCTATTATCAGTTAGGCATTGAATCAGTACTTATACAATATGTCAAACTGCTCTGTGGCATTTACTTATGTTATGCTATTATGTTCCAGAAGAAGGAAGCAAGGTATAACAGCAGGTCCTCCCTGGCAGTTGTTCCTCAGGCAAAATTCTAGTGATATTACATGACGGAGGAAATCCCTGAGTAGATGAGCTACACGATAAATCACTGAGAGCGTGAGGAATTACTTGTAGCATTTAGCAATAAAACACAATATTGTCAGCGTCGAGTAAGCCAGAATCTGATTTCAATTGCAGTAATTTAATGTGCAAGAATATCACTCTGTGTGTGTGTGTGTTTGTGCTTTGAGGGGGGAAGGAAGGGAATGTGATAAACAGCATTTACACCTGCCAAGAGCAGCTGCTGGTGCTTCTTCTCCTGGAAAAATTCATGCAGAGTGAAGCACATCTATGTACAGTAGGACAGGGATGAGCAGGTACAGGTACAAGTAAGTATCGGCATAAGAAGGCAATAAGGAGGAAACTGAGTGTGTTGAGATGGGCCCAAGATGTTTCACTACCAGACCTGCACAAAGAACAGATGTTTTGGCCAGCTTCTTTAATCTCCCTGTGTTTTCTTTGAAAAGAAAAGAAACCCTGAGGACATTAGAAATAAGATCTGGCTGAAGGACAATCTTGGCAGGAGAGGGTTTGTGCCCTTTTAATAATTTTCTTTCTTTTGGTTTTGTTTTTTTTGGTACTTTCTCCTTGTCTTACGGCATAGAGGTTTTGTCACAACTAGAGAGCACAAAACACTTCATTTCACGTTGAATGAAAAATGCTAAGACACTTAAAAATGAAATCCTTTAAAGGAAACAGAACTCTTCAAGAATGTATACAAATTTTGACTGATGCCTACTCAGCCAGTGCATCATTTAAGTTGCTGTGACATAGCTGAGGTTGACCTCAAAGGTAACAAAAGTGTTTTACTGGCCTTCACACAGATTTGACAGAATCATAGAATTAATAAGGTTGGAAAAGACCTCCAAGACCATTGAGTCCAACTGTGGACCAAACACAGCCTTGTCAACTAAACCACAGCACTAAGTTTGACCCAGTTAACTCAAGACTAATTGCTTCTTCAGGCTGACAGTGCAAAGAGGGGTAAAAAAAGACTCCACAGCAGCTACAGGGATTTCCCATGACAGCCATTGCCCCCTGGAAGCGGAGGTTGGCATTTTGATTACTTCAACAAGTATATCTGTCTGAGACAGGTATGCTTGTTGTTTAAGCCACCAAAGACTCATTTTGAAGGCACAAGGGGCATGGGCTGATGGGCATTGTTTGCATCAGTGTTACCACCACCAAAACTAGCAACAGGATGTGATCATTAACACTGGGGAAGAATAACACCTTCCCTCCAGGACTTCAGACACTCCATCAATTAGCAGGCAAACACTGCAATTTACAGCAATTCCAAGCAATTCAGTTTACTAATAATGAGTTGTTACTCGTATGAAAACCACAGAAGCCCTACCTTATTAAAAGCAAAACTATAAAGTTCAGCAGACAAAGCCAAACAGACCACAACATCAAAGGCCTTTTGAAGATTAACACATTGACTAAACTACCAGAGATTCATTTAGAAGCAAATGACACAGATGTTCTTTACATCTCTTTAATATTTAATTTGTCAGAATATGTTCTTCATTTCCAACGCTCTCTATTTCCTAACTTATGGCTGTAGATGATTGGATCAAATTTTTTTGATAAGATCCTTTTTTTTTTTTTTTTTTTTTTTTTAGGGTCATGGTCTAGACACATTTAGAGGAAATCTTCTAAATCTCAAATGACTCATTTGGAAAATATCCTGCAAGTGAGAGTTATGTTTGCTGAGGCATAGATAGAAAAAGCTAGTGAGAACTGTTGCAGCTGTGTTATATAAAAGGAAGAGACAATTTAATGGAAAATTTCATACTTTGCAGAAATTTGATTGCCTATTTTCTCTATGTAGATATCTTATTAGAGAAGCTACAGCTGCTGCACTGGAGGTATATTTTCACTGATGATGATCAGGATGGGAGCACCAGAGCAGTGTGTGGAATTTAACATTTTATTCTGTTGCAGAATTACAGCAAACATTTACAAATCTCTCAGCTGTTATTTTCCTTTTATTAGACAGGAGTGAGCATTTGCTCCTTATGGCTGCTCTTTTTTGTCCAAGAGACACAGAGTGTTTGTTGATGCCAGAACCGTAACAGGTTGGGTGTAATGGCAAAGAAATCATGAATTAAGTGTGTCTGCCTCACCTGCTGGTTTTACTGGAGGCAGGATGAACTGGTTCTCTTAGCACCCTAAGTGTAGACTGTCCCATATTATTCTCCCCTCCATATCTCCTTCTTCGCCAGTTCATAGAAAAATATTAGATCTCTTTAAAAATTACACTGTGATGCCACAACTTGGCTCTTCAAAGATCTCTTCATTTATAAGTAGCATTGGAGGTAAATAGATCATAAATTTTACATCACAGGGGAAAATTCACTGCACTGTCACTGCAGAGACCCGGGTTCGATTCCCGGTCGGGGCCACTCCCCGGGCAGATGGAGCTCGTTAGCCCGTAAGGCAATCCATCTACGTCCTGAGGACCTCGCTGCCACCGTCCAAGCGTGCTTGGCCCCGGCAGATGAACCTCAGGATTAAAGGGTGGGCTCAGTTCCGCGCACACTGTGTCTCACCTAAAAAATCCAATGCGCAGGCTGGAAGGTGGAAAGACCTTCCCCGGTTCTTCGTTCGCGAAGAGACTGGCCCATTATTTCTTAGCTTCATAGCTATAATAGCTGTTTTTCTTCACAGAGCCCAGAATAATCTCAGAACTGCTGTCAAGTGTTTTATGTTCTGCAATTTGGAGATTATTAGTGTTAACAGGGTACTGTTATATCCTATTTGTGGTATAAAAGGTGCTGCAGGCTAAACATTCTTGGACTACAGTGGTTCAGTAGTCAAAATAATTTAAAAATCTTATCTACATATTCTTCATGGAATTTTGTTTGATTTTTACAGTAACAAAATCATGGCTGAAGCAAGAGATTTTTTAGGGGTATTGAAAGCAGAGTCCTCTTTTCCTTCAAAGCTATGTGAGTAGTTCTTCAGCTTGAATCAATCTTGAATATCTCAGTATTTTAACTTGTTCTTAAGTATCCACAGGGTCAACCTTGTTGTTGCTGAAGCCACCAGGTGAATATCCAGCTGAAATACACAATGGCTAAAGCAGATGCTGTTAGATGCAGATAAGATATTATGTTTTTTTAGCTAATTTTTTAAAGCAGAAGTTATTTCTTTCTACTACTCAGGACAATCTGGTGATGCTTCATCTAAAGATGACCATCCTTTAGGGATTCTGCTTGGAACACATCCATTGACATTGCAGTTACTGGTTTAGTAAAGGCTTGAAACTTCCTTTTTTTTTTTCTTTTTTTTCTTTTCACTTGGTTCCATCTTACCTCCCTCACAGGCTTAACAACCTCAATACAAGTAAATCCATAGGCCACCTGAACCTGGTCTAGAAATATATCATGGAGTCTTACACCAAACTCTTCAGAACTGCAGCCCAACCCATTAAGTAGTAGGTTGAAATATCACCTTCAGTAAAATTAACCTGTGACAAACTTTGGCTTAAGTGTTGCCAGGATCTCAGCAAACATTTCATTACTAACCTTTTTGTTCTAAGTTCCGATCTCGTGTAATGGTGCCAGCTCTAGATGACCCTTAGCACCTGCAGAAAGAGTTGAAGTGGCACAGAAACAGGTGGAGCGATGTTTCTCCAAACACTGTGGTAGGTAAAGTTGTAACCACCTTATTCTCCTTGTCCATAACACAAAGCTGAAATCACTGCACTTGAAAATTCCAGTTCCTGCTGGGCCCAGAGATGACTTTATCACCACACAAAGTTCTGGCCAACAGAAGAGTCACAGTTTAAGCAATGGACTACAGAGACCAACTTCTAGCATGGTATTTTTTTAAAAAAGGAGGCAATTGTCCTGTGAATAATTCAAGGCAATCTTCTAAAGAGAAGGTCCCAGCTTCTGTGATTGAGATTGTACTGCAGCATATTTGGAATTGCAGCTGTTATCTCAAAGCATCACTGGGAAAGCACTGTCAGCAACAGGGTCAAAGAGCTGGTTTAAAGCTGTTCTACTGGTGAGATCTGAGCACTGCTGGCTCTTTCAGTGAGCAGATGTAGGGTGGTATGGAGAACAATGTGGCGAGCAAATGAGAGGAAAACAAAACAAAACAAAACATTTCTGCCTCCCAAGTGAGTTTCCACTTGGAAATTCACAATAGTAGCAAAATAACAAGAGGAAAACAAAAGAAAAGAAGATTGTCTATAATTACTTGGATTTTAACTATGTGAAGGTATCATTGTAAATAGCGCAGCCATACCTCCATAAACATATCTAAAATCTATCTTTTAATCTCTGTACATTGCATTCAATCTCCTTGGGTTCATCTCCTAAATTTTAAGATCACCTTGAAGAAAAAAGAGTTCTTGAACTGATGGTGGAAGATACTCATCTTCAAGAAAAAAAATATGAGGAAAACATTGCCCTATCTTCCTATTCTAATGGAAACTGAGGTTGAAAAAGACAAGAAAATTGGTCAAGAACTAAAGCCTTCTTACTGAGACCTGGCTTTCCATTCACATTGGTGTACTGGAGTAAGAGATTTTTTGGTCAGGAAAAGTCTTTATCTTTTGCTACTGATAATGACTTCCAGGGTGAGAAAGGAATTAATTTCATCCTTAGACAGTGGATCAGCACAAAGCCATTATACCAGTTAAGAACAGAGCTAGTCCTGTTCCCAGCTTCATGACTTCTGTGGTTTTGAAGTGATACATACAGTCTGTACTGCTCTGTGTATCTGGGTGAATTTCAGCCTCAGGGTATCCTTTATAATGAGAAGCTTATTGGGTCAATCCCATTTTTTGTGCTTGTTCATGGGCAAGACAAATATCAAGCAACTCATAGTGGATCTGGATACTGGGATTTACTGAAGAATCACAAAGATCAGAGGTCTTACCTTGCCGTATTTTTTAACACATTTAGTCACTCCCCTTCCTGCACTACCTTCACAATGTCTCAGCTTCCCTCTCTAGCTGGTCTCTGCTGGTCTGGGAAGGTTGGACAAAATCATGTCAATTCCTGCTTTGCTCCTGCTTGCGGTAAGTGACCAGCCAAGGTCCCCGAGCATCCCACTGCTCTGATCTCCAAGAACTCCTCCTGCTTCCAGGATCTTTCCTCCACCTAAGATCTTCTTCACCTTCTTCATTCCAGGTCCCCCTTTTCTCTCCCTTCTTCTTTTGGAGAACCCTTAGTTTTGGTCATCTTGTTTTCCACGATCCCAAGCCCCTGTTTTTCCTTATCTAGTCTATGTGCAGAAGCACAACACACGATCAATGTCCTGACTGGTGCTTCTGCCTTCATTAATGGGAGAACTCAGGAGATTAAAGGTTTTTTTCAGTCCAGAAACTATCAAAATTCAGAACTAGCCTGCACTACCTGTGGGCAGCAAGCAGCAGGCTCCCTTTTGAAAGTTCAAAAGTTAAATCTTGGATATGCATCCCCTCACACACGCATACACCCAATTATCTGCTGCTCAGCATTCACAATTTAAGCAGGCTTTTTCACCTGGAACAGTTTGCTCATCAGAAATTTAAGTATGTGAGCAATATGATATCTGAGCCTCGATGGCTGAACACAGCCAAATCCAACACAGAGATGCCAAATTCTGCAAGAAATCCACAGTCAGTCACCTGTCCCCGTGGGCTTCACTCAGGATTAGAAATGCAAGCAAATACAAAACATTTTGTAAACACTGTTTGATATCACACTCTCAAATCTACAAATGAGTATTTACTGAAATGTTTGTAGTGTTACCCTAAACCCAGTAAAGCAATGTTTCACTTAACTCCAGTGGCTCTGAATCTGAAATCAGCAGCTGAAACCAAGTCCCAGAAGCAAATGAATATCCTCAGAGACATAGAAATTTTGATTTTCAGCTAGCACTAGAAAACTGAGTTAGTGTAAGGTTAATGGCATCATGCAAGTTCCACTGTTTCTTCTTCCTAACAAATGAACTTAATTAGTAAAATATATCGCCTTCCTGTTTCTGCTTTCCTAAAGAAGGTATGTATCCTGCTTCCAATTAAATTAACCATTAACTCCTTTTGACTCAAGCTGTACATGATCAGAGCCCAAATGAGCTTTAATTTATAGAAAGACTTAAGAACTCAAGGGAAAGTGTTCACAGATTTTAAAGACACAGCAGTGAGCTACAGACTTAGACCATGGACAAATACAAGCCTACAAGATGCAGAAAGGTCTTTTCTGATCCGAGGG
This sequence comes from Empidonax traillii, assembly GCF_003031625.1. Classification (NCBI taxonomy): domain Eukaryota; kingdom Metazoa; phylum Chordata; class Aves; order Passeriformes; family Tyrannidae; genus Empidonax; species Empidonax traillii. Next base: position 1,936,717 of record NW_020955194.1, on the reverse strand, counting down.
GTTAAGTAAAGAGCTATAAGCAAGTTAAGTTGTTTTCTGATGCTTAATACTTCCTTAGAGCTTTCTGAGCTCATCCTGTAGATCCTATCTTCAGTGAAACTGAACTGAAAATAGTTCTGTCCAAACCTGCTTATCTCAAAGATAAATTAACCTGAATATTCATCCTGTGACTCAAACTCAGCTCACTGTTTTGTTTTGAAAGAAAAGTTTTAAAAAAGGTAGTGTTTCCCAGCAGAGCTGAAGATCCACAGCAGGCAGCAGATCTAGGATGTTCCTTGCTGGATTCAGATGAGTTCAGATGGATCCTTGGAAACACTGCCCCACAGATAATCTGTAACAGACCTACATTCACAAAGCTCTATCCATGATGTCCATAGCTGGTGGCCTAAATTGAACACAGTTATCCTTTGGTAAAGACAAGAGATAGAAAGAAATAGAACAGAACGGGAAAGGGAAAAGCTCTCCCGGGGTTATTTCTGGGTGTCCGCACAAGCATTCCCTGAGACTGATCTCTCCAGTACAGCAAATTATCATAACAATGAGGATGATTTTTCCCCCACTGTGTCTTCCTCCTACTCAGCCAGAAAAACATAGTGCTGTATGTTTTTCACTGGGACCTGCTCAAAGCCTCTATTGTTTTTTCCCTCTTTTGGTGCTCTCGGTGTTGATTGCAGCATGCTTTAATCAGGTACAAGTGTTGCAGACTGATGGGTACCGAAGCCTTATGCAGGTAGTATTACTGGGTAATACTTATCAGCTAATAGCTACAGGGTTAGCAGCTAAGACTTCTTTTTTTTTTTTTTTTTTCCCTGTGAAAAATCAAAAGCTTCAAAATGTGAGGCAAGAAAAGGGATGGGGGAACCAGGCAGCGATTCTCACGCTATTTGGAGTTTGTAGGTGCATGGCCAAGAGAATAACCACACAAGAAGAACAGCATGAGAGGTTTAGGCACTGAAATAATATCAGAAAGGAACTTTCCTGACAGTACAAGTACACCCGCAAAATGTTGAGTGAAACTCTTCACCTGATTCTGTTTTCCTTCCTGTCCTGTCACTGTCGCATACCCTGCATCTTTAAGCTGAGTGGGTAGGAAATAAATACCTGTGGTGGCAAAACCCTCAGGCCTTTCTTCTCCTTTGAGAATCCAGGGTACTGTGCCAAGGTGCACTTCCCCAGGGACATGTCTCCGTCACTCATTCTTGGCAGGTGTTGTAGTGTCCTGAGATAACACCCAGAAAGGTGAGTTGTATCTACTGAGGGAAACATGGCATGGGAGGTCCAGCAGGTTAGCAGAAGATTGCTCTTGGTGAGTCCCAGGAAGGTATGGGGTGTGCAGCACTCCAGGATAGCCACTGTGCCCATGGAAAATACGGCTGTAACTGCACACAATGCTCTGTTGTCCCTCCAGCTTCATGGGTGGAGAACTAGCAATAGGGACTGGTGATTAACACAGCACTAGAGCAGGGTGCTCAAACAGAAATATAGGTCAGAACACTATCAAATATCCTGTATTAAAGAGCTTATAACACATTTCCTGCCATGTTGCTGTAAGCAAAGGTTAATCTCTTTGGGGGTCACTCATAAACGCTTTCATAGTTGTGTTACACTGATTTTGCAGTCTGCCTTTGGAGTACAGGTCCTGTATTGGGAAACTGGAAGCTGGGTCAGGTACTGACCTCTTTGCCTTTAACTACTTCAAGAATGAAGATTTTTGCCTCATAGCTTTTACCTCCTCGTGCCTTTTATCCTCGGAGAACGTGGAGAGGCGTCTGACATAAGTCTACAGGCCCCTCCACAGAGTCTGCCCACTGGGCTGACATGGAAGGTGCAGATGGGACAGGAGGAAATCTTACAGTCTTCTGCCAGCAACCTGCACAGCAGGCAAGGTTTGAAGCCCAGGCAAGGTTTGGAGCCCATGCATTCCGAACCAAACGTGACAGGTTCCCACACTCGGAGGTGTTTCGTTCTGATGAATCGGCATTTCTCATTGGGAATTGGCTCCACCAGAAGATTTCCGGCCAGATTTAATCAGGGATGCTTGAAAGCCATCCAAAACACAGGCCAGGAAAGGAAATAACTACAGAAATATAGCAGCTTTTTCACATTTTCTGAATTGTTCGGTAATTACATTTGTTGAAGATATAATTCATGCATGATTGTTTAGAGTTGTCCCTGCAACATTTATCGGCTCATGCACAATTATCTTTTTTCCCTTACAGAATCAGACTTAATCAGTTCTATAAACCCTTTGAGATATTTGTTTGAAGACAATGTGTTTTTTTTGTAGAGAATAAAGATGGGAATGAAAAATGTTTTCAAAGCTGCAGTCAACGGGAAAGTCAGTAATCACGTAACTAAATGGAAAATGCAGATTTTTCTAACTTAGTAAAAACAAATTCATGAGGAGTTCATTTTTTCCTCTTTCTGCTTTTTTTTTTTTTTATTATACCCTATATTTTATTGGTCATGCTAAACAGTGTGAGACTCTGATGCATTGCCATAGCTCAAACTTTTTCTAAAGATGAGAGGCTACATTGGTTTAATTCAGTGAATGTATACAAACGCTGTATTACATCAGTACTGTTCAAGTGGTATGACCTTTTTAATTTTAATGCAGCTGTACCAGTAAATGCTTTATACTAGTCTGGGAATTGAATAAGAAAGATAGCTGTGACAAACTATTATGCTGAGATGGCCATACCCACAGTCGGGGTTTATTTGTGTGAATGAGTTGGTAGGAAACATTTCCTACCTGGCACAGTTACAGTGGTTAAACCAAGAAAACATTGTCTGTGTACCAGGCCATAAGGATGAAATGTTGTTGAAAGTCTCTGGCTGCTTTGTGCTCCTATAGCAATATACGGTATCTATAAATCTGGTTTAGCAGCCTAATTAATCAGAGCTACAGCAATTTGCATCACAGGGGCTGCTCAGCCAGAGCACACAGTAAATCCCTGTCCTGGAGCTGGCTGCTGCCCCTGCTTGTGCTGTCTCTATGCTCATGTGACTCCACTGACACAGCCCAGCTTTTTTCTCAGATTGCTGCCCCAGGGGAAGAGCTGCTGTGTTTCCCCAGGCAGACTCCAGCTCTGTCCACTTGTACTCACTTCGTCCAAAGGCTTGAGAATGTTGTCATTGTCAAGAAGTTTTCCCTGGACTGATTCAAGCCATCACTGGAAGCTGGGCCTCGGTTTGGTCCATCTGTTCTCACTCCATTGGGTTCATGCCCCACCAGTGGCATGTTCCCCACCTCCCCTTGCTGCTTCTGCTTTTCCCCCTCACCCAGGAGGCTTCTGCCTTCATATGCTGCTGGGGAAGTTTGGGTGCAAAAAGCCGAGTTTGGCTGGAAGGTTTTGCTTTGTTTTGACAGGGTATTTCTGCTTGTGTCACTTCTTGGCTAGCCCTGGGCTGCTCAGTTTGCTACCAACCTTCCTCCTTAATAAATCGGGCCGTAATTTGTGATGCTCAAGCCCAGTGACAGGCTGTTCTAGAATAAGGAAGACACTGCTTGCTGAGGATGATCTTGTGACTCAGCAAAAGTGGATGCGTGGTCATCTGCGAGACGGGGTGAGCGAGGATGGAATCACAGCTGTCCTGGATGGAAGTGCTTCAGCAAAGCTTGCTTTCTGTGCTTGTCCTGAGGATGCCAGCCCTCCTGGGGGCCATGAGTATTTAATGCCAACACAGCAGCAATCTAGTTCTACTTTTTTTTTCTTTTTCAGAAATGAAATGGTACAGAGGGTTTATTTGCTTACTGATCTCTAAGATAAAGGGACAGCAGAGCGGCTCTCTAAGTAGCAGTGCTAACAAATACTGTAAGCTGGAAGAGAAGTGTTTTTATGCCTTGGACTGAGGAACCCTAAACATCAAGGATGTGACTATTCAGGATTTGAAGTTTGTTTCCTGCTAATGGAGGTGCCATTTGTAAAACACAGCTCTGGCTCCTGAGCACGCACAATACAATTGGTTGCTCAGACCTGTGCTTGGCTAGAGCCAACCAGCATGGTTAAAGGTACTTCTTCCTCATTGCAGGAGTATATAACGTGACAGTCAGCTTAAAATCAGTTCTTAAAATCAGTATTTATACAGTCCCACAAAAATGTGGAGTGCTTTCCTGAAAAATAGTCTTGATGCTCTCTCCAGGGAGACAACAGTCTGGTGGTATAAAACATAGATTTTTAACTAGTGGAGTGATTCTCTCTTGTTTGGCTTCAGTGAATTACTTGCATCAAGGCTACAAGTTGAGTAGATATTTGTAGACTCAAGCTAGACTAAAATGAGGCAAAATAAGACAAGAGGACATATGTTTCAGGGTTAATGAGAATGAAAGATAGCAATTACAGAACTGTAGGCAGAAAGTCACACAGTGTATTATCACAGCAAGCAGCACTGGCCTTCTTATTTTTAGGTTCAGTCCTTTGTGAGGGAAGATTAGCCTTTTGCAAAGGGTGTTTTAAGAGAGAATGAACAGACCACTAGTGACAAAATTATGAAATCAGGTCCAGGCATTAGGCACTGATGACAAAAACCCCACACATTAGCAATAGCCAGAGAAGTGGATGAAGGAAGCAGCCAGTGGAAAGGTTTGGAAAAAAGAAATCCAGTCTTGTAAAACCAAAACACTTGTTTACAATGAATATGCTGGATATGCTTTTGGACATAAAGTCAAAACTAAAAAGTGTTTAATGAGAAGGGACATCAGGAAGATTCCAGTCTGAGAGCTATAGCACAACTTTTGTTATATTTATTTTCAAGCCTCTTCATCATATATCTGGAGTATTCTTGATAATATTCCCTGTTATTTTCCAACCAAATAGTGATTTCAAATTGTTCCTGAGAAGGGTAGGTCACTCTGATATTCTTGATGAGGAATCTTAAGTTTTGCTGGAAATTGGAAATTCATATATGTAAATTCTGGGTTTTGTGAAAAGGGCATTTTCTACTGGAAATATCTCAGTGGGAAAATTTGTATCACTTCTAATTGCTGACCAAGCTTTTTTGCTAGTGCAGAGAGCAAGAAGAAATGTTTCCAGAGGTCTGGATAACATAAAAAGTAGCTTAGGTTTTGGAATATTTCAGAGGGGTTGTGTGATTTCTCTTTTCAGACCTCTGGCTTGTGGTGTCAATCCCCTTATTTTATATCAGAGAAACTTCCTGGTTATGACTAGCCACTGAAAGACCCTTTCTTCTTAGCAGGTCTCAAACAAGTTCTTTCAGCTCCTGTGAAGACGTCTTTGAATATTCCAGATACGTGTTAAAGAAAAAAGGTGTTTAACTCGTGGCCCTATTTCACAGATTTCCTCTGTTGTGTGATAATGATTGTCTTGTCAGCTTGTTACTTTGAGATCACTCTTTGCTCAAAAGAAGTTACAGCAAAATGAACATTAAAATGTTTGGTCTTGGTATCCAAAATAGACGGACAGTGCCCATTGCCAGTATTTATAAAAGATACATCAAGACATGAAATACATTTATTCTCTCTCTTTCCCCATCCATCTGACTTGTTATAGACATTTTATGACACGTGCCTTGTGAGGCACTTTGTCTTCTTTTGTGCTTTAGGTTTCATTATTCATGGGGAAACCACTCTTAGTGGAGCATGCCAGATTCATAACTGATGTCTTTGAAGCCTCCAGAAGGATCTGGACAAAGTTAACCTTCCATCTCCTCTGCAAATCTATGCTTTCCCTCCTGAAATGTATTTACTAGCCCCTGATTCACACAGGGGTAGTCCTGGCAGTCCTGTAACTGAGCTAAGAATCAGCTCATTTATTTTTAAGTGTCACATGTCACCTTGTAATAAGACTCATGTGACAGTTTAACAATTCCTAGGCTCAGCAGCAGGTAAAATTCACCCCTTCACAGCCTGTGATGACTCAATATGCACCTTTCAGCATGAACCACATCTGCCCACCAAATTTACATTTCTGTTGATCTGTGCATTAGCAAACATGCCAAGTGTGATAAAACCAGGTAACTCATTACTGATTCTTGACTGAAACAGGCTTTTGCCTTCCTTTGGAATAATGCAGGTGACAGCCCAGGGAACTATTCTTACAACAAGCTTCCCAGGGACACAGGATAGATCTGGAGGCTGATTGTCTTAAAGAACTGCTGCATAGCTATCTTAGAGGAATCCTTTCCACAACAGGATAGCATTTAACAGCATTGGAATCCTCTTCCATCAGGTAAAACACAGATCACTGAAGAAGTACAGATACTAATAAAGTCTGAAAATAATTTAAATCCTGCTACAAGTAGAACTTTAACATGTGTAGTATAACAGAAAGTATAACACCAGCACCTTCACTAACTCATTGTGGAGTGTCCTAATTCTGGTTATATATTGTATGTACACTATGTTGGTACTGTAAGTGGAGCTACTCAAATACTGAAGAAATAGTAATTTAAATGAGTGTCTTAGCCCTATAGGCAGATCAGGTAAAAGCAACACAAGAGTGATTCCTCTCCCATGATGAAAGCAGAAGAAGATGGTTGCTCTGAGGGGTCGTAGGTTTAATTACAAGCAGTTTGGTAACACTGCAGCTGTCGCAAATAAACAAGGTCATCATCCATAGTCCAACTATGAAGGAAAGACAGAAATGTCTGAGGGATCTAATGCTCCCTCCCATACCCCAAAATGCTGGTGTCTAATTGAATCTCTTAACTGTTTCTAGTGAGCTTAATCTGATTAGCTGCTTCCTCTCCTCCTACCCTCAGTCCCTGTTAGTCAAGATCCTCTGGAAAACAATTGATTCCCATCATAGCCCTGATGCATTGGCTAGAGCATAAATGCACCAGGGTGGCACCAAGCAGTCCTCACTGTCCATGTGCAAACAGCATCTTCCTATGCAAGGGAAGCTCTGGAGCTTTTTTTCCGCATCTTCCCCAAACAGCATCTTTAAGAAACCTCTATCTATTTTAGTGGAAAGAGAAAAAACCCAACAAAACACACATGTGTATTGTGTCACGTTCATTCAGCTACTTTTCATTTCATAAAGAATGGGGCTGAGCTTCCCATGTTCTAAAGCTAAACTGTCAGCACAATTCTGGCAACAGATTTTTAAACACCTCCGGTAGTGTAAGAAGCAGAAGAACACCAATTGATTTTAAGATCAAAGGCTGAGTTTAAAAAAAAAAAAAAAAGAAATTCTCTCCTCACTTATAAGCACCACAAATAAGCTATGTAAATCTCAGAGAGCTGTGATGGGGGCACACACTGATATTCTCCCCAGTGCTTCTCTGGCTGGAATCTCCCCAAAGTTTTCCTTTCAGATATGCACCCCAAATACTAGATGTCATTTTAGAGAGGATGGGAAGCTTTGGTCTGAGACAAAAGCGTGTTATGTAATGTACGTGGTAAAATTAATTTTTCTGGGAGATAAGGGAAATGCCATAAATAGCCAACAGACTGCTCGAGAGAGAGCAAGTGAGCACTTCTGAGCCTCTCAAAGCCTGGCTTTGCCTTTCATCAGCAGAGACACTGAGGAATATCTGCCATTCCAGAACAGATAGCCTTTGCTCTATCAAAATGCTATTATTCTAGCAGTTATTTCTTTAAATGGCAGATTACTTAAACCTCATTTTCTCATGTACTCAGACGTGAATCCAGGTGCTGCTCCACAGGTGAAGCAGAACACAACGTGCCCCTTCAGCAGACCCCTGCAATCCCCAGAGATGGTTCAGACGTGATGGGTCCTTTTCACACTTACTTCCTCAGGTGATCATGAGGTTCTCTCCAAGGCCTACACTTGCAGCATCTCTTCCCCCTGATGGCATCATGGCATTGCATCTTGCTCAGGGCTCTCAACCCACACCTCCACCTTGCCCCCCACCACAGATAGCAAAGCTCTGGCAGGCCCTGGTTTCTGCTGGCAGCTCTTGTTCCCCACAGAGGTGGTTGACTAGCCCTGCAGGGCACATTTGCTCCAGGAGCCTGGAGACTCTCATTCCACCCTCCAGACCCACAGCAGCCTGTACAGGTTACAGAGTACTTCTGGAAATTATACAGCCCAAGGCCAGCGAGGGACTCCTTTGGATTAATATCTGTTGGTTTGTTGCAGTTTGGAGCGACATCTTCTCATAGTGTGGCCTTCGAGGTTTGGACACCCCTGTAGCCCAGCCATTGCAGGGATCATACATCTCCCTGAGGCAGCTTCGGTTTAGCTCACCTTAGTGCTACTGGCAAGGAAGCTTCAAGGCTCAGCATAAAAAAAAGTCTGCCAAGGATTTAATCAGTTGTTTCAGTCAGTTCTGTAACTCACAGAGGGCCCCATGGACACAGTGAGTGACACAGATGGTTACTGTGAAGCTGGCTGATGTGCACCTCCAAAACCCATGGCATTGATGTACACTTTGATAGCTCATAAGTACAGGATTGTGGTTTGTGAACCTGGGCTTACACACTTTGATTCCTCACCTGTGTGCTCTTCAACACTAGGGCCAGTGAGAGATGTTCTGCCCAGGAGGAGCTGGACAGGACTCACCAGGTGCTTCTGCTTTTGAACCAGCTGTACAGTGCCTGCAGCTGGCCTTGTAGGCATTGCTAGCCTCCAAGTTAAATGTCCTGGTTTCAACCAAGCTAGGGAGGGCAACCAACAGTGATGCCTCAACCCACTATCACTTGGCATTCAGGCCAGCCCAAGTGGGTCTGTGGAGTCCTCATCCATCCTGTCTCCAGGTAGCAGCTAATGCTATGTTGGCAAGTGCCAAGACATCTCCTTTCCTGGAAGCACTGAATCACAGACTGGGTAAGGTTGGAAGGGACAGTGGGTCATCTGGTCTTGCCTCCCTGTTTAAGCAGAGTTGTCCCAGAGCACACGGCACGGAACTGTGTCCAGACAGCTCTGGAATATCTCCAGTGAGGGACACTCCACAGCCTCTCTGGGCAGCCTGTTCCAGTGAGTGGTCACCCATACAGGAAAAAAGTTCTTCAAGTGGAACTTCCTGGGCATCAGTTTCTGCCTCTTGCCTCTTATTCTGTTGCTTGGCATCACCAAGCAGAGCCTGGTCCATGCTCTGACACCTCCCTTCAGATACTCACAGATATAGATGTGTTCCCCTCTCAGTCATCTCTTCTCCAGGCTAAACAGGCCCAGCTCCCTCAGCCTTTCCTCATTAGTGAGATGCTGCAGTCCCCTGATCATCTTGGTCACCCTCCACTGGACCTGCTCCAGGAGCTCCATGTCTCTCTTGTCCTGAGGAGCTCAGAAATGGACACGGCACTCACCAGAGCTGAGTAGAGGGGCAGGATCACCTCCCTGACCTGCTGACAATGCTCTTCCTAGAGGATTCCAGGATCCCATTGGCTTTTTAGGCCCCCAGGACACACTGCTGGCTCATGGACAGCTTGTTGTCCACCACACCCCCAGGTCCTTCCCCACAGAGCTGCTTCCCAGCAGGTCAGCCCTCAGCCTGTCCTGGTGCCTGGGGTTATTCCTCCCCAGGTGCAGGGCCCTGCACTTGCCTTTGACTTTCAGACAGTTCCTCTCTGCCCATCTCTCCAGCCTGTCGAGGTCCTTCTGAAGGGCTGCACAGCCCTCTGGGGTATCGGCCACTCCTCCAGCTTTGTGTCATCAACAAACTTGCTGAGGAGGCACCTCCACCTTCATGCATCATTGCTGAGTAAGTTAAACAGTCCTGGGCTCAGTACTGAACCTGAGGGGACACCACCAGCGACAGGCCTCCAACTACACCCTGTGCTACTGATAACAATCCCCTTGGATCTGCCGTGCAGCAAGTTCTCAATCCACTGCAGTGTCCGTTCATTCCGTCCACACTTCCTCAGTTTTCCTAGGAGGACGTTGTGAGAGACAGTGTCAAAGCCTTGCTGAAGTCCAGGCAGACAATATCCACTGCTGTCCCCTCCTCCATCCAGGTAGTTTTGTCATCATAGAAGGGAATCAGGTTGGTTAAGCATGATTTACCTTAGGTGAATCCATGCTGACTACTGATCAACTTCTTGTCATCCATGTGGATAGAGATAGCATCCACCTTTGACGAGTGCATCAAAAGCTTTCTACTTTTCTTCTCTTCTTCTCTCTTTTTTTTTTTTTTTTTTCCCCACCTAGCACTGACAGTTTTCCCCTGACAGGGGTAATAAATTATGTGTCATCTTTTGATGGAGATGTGTCAGCTGAAGCCTTTCTGGTGAGACTTAGACTTGTTTCACTTACAATGTGTATTTCAAGTTTGAAGGAAGCCCACCTTCCCTCAGAGTACTTATCTAACTGAGCCAGCCCAGAAATCATGGTGGAATGGGGAGCAGAGAAGTGAAAAGAAGGAGGAAGAGTTTGCCCAATGTCTTTTGTTGTGGTTTCCTAAATATTATTTACTACAAAGTGTTTCATGGTGCTGAATTCTAACACGACCTCCATGAGTCCCCTGACATCTCTATACACCTTTAACCAGTATATGTTATTAAAATGCAAAACTAAGGACATGCTGATATTCAAACAGAAGGTTAAATGCTACAGAATTCATCCCTGTTACCCTGAGAAGTTCTTTCTCAATACAAATCTTCCCAGAAAGGCCTTGAGGTCAAAATTTACCTGAGAGGAAAGAAGAAAAAGAAGAATGTCCAGGAACATCCATGAATTCAGACCATCTTTCTAAAGAATAAATACTTCAAAAATAGCAAAAGGTCAATGCTGCAATAAAACCTGATCAAGGTCAGCATTTACCTCAACATAAATATTCTCTGATCTTTTTTTGCTTGAACAAAGTTTAAAAGAAAGTTTTCCATGCAGATGTCATTTTGTAAAAGAAAAAGCAGTAGGAAAACCCCTCAACCAGTCCAAGTTTAAAATAATTTAAAATGAGTTTAAAATCCCAACCCCTTGGGATAACAACTTCACCTATGCTAAGTGACATGCACATTGCATACAGCACTTTAAAAGGCAGAGTGAGAAAAGATTTCCTGTCTCCAGCATATATATCATGTTTGTGAACACTGGCTGCTTTGCTTTCATTGCACTTGCCCTCCTCGTCAGAACCCCAGCTAGCATAAAGCAACCCCCAGGCAACTTCCACAAACACCCAGTGGGAAGATTAAGCCACGATGAGGTATGTTCAGATGTGGGGTCAAAGTCAACATTACGAAGTTCCATTTACTTTACTTGAATGTGACTCACACAAGATGCACAGCAGGAAGTGTGTGTTTGTGGGACATTGGTAACTTTTTTGATTGAGCTGCAATTATTTGCCCAGTGCTGGTCCTTGGCATAGAATGTTTGAATAAAGAAGTAAAACTTTCAATAGTAAACCCTCTGATTTATGAAAGAGAACAAACAGAAACCCTCGTTCCATTCCCAACTCACTCTCCCCATCAACCCCATGAATATTACAACTGCAGCAATGACCAAATACCCCCAGGCCCAGCCTAAACATTTAATTTCCAGTAGTTGCTTGCAACTGATCATCACTTTGGAGCAGTTCCCCATATGTAAAAGATTCCCCAGTTCCCTGTTTCTAAGTCGATTTTACTTCTGTAGACATCCAAGGAAGATGAAAATAAATGAAAAGTCAGGCTGACGTTCTCTGAAAGGGCAGCCTTCTTTCCTAGCCAATAAATAGAACCTTGAAATCCTCTTCTGACAGCCTTGGAATTGGACCTGCAGCACAAATGCCGAAGATGTGATTTAAAGTTGTAGGGTATGATTCTATCCTCAGTTACAGCGATGCAAATCTTTAATTTCGAGAAAGTTGTCAGAGTGACTTTGGGAGAGATTTGCTGGGTTGGCTGTGGAGTAGATGAGATTCGGATCTTATCCCACAGTCCTGTGAAGCATTAGCATTACCCCTCAGATCCCAACACTGCATTTTCACATTTATACTTCTGCCCCTATAATGTACATTTTCACAGATGAGCAAAATCCCACAAATGCTTTTGACTCAGTGTGGAAATTAGAAGCGCAAATCATCAAGAAACACTGCAGCGTTTTCCTTCCTAACCTTTAACATGCATTCAAAAATGAAAAAGTTATTTTTAATTAAAATGGACATTTTTTTCTCCTGGTTGCTGCAGTGAAGGCCTTCAACTTACTGTAAAAGTGGCACCACTTACAACATCACTACAATGGGAGGTCAGTGGAAGAAGCTGTAAACAGACCTCCAGGCAGCTTCAAAAAGAGGCTATTACACTGCAAAGTTTAAAAACAGGGAATTTGATTTTCCCAGTCCTTCTGAGGTTCTCTGAGCAAGAGAGAAAGGAGAAGGACCCTCTTTCCTGCCTGTGCTGCAACCCGTGGGCAGCTCTGCTTTAGGCAGACACCTCCATGTTGGGGATGCAGCTCCACTCCAGGTCTCTCCACTCCCAGGTCCAAATCTTCAAGCTGAGGCCTGTTGCAACCCCATGGCAAGGCATACTGTAGCTGTGCATCTTGCTCTCACACCACTTTTCCCTGGAAAGAAAACATAAGTTCAAACATAAGTTTGAACTCCTGAAACTGTGGCCAGGATTTCCCACTGGCAGACCTGTTTGCTATTGCCATGTGTTAAACATCACGCTCTCTGTTTGTCCCTTTGTCCTTCCTTACCCCTCACCCTGCACCAGCCCTTGCTAAGTCATCAAATGTGGTTCAGGGCTCTAAGAATACGGTCAGAAAATGCACTAAAGTACAAAAAACACACATTTAAATTAGGAAGTGGCATCAGTTCGTCCGAGTGAGACTCTTTTCCTGAGGATGCAAATATCCGCACAGCGAAGCACTTTCTGAATCAGAAAAGATATTAATATATTTTTTAAGAGCTTTGAAAATAAATTCAAGGGTTGAGAAAATTTGCAGCATTGCAAAAACAACTCCTGTGAAGCTTTCTGTCCTGGGATTCTCCCTGAGTGCAGGCACAAGTCCCCTCCCTAGCTTTTGCAGTATCTGCTGAACCAGCCTGTTCAGAGGCAATTATTAGTGCCAGCTACAGCAGAAGCAACACCACATTTCTGTTTTTCTCTGCAAACAAACATTTAAATCCTCCTGGCAGGACTGTAATGCCACAGGGGGAAGAATGCCCTTGGTCATCAGATCTGTCAAGTTCTAGTAACTATCTGTACCAGGAGGGTAACATCCCTAGCAGCCAACACGATTGACACACCTTGTCTCTCAGCATTATTCTGTTGAGATGACTCCTATGAGCTACAAAGATCTCTGGGAAGCTTCAGCTCTCATGACCCAGTGTGGAGGAGATGATGAGACAATCTTTTCAGGGTTGCTATAGAAGAGCCTGAGGTGCTGACGGCTGGGAAAACTCAAACAGAACAGCAAGGTCAAAGCCCAGAGGTGAGTCTCAGCACCATCAGGCCTTGTGAGATCTCCTCAGCAGCTGGAGAGAATGCTGATTGCCTTTTTAAGGACCCACTTCAGGAGGAGCTCTGACTGCTGATGGGTGATACCGGCAATTTTTTAGAACAAGAAGCTCAGATTATCTAACGTTGAGTGTTGTGAAAGTTAAGCAAAACACTGCTTGGACAGTATGAAGTCTACATCAAAAGGAACTGCAGAAATCCACACAGAAGAAGCGGGCTAAATTTACTAAAAGGTGTAGCAGAATTGGGGTCAAATGCCTCGCTTATGGAGATGGTGTCTTACCACTTCAGAAACCCAAAACACCAGAGCTGAAACATAAATATCCTGTGGCCACTACCAAACCAGGAAAAAACACATTTTCAACCAACGTGGGAAACGTCAGGAGTCTTGTGCAAGGGATAAAAATTATGTTGTAATATGGCCAAAAGAAGAGGAGAGAGTGTTCCTTCATGGGGGAAATCAATTTTGAGGTTATACCTGTTTTAGCAGTACCCAAGGGAGAAGTGAACAAACAAAATATGTGGTGTTATAGAGAGACCAAGCCAGAAGGTAAGGCTGGGCAGAATGTTCCCAGAAAATAAATATAGCACATCAAAAGCAGGCAGTCAAATAGGATTCGACTCATGGCCTGTTTAAGGCATAGTCCCCCTCCTTCACAGGTAATAAGAGGGCTGCCTTTTTACCAAGCTACAGGCAAACTTGTAACCAAAACAAAACAAAACAAAACGACCAGAGATGGAAATCCAGTTCTGGGGAGGAAAGTGGCTTGGGAAAGATTTACTGTAATACTTCATTACAGAACCAGAAAAAAAGTACACCTTAAGGTGCACAGGCAGCAAATATATAGCAGCATCCAGCAGAATAAACAGCATTCAGTCTATCTAGATCATATGAATCTGTGTGATTATGGTAGAAATCTTCTTTTTTTTTTTTTCTTTCAAGCTGTTGAACATTTTTTTCATTTGGGCATACATAGCTAGGTGAGACCCTGGGGTCAGAAGAATGGGGGCGGGAGGGAGGGGGGGAAAGAAGGTGGAAAAGTTGTGCCTGTGTATATAAAACTAGCCCAGCTGGACCTCCCCAAACATCCAGTTTGTATTGGATTCAAATAAAAATTCAGGTTAGTCTTATGTTTCATTTGGACCTGTTCACTCACCATGCATCACGAAAGCACATGTATTTTATTGATTATCTCCATCCACACTACTATATTCAGTCCTTTTGCTGCATTGTTGCATTGATTTCTTCTGCCCAAATCACACCATTGATTTTCCCTGCCCCTGTTACACGTCTGTGCTTCTCTCAGCCACCCACCTGATACAGTAGAGAAAGCATAAGATTAATGCTCAGCTTACAAATATGTATTCATATGAGGAATCTACCCACAAGGATAAATCCAAGGTCACTGCTCTGTTGCAGGGTCTATGTATAATGTTATGTATGTGATTTTTTTTTTTTTAATGGAATACAAAGATGACATGGAAGTATAAAACGAGGATTGTGTGCAACCCTCTGCTCTCGTTCTTCATCAAGGCAACAACAAGAGGTTCAAGGCTAACACCGAGCTTTCAGCTGTTCTGCTGAAACTATGCTGAAGGTCAGTTCTAGTTAAAGTTATTAACACACAGCTGAAAGTGAGACTTTTCTGCCAAGAACGGACCGGATTTCCAACTGAGGACAAGACTCAGTTGCAGCCAGATTTTAAGGAAAGGACAGCACCTGATACACCCTGTGCTGAGTCCCTGGATTTTTTTAGATAATCTGCACCAGAGATGCTGAAGTTGTTGGGAAGCTGAGCTCCTGACTGGATGCGAAGAAACTTCCCAGCTACACTTTTTCTCTGGGCAATTACATATTTCAATCTTTTTTTTTTTTTTTTAATTACCTTGAGATGTACAACTTCAATTGTAAGTGGCAGTTCTTAGTGGCAACCAGAATTTTGACATGTATCAGCAGCATTCATTTTTTTTCAGATATTCAGTGAGAAGTTGATGTATTCCACAAGAAAAAGAGTGTGCGTTTTTCAGAGTTGCTGTAATGTTTAATAAAACCACATTTAAAGTAACTATGTATGTGGTGTTCCAAGAAAAGACATTTTAATGCAAAGAACTGAGTAATTCTGCAACATTTAAAAAATGATAGTCTGAATATTTAACTGAAATACATCACTGATATAGAGAAAATACACTTTATGTTTTACGTGAAATGGTATTACAAACTGTACATGATAAGATGTTTAGTACCCAGCAATTATTTTGTAAGTAGAAATTATTTCCTTTGAATTACAAACTGCCACTCTACCTACAAAATAATAACCTTTTGCATGATGCTATTTCTTTCAGTCACTCCTGTTTTGAAGCAAGAGAAAAGGCACACATAAAATAATCCTACCAAAGCAAGAATGCACAATTTGAATGCATGGGAAAAACAGGGCTATCTAATTATTATTACTGTGCAGTTTCACTGGTCTCTTAGATGTTATTTCCTATCAACTTTATAGCTCTTTTCATCAAAACCTCCAAGAATTTGTAACAAAATGCTGTAGCCACAAGGGAGATATTTTTCTTTTCATATGAAAATCTCACGGTAGGACTGCGAAAATGGTGCTGCTTAACAATCTTTATGTGATGCTAAACATTTGACAGACCTGTCTGTGACCAACATAGAGAGGATTTACTAACCTGGAGAAGCTGCAGGCAGGAGCTCAGCAACCCCTTACACTGAGCTACTTCTGCAAATTGGTCACAAAACAAGGTCTTCAAAAACGTTTGCCCACAGCGAGAAGAGCAGCAACACTATTGCTCTTAGGTGAAAGGGGTGAGGGTGAACAAGCTGTTTTATCTTCTTGATTGCAGCACAGCTCCTTAGCTGGGCATAGCAATTGCCTGCCACACAACCTCCAATATGCATAGCAAGGAGCGAGCTCCTTGGTGGGATTGGCAAGCTCTGCATAACTCACAGTGTTTGATCAGTTCTTCCCAGGTATTCGGGGGATGCCTCTGCTCATGTTGAAGTTATACTGGTTGAAACAAAGAAAAAGAAAATAATGTGGGCCCTGGGATAAATCTTCAAGCAGAAACTCCTCTCTCTCTCATGGGTGTCCCCTGCAGCCCACTGCCCTGTGCAGCTGTCTGGAGCAAGTGCTGCTCCCCTCGATGTGCACATCCCAGGATGTGCTGCTCCTCCACCACAACCAGCTGTCACAATCCAGGGCAGCAAAAAAAGCAGAAGGCCTTTACTTCTGGGCCAGGGAGTGGCGTTTTGGAGTTTCCTTCACCATCCAAGGACAGTGGGGTGGTGAATAGCCTTTCCTATAGTGGAAATGAATGTTGGGATCATGCAGATCGTGGTGGAGTCTCACAGGTGTTCCATGGGGTCTACTGTTGAAAAGCATGATAGACCATAACATGCGGACTAAATTAATCTACAAATTCCTTTCTAGGTTGCTTTTAGTTCAAGGTGAGTGTTCTGTCTGGTGTTTTCCCCAGGTTCTCTGGTATGCTGAAGGCAGCAGACACTACTCCTAGCTTGTGTTCATTATTGCAGCACTATGATTGGCTCTGGGCATTCAGGTAGTTTCTCAAGTAAAGTCTGGGGTGTAAGAAACATGAAAATAAATGTGTATTTTAAGCTAAAAACTCTCTGAAGGTGCCGTTCATTTTTCTGTCCTAGCCTCTGTTTCTGAGTTTGTAGCATCGCTCCAAAGGCCCAGACCTGGTTTAGCGGCTGAGGCGGTTTTATTCCCAGTTACAGCTGCATCAGCAGATAAACTGCACTGCTGGGGGACATTGACTCTCTGCCTCACATCTATGTGACTAAGCCACGGCTGTTTATTATTCTGTTATTTTCAATCCCCATCTTCTTGAGCCAGCAAGTGATCTCGAGCCACTGCTTTCTAGCTTTTAAAATCAATTGATAAATAGCATTTCTTTTTCTCCAAGGAATCAATGCACAATTACTTTGAACTGTTTCAAGAAAATAGGATTTTTTGAGATACTATATCCTCCCTTTGCTCACTTCAACAAGCTTGATTTAAAAATCAGAAAGAAAGAGGAGGCATAAGTAGCAATGCAGACTTAACAGAAATATGAATGTTCTACAGTCAAATTAATTTGTGAAACTGGGATCTTTATCTTTAATCTTGAGTCTTTTTTTCCTTTGGTTACAGATACCTGTCTCCACAGGAGAAAGTGGAGTTTGGCATGTGTTTTAAATCTTATGATTTATATAGTAGGGTGTTTACTGTGAACTACTTGGGAAGAATTTAAGAGGAAGAAATTAATAAGACAAAACAGCAAGTTTTGAATTTTATAGATACAAAATTTTACCCTCAGAGTGACTGGGTGAATTTACTCACATCCAGGATGTCTGATGAAGTCCCTCAAGCCATCTAAGTTTTCTAAACAGGAATAAAGGAGTGCAATATTGGGTCCATCACTCAGACAGTATGAAACTCTACAGCTGTGCTTTCAGTGTCTGCAGAAGAAACTAGTAAACACTGCCCTAGCAAGGTAGTTACATTTGGGTGATGGACCCAGTGTAACTGGAATTTATCTCTGTAGAAAAATCCACATACAGGAATTAACTGAGCTGCTTTCTTGAAAGGCTTCCTGTTTAGAATAGAGGAGCTTTCCAGGGACTTCTCCTAAAAACAGTATTTGAATGTTTCAAAGCAAAGTCAGAATAAAACTGTAACAAAATGTAAATTATGTTTAAGGACAAACTGCTAATTTGATAGAATCATAACCCTTTTTCAATACATGACCCAAATGCTTAATTATTTATTTTCCTACTTGCCAAATGAAACAGCAATTAACCCAACAACTCAGTGTAATACAGTGATGGTAAAAACCAGAAAAATGGTAGACATAAAGAGCAGGAACATAAATGTGGAAGACTTTTAACTGCAGAGAATTAAGGAACTATTAAAGGAGAAGATATACAGAATAAAGGGGAATAATGCTGGGAAGTCATGATTATAATTTTATTAGGCCTGGGAGTTAAATAAAAGTAAAAACCCCAAAGAAAAGTCAAAACAATTGAGTTTCAAGGGTCACTTCTATCAGAATAACTGAGATGGATTTGGCTCAAGTGATAATACAGTCTGTGACCTCAGGGAACACTCAGTCTTGCAAACAACCTCAGGGCTTTCTGGTCTCATGCAAGCAGGACACAGACAGTCATAAAGCCAAGGGAGCCTGCATGCGCAGTTTTACCCACACTAGCTGGAGAAATAGCAAGTTTCCCTGAAAATCACTGGGGTGAGGTGCTGAAAAAAAAAAGTTCAGTCTGATAGTAATGATGCTACAGCAGAGAAATTCAAAATAAAGCCCCAGACTGCAGGTCTGGGCCTTTGCCTTACATCAGTATGTGAGTGTTTTTCCTCCAGAGATAAAAAGCCACGCAATGAGCCGCTCAGAAAGCTGCATCTGGGAGCAGGCAGGTAAAGGACATGGTAAGGCCATCCCTCCCCGCTGGCACTTCTTGCTGTGTGGCTTCCCCTGCACTCCAGCAACCCTGCTCAGTGCTGTCTGTGTGACAGGCAGGAAACACCACTTCCAATTTCACCTTGTAAGCCTCTTCCGTACCCACCTGCAAGGAGCTCCTTCATTCCTCCTCACGGGAAGGAAAATGAAACAATCCTTCCAAGGAATGAAACGTACTGAGTTTGCACGTACCATCGGAGACCTCGGGAGACCGAGGCAAATGAATAAAGGATCTTCAGTGGTTTATGACAACAATAGCTGGGATTGTTGTGGAAGCAGCAGAGGAGGAAGGCAGAGATGGAGCTGATAAAGGCAGATAAATTTATAAAGAGTACAGACACTGCCAAGAAAATTAGGATAAACAGAAAGAAATTCTTTAAAACCCTGAGAAATCACCAGCAACTAATGAGACTTCAAGGCATGGCAATGGAAAAGTACAGATGAAACTGATATGGCTCAGAAAGCTTTTCGTTTCATTGTTCACGATAGAAGCTGAAGGTCACTTTCTAGTGATTGAGATCTATTTTCCTTGGGGAGAAAGAAAAATGTTAAAAGGTTCCATGATTATACTGAAACAGATAATTAGGCAATAAGAAGTTACACAGGTTGACAAGGCACTGGACCCAGAAGATTTCCAGGACCTGCAAAAGTGGCTGAGACAGAGACAAGAATTTGTGGGCTGGAGCAGAGAAGAGGATTTGGTTATGGCCTCTGGTGCAGTTACACTACACCAGGGACTCAGTTCTGCCACCAAAATAGCTGTATACAAAACCTCTGCCTAGGACCAGCAGTTATAACAGAGATCATCCAGGAGACCTGTGACTTCCACAGCAGTAGTGAAAGCCAAATGGATGACTTAAGATACTTGGTATAGCACTAGATCCTGGTGTTTGCCAATCAAGCCTTGGCAATTTTATTCAGAAGATTACTGGGACAACACACTGCATCATCAGAGTATGGTGGGGTAGATCAGCTCCGGAGGGAATCAGTGAAAATCTAAATCAAAGTATAGAGTAATTTAGTTTAAGTTTGTATTAGGGTCTGCAGGTAAGAATAAGCTTATTCATATTTTCTTTCACAATGCTAGTTTAATCCTCTGATATTGTAGTCCTTAAGTATTTCAGTAATGAGAATATTCATTAATTATTGACTCATCCACTGGCAAGAAAGACACTGTAAAGTCTAAATGACCGACTTGAAGGAAATATTTGGGAGTTCAATTCTGAATCCAGTGTTTCTCATCAAGTAGCTTAAGGCAAGCTGTTTGCCCTCTGAAAGACCTTCTAATTCCTGATACAAGAAAATTCCTTCTTTTCCTGATACAGCTGCAACTCTAGCAATATATCTTTAACTGCAGTCATATTAGTTCATCTGGCCTGGTCACGATGCTTCTTCTGCTCCAAGCCAAATTGAATTTCCTCTCAGTAATGTTAACAGCCATTTCTATTGTCCTTTTCTTAGACAGATTTAACACATCACTCCTAGGACTAGCTTGATGTGAATGGGCAGAGATCAACTGATGGCCTCTCTGGACATCAGAAAAAGCATAAAAGCCTGTACATGAAGACACAGTTACTCCTTATGGCCTGTTCTGCTGCCTATTCTGAAAGATGCCAGGAAGCCCTACTGTCCTACAGGCCTGTTCTGTCAAGGCAGGATCAGCTTCATACTCTACTGTTTAATCTCAGATGAATTGTAACGGGCTATTTTATAACAGCTTATGTCATGAGGCTTACTGTTTTATTTCCACCTTCAGACTTTAAAATAAAAAAAAAGGCTATCTTTTTGTGTCCTATTTTTTTGTGAACATCTACAAGCAAATCACAGATTCTCAAGGATAACATTCATTCCTATGAGCATTACTGATTATGCTGAGCTGGATGGGTATTCACCATCACTGACTAGATGCCCCAGGGTTTTCTTCAGCTATTGAAAAATCACAGACTTTACTGGACCTGTGCCAACTTATCCCCCAGGGAAGGGAAATTAGTTGCCCTGTACGCTTTTTCCCAGCTTGTGCCAGGGCAGAAAAGATAAAAAAGAACCTTCTGCTCTGAAGATAATGATTTCTTTTGTCATTCTCTAAGGGAAGACTGTTTCTGAAAACCACATTTTGTAAAAATTCAGTCCAAGCTATAGCCTGATTTTTCCTTCCACGGATCTCAATGTTGCATACACTCTCATCTGAATGTTTGTTGTCAGAACAGTCTCTCTGTGTTGCCAAGTACTGTTCTCCAGGTCTGGGTACCTGAGTGTGGTACCCAGTTTTCACAACTGTTGATCTCTTTCCATTTCTGTTATCGTTTTGGGTGCTCTGCCAAAATAAGGCCAATTTCACACCTGGAGTTAGATGTAATGGTCTGATTAATGTCTACAGAACAGCACGGACTGTGTGGCCATAAGATGTTGTCACAAGTGGCCACTTGATCTAAAGTACTGCTGAACAACCAATAAGCCAAAGATCTTCCAAACAGACTTTTTCTACACACTGCAAACATTGCTCTCACTTGTCACTTATTGACACAATAGAGAGCTCTGAGGTGTGAAGGAGAGAAGGGAATGGCTCCTTCTCAGGAGCCTTGTAGGAAGCAGATTGAACAAGTTTTGGCTGCATTGTGCAGAGGCTCAGTTTAGAAGCTGCTGATCTGTTAGGTCTCAAACACTGCCAGCATTTTAGGTCTGACTTGGACCTCCTCGATATACAGAATCAAGATTTATGCAGAATAAATAACACCTGAAGGCTAGGATAGAGCAGTGCGACCCATCATCCAACTGCTCTAAATATTGAAGGCACCTTAACAAGGTTAAAGTATTGACAAAGAAGAGATTTATTAATGTTGATTACTTGTGCCGTAAATACTCATCCAGCCTAGCAAAAAGCCCATATTTCTCATGTAAGAATAATTGTCCTTTCTTGAGGAAAGCAGGTATGGATTGTTTACACACTGTGAGGAAAAAACAAGCCAAGCTAAGCTTGTCCTACACTGTCATGTCCATTGCACTGAGACAGTACTTTGTGATGAGTCTATGGCTCATCCTGTAATGATGGATATCTAATTCATTTTATCTTGACATGACAGACCTGGCATAGTGATATTTGGCAATTAGTCACACTTCACTGGCCCTTAACTTAAGCAATTTGTGGTGAAATGCAGGTTCTGATATGTCACTGCCATTTCCTGTTATTCCTTACACAAAAGACTGGCAGAAAAAGCATTAAAATACTAAATCACCTATTGCAAAATGCTGCGTCATCAGCTTCTGAATCCTATTTAGCACTGCTAAATTACAGAACAGCACCACTATAGCATGTGTTGTTACCGGCTGATTATTTTGTTAAACAGAAAACCAAAACCAAAATTGTTTGCACAGTTAGAAACTAATATGGGATTCAACAGCATTTGCCAACTGCTACATAAAGATATAGCAGAGCTTTAATAGGTCTGATTCGCTTTATCTAGCAGGTATTCAACAGATAAAGCAAAACAAAAGCCTGGTAAAAGCTGAAATATCTATAGTCACCACCACTCCATGAAAATGGTGCTGGTGGTTTATATTTCTGGGAAGCATGGTCACAAGCAGTGATGCTCCTGGAGGAGGTGGATTCATGGTCGTAGGCATGACCCAGAAGGGTAAAGCAGAGCATTTCTGGTATGCAGGTGGGACAGAAGTAAAGGGTTTGGGGCTGCTCTTTCAATCCCAGTTCTATGTCTCAAGGGTTGCCACAAGCAGAGTCAACTGGTCCCCAGGACGCAGATCACCCAGAAGTGTTTGTCTTACCGCTACGGATGGATGATGGTCCTGGTACATGCAGGGTACAGCCCCCAGGAGTGATCCCAAACTCTTGTCTCTGCGTAGGGGTCTGAGGTGTTTCTCACTGCCCAAAGTAGGAAGGGACTGGGCATTTGCACAGGTCATCCCTTCCCAAGAATTTGACCCCATGGGACAGTAGAAGGACTAGAGAAAAAAGCAGCATGCTCTTTTAGGTAATTACTACAGATGATGAAGGACCCAGGCCACCCTGTGACACCCACCTGCTGCTGGACTAGGCACAGCCAGTAAAGACCAGTCCTTCCACATGGCAGCACAGGGCACTCAGAAGCTGTTGAAACTCAGAACAAGTTTTATTCAGTACGCTCATAGAACGGATGTGGAACCACGCGTTGCATCTGCATATTTAAATCACCACTTACACTTAACTGGGAGAGAAACTGACGGGAAGTGTTGCCTTCAGGAAACCCCACTTGGAAGCACTTTTTGTGCTGGGCAAGGACTTGCAGGAGATGACGTGGTATCTTAGGTACAGACCAGAGCATGCCTGTGCTCCTTGTCTCTGAGCAGCTGCTGAACGTGAGGCAGGGACACCTCGGCCAGGGGTGCTGAGAGTGCCGTGACTGTCGCTGGAGCAGAGACACACACCCTCTGACATGGAAGGAACATGGAAGGACAATCCCACGGGCACAGGGCAGAGCAGCAGGTGAAGGTGTGACACCTTCCTGCTCAGCACACAGCAGAGGAAGGGCAGGGGGCTGGCAGCCAAGCCATGACACCGACTGTGCGCAGGGTGCCGGCAGAGCCGCAATCCCAGGTGCCAAAATGGAGAAACATCTTTTCCCTTTGCTTTCTCCCCTTGGCAATAAGTGCTACCTGTCAAAACGGTGGGTAAAGCCATTTCAGACAGGAATGTAATTTACAGCTTGAAGGTGTCCCTTTGAGCCTGTAAACTCCTTGGGGCAGGGATTATGGGTTTGATCTGACACGTTAACCAAATGTAAAGCACTGAGTGTAACAACCCAGAATTTCCTAAAAGATAAAGAAAAATTTTAATAATTCCCCTCCCCCGTCCCCATCTCTGGAACATATATCTTTCTGTTACAAAGCTCTTTGCTTGCAAGAAGAAAACTATTTATAGGTTGAAACAGATTTGCAATCATGTGTGATAGAGAAGGAAACTGAGGAGAAATATGCAAACCAAAAAAAGCGATGGCAAAAATTTGCATAGTTCTTTAAAGTTTTCTTCAAAAACCTCTGCAAAATACAGCCATCTGTTTTTTAAGAATATCCTATGGGGGTAGCATGCCTCCTCTCTCTTCTTATTCCTGCCTTTTTTTTTTTTTTCCTACTTGTGGAACTGTGTCTCCCTTTAGCAGGGAAATGTGTGTAATCGTAAACTATTAGAGACAGACATCTGCATAGTAACCTGTACTGCTGTATTCAATTACTCAGTAAGTATTTTAAAGCAGTTACTATGTGCCAATTTAGCTCATGATGAAAATGTTTGTCAGAATAATATGTTTTATTCCGAGCACCTGCTATTTAATATTTGAGAGAGCTGGAGGTGTAATGAGAAAAGAGGAAAATATATGCTCGCAGCTCAAACATGAGCTGCAAAGGCAATTCTGGGGTGAAAAGTGGCACAGCTGAATGGAGACCAGACCATTTTTCCTCCATTTGTAAACCAGGCACAGAATGACAAGCTAATTCCCAGCAGTCGAATGCGACAGGCATGGCCATTACTGAGGCTAGTTAATCTCTCAATCCATGTCTCTATTTGAAAAAAATGACGCAAACCCCAAACCCAAAGCCTTTTTGTTGTCTGCAAGAGCCAGCTCTGTGGCTGGTAGTTTTTCTGAGGGTCCAGGGAACCCAGAGTCCATCTGCCCCCCCAGAGAGACCCAGGTTGGGGCTGAGCGTGGATGGGGCGCTGAAATGAGGTGTGAAGATGCCATGGGCATCCATCATGTGACAGCCCTGCAGAAATGCTCCTTAAATTAAATGTAGCTTTGAAAGCACAAAGTCCTCTCCCATTTCTACAGTCAGTTGAGTAGCCAAGCAGGTAGTTCACAGCTTGCAGGTAAGATGGGGTTTAAATCAGCTGTTTGAGGCTGTCTGTGATTTCCATGAGTGAGAATGGACCTGGAGTATGGCACGTGGGGCAGGTGACACATATGGAAACTCAAAGTGTCCAGCTGCCATTTTCTTTGTTCTACCAGCTCTCTTCTCTTGAATGGTGCAGGAAGGACTGATGTGCTCTGGTGCCAATGCAACAAAGACATCTGCTGTTTTGATTTCACTCCCAGTACTGGTGTGTAATGGCTCCAGTGAGCATCATCTTGAATAGATTGCTAAGTGTACATAGACACCTAGACAGGCTTTAAAATGAGATTTTCAGATTTGGGTACCAAAACTAGACTTCTGAACCCATCTTGAACTACATAAACAAATTTTCTTGGTTCCACACGATCTGAGCTGTCCATGGCTCCCAAAGTCAGGCTGTTAATTTAGATGCTCACTTTTGCGTTTGAGAGTTGATGTTAGACACCCACTTTTTCAACTCCTGGCATTGGACCCTTTAAGAGCCACGTGAAGGCTCTGGCGGATTTCTAAGCTCACACTTCCAGCCATTGCCTGCCAGGAACAAACCATGAGCTCTGTCCAGCCCTTCTGCCGGTGAGCTGATGGAAATTCGCAGGGTTTCACAGGCTGAACGCCCCTGCAAATGCAGAAGGGATGCCGTGACACAGCCTGCCAGGGAAAGGCAGCTGGCAGGCTCCTGCCTTAGCACACAAAACCCAGCTGCTCAAAATGCATGGGATGCATCCTGCAGGACGGCACACTGGATGCCTACAGTGAGGAGATAATGTGACACACAGTGCTGTCAGTGAGCAGAGGCAGTGAATGCTAATAGGCTCTGCTCCTCTTCCTGGCTGAAGTCGGTCATAGTTTTGCCTTGAACTTTAACAACAGATGGAAAACAGTGAGGTTGTGGAAGCTGACACTGCAAGAAGGGTGCTGTGATTCAAGCAGTGCAGTTATCCTGGGGTAGTGCTGTTCCTTCGGGTTGCACTGGAGCCCCAGTCAGCTGGATAAAATGCAACATTTGGGGGCAGGACCCGAGCTGGAAGCTGCGCAGCAGGTTCAGCCTTCACCCTGCAAGCTCCTGCTTAGGGCCTCTTTTTGGTGTATCTGAGGTCAGTGTTTCCTCAGGTGACAGAAGGGAAAATAGTGAGCAAACAGCTTTGCTCCTGCTCACAGAGAAGAGCTTCTCTGCAGGGGAGCTGGCTGTCCTCTCTTCCACCTCAATCCAAGGAGGAGCATGGAGGCCTCAGCTCTCCCCAAGCCAGTTCTTTCCTCACAGTTAAAGCAGCTGCCTCTGAAAACAAGTCTCCACTCTTCCTGCAGGAGCCTGAGTTCATACTGGTCCTACTCTCCTGCCTCCAGGACAAGGACTGTGTCATCCTTCCCTCTCTCCAGCTAAAACTAAGCATGTACAGTTCTTTTCCAAACAAAATTCCATCCAACCTCCTTCAGCTCAGTCATTCAGCTAGCACTCATGGTGTATCACGGGTTGGGGATGGAATGCCCAGGAGGGATTTTCCCAGAATATCAGAAGATTAAAAAAATAAAATCTCCTTTTCTGTATTTCCTTCTAATTTTTCACTGGGCACATATATTTTTGCCCAGTCTAGCTGGCTGTCCTCCCTCAGCACACTTTAAAACAACATCTGTAGCACTGGGTAGATAGTGTTCTACAGTATTTTACTGACATTTGTAAATTTGGAAATAAGGTGATGGGATAATATTTACAGAGAAGGAGTCAAACCAGCTAAGGATTTAAGTATTTATTTGTCTATACTACTCTTCTGCAAACACCTTCCCCAAATTATAGGACTACAGAGCACAAAGGGAACTGGTCCAATACTCAATTTAAATCAGTTCACGGTTCAGCTAAAAGGCCACTGTCAGCCAGGCAGTGCAGTTACACTCCTAATAGGAGAAAGGAGTTCACACAAATAAGATAGGACAAAAGCAACATAAATCCTCATGGATTAACATCAGAGATCGTTACATGAATTAGCTGCTTTCTTTAAGTTAAAATTTGTCCCTTATTATAATAGTAAATGGTTCAACATCTTAGTCTTTGTCAGCAATCTAACTCCTAGCCACAGTGCCAGATACCAGTGATAGATGACCGGGCTCTTTATAGAGATAGATGATAATAACTACATCAAACCATGAAATAACATTCCAGCAGCATCCCTAGCAGTGGCTGTAACCATTAAATTTCTTATAAATGAGTAGGGCAGTTGAGCTTCCAACTGATTTAATAGTCTAGTCCACCTGTATAATCTAAAGTTTGATACCTGAGCTCCTCACCCAGAACAGTCTGAGGGAAGCCCTGAAGAACAGCTCCAAAGTTTATTTTTCCTCCCTGCTTGCTTTCTTCTCAAGTGTATCTGGCCATATTTTTCCACTACAATTTTTTCCTCTTTTCTTTGGTCCCTCTTCCTGTTTCTCACCCTAATTTCCACCTTTTCTCCTTTCTTTTCTTCATGTTTGGTTCTCTACCTTTTCTTTCCCACATGATGTTTGTTGTCATAGCACAAGTCAAGCACTCTGTCAAACAGACAGGTTTCCCCTTCCAGATGAGGACTGTAAGATTTATGTCTTCTAAGATTCCTGGCTGTGAGCCGAGACCTCCCACCCCAGCTGCCAAGACAGGTTTGTTCCCTGCATTTGGTTTCACCCCATCCTTGGGTCTGACAGCTTCACAGGCTCTCTTCACTGGGAGAAAAGGACATCGAAGACCTGCTCCCTGGGAAAGTTAGGAACTAGGATAGTGTGAAGCTGGGCTGGTATGATGTCCTGGGACATCACAGAACACAAGCAATGGTTTTCCAAGAGGGGTGGGGTTTTTACCTGAATTGCTAATGAACTGAAGCTAAAAGGTGTCTGGTATGATGAATGACTGAAAACGGGTTCTCTGCAGTGCAAATGTGTCAGAGCTACAAGGTGATGAGATTATGTACCCTTCCCTTTTCAAAAAACCTAGTTAGTGTAAAAGAGTCACACCCCAGGGGCTTCAGAGAAGTGAGCAGTAGATAAGGGAGCTATCTGCTCCCCAGGCCTCAGGGAGCAGACCAAGTGCAGCCTCGCAGGTGCAGGCACCCAGCAGCTCTCTGTGATGACCGGGGCCCAGCACCACCACTAAACTGGGCTCAGCACACCCCACTCACCCAGGGATGCCAAAGACCGATGCAGCCCAGGGACCATGGTGGTGCTTCTCAGAGGCAAGCCAGCCTGGGGAAGCTCCCTGGCTCTGTGTGACAAGAGAAACTTGAGAAGAAGGTTTTGAAGTGGGGGGTGAGGGCTGGGGGGATGTGATTGTTTCCCCCACTGCCTGGAGGCTCCTGCCGAGAGCCTCTGGTTGTCAGGCGCTGGCCTGACCTACATTGTTAATACCGATTGCCAGCCAGCGAGTGAGGAGGGCTGCTCGTACACAAATCTGATTAGGTGGAAGTTATTTTTTCTTCCTGCTCTGCGCCGAGGAAATTCCTGCGTTCGGAGAAGTCGCCTACGTGGGGGAGGATAAGGCATTAGGAACAGCTCGTCCGTGCTGGAACGGCAGCAGCTCTGCCCCGCTCAGCTCTGTCAGCTCTGCAGCCCCGCAAGATCTCTCACGGGTCACCAGCCCTGCACTGCAGAGCCCCTGAGAGGGGCCCTGTGGGGGGCTGACCTGCTCCAGGCAGCTCTCCCTGGCCAGGGTGGGCACGGGAAGCAGCAGAGACAGGTCAGGTTGTGCCTGTGTGTCCGTGTGGAACATCCTGCAAGGGGACAGAAGTGACATCCCAGCAGCACACCTGCCTCCTCCCCTTACCTGCTACAGCATCACTCTGGCAGGGGCAAGGTGTGTACCACAGCCAGGGTCTTGCTCAGCCTCTTTAAGAGGCGAGGGCAGAGGTTTGGCCTGAGGAAAGCTGTGTGCTTCCCTGACCAGTTAAATGGGAATTGGGACAGTAATGGTGTCACTTCTCTGCCCATCTCACCAGCTGATCAGACATTAGTGGCCACCCAGACATTTGCAGCTGGTTGTAGTGATGCTGAGGATGCAGGAGACTGCTTCAGGGATATGAAAGGATATTTCTGAAAGTAGCCAAGGCTGCTGAGGCAGCCTTGGAAAATGTGGAAAATGTGGTATCACTGCAAAGGCAGCCAGAGAGGAAAGAGAGATTTTCCTCCACATTCTACATCTCCTTAGCCATCCACCTTTTTTTTTATTATTTTTTTTCTCTACCAGAAATATTTCAACTGCAATTAAAAAGGTGTTATTAGCATTTAATTGCTTTGGAGTCCTCAGTGTGATGTTGAGTCCTCACGCTGATGTCATCCTGGTTGTCATGGATACAGGTGAACAAGCTGCTGGAAGTGCAACATCAGCGCCAGGCTGGAGGGGGATGGGAGGATGGAGTGGGGGTGGACCTGGGGAAAAACCTGAGGCTGAGAATGGGTGGGTAGGAATAGCTGCAATCACCAGGTGAGTGCGGCTGTCAGGGACCAGGAGCAGGAGTCATCATCATGGCTAGGCTTCGCAAACGAAGATTTGAGAAGGGCTCTACCCACGCTTGCTACAAGCACAAGCAGGAGTAGAGAGCACTTAACAAAGACATTGAGTGTAAGGCACTGCATTCCTCCTCTCCAGTGTAAGATGGGAAGGCAGGAAGCTCCCTGACATTAAATACAACAAGAACAGTCCCCCCATGACAGCCAACAATTAACAGAAAAGCCCAGGCTGACGCATCTCCATGTGCACAGTAATTAGTGAGACAAGTAGTGTATTTCTCTTAGTTCAGTCTGTCTAATAGGTAAGGAGAGAGTAGCAGAAGTGAAACAATGGGAAAAAGCCAAAAAAATATATATACTTATGGGAGTATTTTGGTTTTATGTATGCAAAAGACCAACTCTATATGTCTGGAGGAGATAAAGGAAGACTGAGGAACCAGGGATCTGTTCATATGCATCCATATAGGACTCTCATAACAACTTTCTGAGTAACAACATAATAATAATAATGTTATAAGAATCCCCACCTAAAACACTTGCAGAAGTAGCTCCTCTGCCTGTTCCCTTTTCCCTTCTCCTCATTTTGTCTTGCTGAGAAAGAAATTAAAATGTATTTTTCATACAATATCTCTAGCACTCTTTTGTGTAATAATCCTCTTTCTGTGAAAGAGGCAGGTCAGCAATAGCTGGAGGCTCCTGCACAATCAGTGCTCATCTCATAAAAATCTCCAGCTTTCCCTGGGATTTTCCAGCCACAACCTATTAAGCATTTGGCTGTGACAAGAGGCCAGCCTGGGGGAGGGGCTCTTTCAGATGATGCCAGAACAAATTTATATTTATTTATGGAGTGGTTGCCTGGATTTTTTAAATTTTTTTTTTTTGTATTGGAGAAATTAGACTTTTAAAAATTATACATTTGGTTTAAATTAATCTTAATAGGCAGTTAAGGCTTGGTACAGTCTTGGATTTTAGTCTAAATTTATTATTCTAAAAAAGCAAGTTTAATTTTAAATTGGAGAAGGCATGGAGTGTGATTTCCCTATCTTTTTCCACTTCTTTAACGCCTGACTAAAGGTGTGATTTGCCAAGATTCAGAGGAAGGTCAAACACTGGCCTTTAATAAATGAATACCAGAACAATGAGTTACAGATAAGCTTTGCACTATGGCTGACTGCGAAGTTGGTGATTTAATATTTCCTGTCAGCAAATTCTTATTCGTTTAAATCCAAATCATGGGTTTCAATACAAATATTTGCTCAGAATAGTGATAGAGAATTTTTGAAACTGTGAAAATGCATTTTTTCCTTGTAATTATGTAACCAAAACTCTGTTTTCTGAGGTCCGAAGTGTCTTTGTATTGCAGTTCAGGCTGACTGGAATGCACACACATGTACAAAAATATGGTTGCAATCAAAATTAAGCCCCCTGATTTGTGTGAATCAATTGCCCTGTCACCTCACATTTTTATTTTTCAATTTTTTAGGAAATGTAACTTTTTTTTTCCTGTTCAGAGCAAACTTTTTTTTTTTAACATTAGTTTTGGCTGAGCCTGATGTGTTTTATGCAACCACAAGTGTAACAAACAAGCTGTTGACAAGATATTTATTTTACCCTCAAGTCCCATGTTGAAAACACCTCATTTTGACGACCACCACCAACCTCTAGATGTGGACAGCTTTCAGCAGCCTTGGCAGGGATGCCTTTGATTTCCCACCACAAGGTGTGCAGCCTCTCCCTCAGTGTGACCGTGTGTGGCACCAGCAGGACTGTGCTGGCAGGTGGGTGGGCTGGGGTGGGGGGTCCCAGGGCCCCGCCCACGAGAGGACAGGAGACAGTCAGACTGCCAAAACCCATCCTCTCCTAGCAGTCAGGTCCTGGGGATCCTCCAGCCACCCTGGAAAACCATCAGTCCACTCTCTCAGAGATCATGCCTCAAGCTCCTCTCCTTCCCAGCTCCAAGGTGCAAGTTCCTGTAAACTTTTTATGTAGATATTGGAAAGAAATTCTTTACTGTGAGGGTGGTGAGACGCTGGAAGAGTTGCCCAGAGAAGCTGTGGTTGCTCCATCCGTGGAGGTGGTCAAGACCAGGTTGGATGGAGCTCTTAGCAGCTGGGTCTAGTGGAAGGTGTCCCTGCCCATGTGGGAGGTTTGGAAGTAGATGTTCTTTAAGATCCCTTGCAACCCAAACCAGTCTATGATTCTATTATTCTATGATTCTATTTGGCCACAATCTGAGCTGTAGCCTGTCCTCCTACCTAGTAAAATCAAAAAACACATGTGAATTTGGGAGGTGGAAATAATACATTAACTTCAAAGAGAAGCAACCCTGTCTGACTGAAGAATGCCCAGTATGATGCACCTCAAGGGAGTAGTAGGTTCACCAAGACAAGCAGAGATCCTTCCTGGCACAAGATAACCTTGTCAGGACTGTGTCTTCAAGAGTTCACACCTAAGCTCAGCTGAGACCTGGCTTTGGTTTAAAGCACTGTGTGCTGCACTAAGCCAAGGGTTTCTCTTGAGCCTGCACAAACCTCACACTGATGAGAAACAGTCAGAGCAGAGCTGTAACACATCAGGGGCCTGGTACTTGATATCCACTGGCTCTACCAGCCCACCCAGCATTGTTTGGCACTGACTGCATTTGCTTTTGCACAATGCTGGACATCCTGGTCAGTCCCCACAAGTGTTTGGGTGCAGCCACCCTGCTCCAAAAACCAATCTTCAAAACCAGCAAGAAGGTGTAAGTGAGGCGCAGGACCTTGAACTGCATTACTGGGAGTTTTTGGGCCAAAGGAAGTGACAGAGTTCAGCTTCCATAGATGGAATTTGTCTCAGGATCCTTTCAATGTTCTTGTTATTCTCTACCTACCCCATCACCTCACCCTTCCATCCCGCCTTCCCACATCCTTCCCCTTTTCTTTTTATCTCCATAATCTTTTTAATTTAGAGCACAGAGAAAATATTTTTCCATACTATCAATAACAGAAGGGCTTTTCATCTTCTGCCTCTTTTCCACTGTGGAGCACGGCAAACTGTGAATAAGTCTATTCCAAAATGGATATTAAAAATGTGCTGTCAATTTAAGTCACATATGTGCCTAAAGATGTTTTATACTCTACAGTCACGAACAACACCTACAATCTGCTAGAAGCTAACAGGATAGGAGGACGCAAAGCTCATGTCTTTAGTTCAGTGAGCATTTGATGGACACTTTAGGTTGGATTAATCTCATATAACTTGCAGTGTCCACTGTTGAGCTATTTACTATGTGCTTTCTGTAGTCAAAAGAAAGCAAGAAATAAGTGCAGTTATGGAGCAGCTCATGTGCTTGCTCTGCTTGAGCATCTATTTTAGGGTGAGGTGAATGCAGCAGGTGTATTGACCAGCTTCCACTGACTGCAGGTG
This sequence comes from Empidonax traillii, assembly GCF_003031625.1. NCBI lineage: Eukaryota > Metazoa > Chordata > Aves > Passeriformes > Tyrannidae > Empidonax > Empidonax traillii. The sequence goes on along the minus strand of NW_020955194.1, from coordinate 1,904,184 downwards.
TTGTCCAAGGAGAGTAGATGGAGGCCTGGGCTGAGTGTCTGGACTGGATTCACATTCTTCATATGTGGTTTCATCTGGGCAGTTTTGCACCCCTTTTCTTCTCAGTATAATCTTGCAATAAGTCCTTACATAAAGAAAAAAATAGTATTGGAAAAATAAGATGCTAATATATAAAAGTCGTTAGGGAATCACAGTGGCATTACCTTTTAATGCACCAGAAACATCTAATGTTGAAATTGTGTTAATTTCTTTGTATTTATGTCATCAAACCCCCTAAACTTTTCCGTGTTTAGCTTATTATGTGTCATGAGAATGTCTGCAAGTGTCTGGCATGTTATGAATGTATCTGTGGTGTCTCCTCCCTTTTTGCTCCTTTTTTTTCTTTTTTGTTTTTTTTTCCCTTAATAAATGTAAATAAGGAAAGCCAACACAATAGAACAAATTCAAGTTTTGACTATATTGGTGTGTACATCTGCATATTCAGACATGTAGTCCTAATTAGTAAAATCCTGACTTAGGACTCTAAGGAGTGATTGTGTTACGCAGTTGGGGAAGTCTAGTTCAAATACTGTAATCAGCAGCCAGTCTCTGGTGAAGTCAGCAAGTTACTCCCATCTGAATTTGCTGAATTTAGCTACAGTGCTTTACTTCATTTTCTAGCCCTGCCTCCATCCCCTGTCTTGTGTGAAACGAAACAAGTAATTTTCAGCTTAGCTTCTCACCGATAGTGATCTGTGTCACAAAATCATCTCACACAAGACATCCTGCTTAACTGCAAGTTCTGAAAACCTGATAGCTGGGCTTCTGCTGCAGACATGCTCAAGGAAGGGTATTATATATGGCTTCTCAAAAGCATCCCCTTCTGCAGCTAAGGGTGCTCACAGGTGAGTGCGAAAATAACCAACTGGGCAGCATGGGGGGAAACTTCTGGAAACTATCTGTTGCCCCTGCTGCTAACTTTCCCTTTATTAGCCTAACCAAGAAAAAAATCCACCCCAAAACAAAGCAAAGACAAAAGAAAAAAACCAAAACCACTAAGAAAAAAAGAATCACATAAAAATCAATAAAAAATATTTCACCCCAGTGAAGCCTATAGGTTAAGAATATCTCATTTATTTTTTACCAACAATTGTCACAGCAGGAATTGGTCACTGTAGGCTTGTAATCACTTGGTTTCAAAGGAGGAAATCTTTTACTCTCACCTCCTTTCTCTGTCTTTAAATTACTACTTGGAGTGTTAGTCTTTATTGCTGCAGTCCTTATCAGCAGAGCAGGAGACAGTGATTGCCTTGTATCTGAAAACTACAGTGAAATTAAACCTTAATTAGTTGTTTAAATGGGGTATGATATAGACCTTGAAGGACTTAAAGATACGTATCTCAAATTGGTTTCAGGTTTGCTGTGAAGGTCTGAGCATATGCACCTCGGATGATTAAAAGGAAATACGCTGAGCTGTCTTCCAGGAAAAAATCGGATCATTTAGTATGATGTCATTACTGAAATTACAAGAGGAAAACCAGAGAATATTTTCCATGCACGGTCTACCATTTCCTCCCTCTGGGATGACAGGTCATAGCTTATTTATGCACCACATTCTCTCTAAAGCAGAGCAAAACCAAACAGCTAAAATAAATAAATGAAAAACGGCAACATAAGTGTTTACTCATTTCTTGCAAACTCTCTTACGGGAAAAAAAGATGAAACCTTTTGAAAATGTTAATAAGTAGGGGCAGAAGGAAGAGATAGAAACAAGCGGGTGCCCATGGCACCAAAGACAGATTTAGCAAGCTTGTGGTATAGAAAAGCACCTGACCAAAAAGGCATGAAACATTCCAGCCTCACTTTCCAGGGAGTGTTTTGGAGCATACACACTCCTGGGTGAACTTGGCCCCGAGTCATTGAAGGAGCTTCCAACCCAAACAACTGTCATGTTCCATATTTCCCATAAAAGCAGCTCTTAGCTAAAACCCCACATTTCGCTTGGCCAGCAGGAACCTGCCAAGTGACTCATGGAGCGAATCCTCTCCCTCTGCGCTTTCCACTTTCCTGGAAAGAGGCACTGCAGCAGTAACACACACACTATAAAATTGCTAGTGCAGCTCTGACTCCAGATGTTAAATAGCAGGGTAGGACCACCGGTGTCAGAAATACAAGGTGTGCAAGGGCAGCCCACGGCCTCCTGCTCCACTGCGATGGATATGGGGCTGCAGCTGCCCTGGAGTTTAAAGGCTGGAGAGACTTTGGTGGAATGAGCTGGAGGAGGGCTGGTGTGGACCCCACACAATTGCTTACATCCAGATTTTGCCTAAGAGTGTTCTGATGTGCTTGTAGTATATAGAGCGGGACAAGGAAAGAGAGAAAAGAAGGGAAAAGGAGTAAATCCATTAGTGTGAATTCTGCTCTTCGCAGAACTGATCACAAGGTGATTTTGAACCGTGGCCTTCCCTGTGCCAGTTGGCTTCAGCAGTACAAGGACAGGCTCCCCAGGGAAGCAGTCACAGTACTAAGCCTGCCAGAATTCAAGAAGTGCTTGGACAATGCTCTCAGGCACCTGGTGGAATCCCTGGAGCTGTCCTGTGCAGAGCTAGGAGTTGGACTTCTGCAAGGAACCCACGAGATAATCCTTGTGGGTCCCTTCCCACTCAGGTTACTCTATGACTCTGTGGCTATGAAGAAGACTTTAAGAACTTCTCTGCTATTACTTCTTATTAGCTTTCATGCAATAGTGTTTGGAATAGTAGATGGTTACAGCAAGATGGTTTAGTTCTGATATGCTATGGAAATACATCGTAATAGAGGCACTGTGTGTCTCAAAAATCCCAATTCCTGTTCATAACATGCAGTCATGGAATCACAGGATGATTGAGGCTGGAAGAGGCCTCTGGATGTCATTTGGACCAAACCCCTTGCTCCCTGCAACCAATTGGAGCTGGTTGCCCAAGGCTGCACTCAGGGAGCTTCTGAATACCTCCAAGGATCAAGAGTCTACCACCTTTCTGGGCAACCTGTGGCAGTGCTCAGCCACCCTCACAGACAAAAAAGTGTTTGCTGGAGTTCAGGTGGAGTCTCCTCTGCTTCAGTTTGTGCCGAGTGCCTCCAGTCCTCTCACTGGACACCACTGAGAAGAGGCTGCCTCCAGTTTTTTGCATCCTCCTTTCATGTATTTATTCTCATTGACAAGAAACATCCTGAACCTTCCCTTCTTCATGGTGAACAGTCCCAACTTGCTCAATATTTTCTCACAGGAGAGGTGCTCCAAACTCTTTATTGTGGCCCTTTGCTGGATCTCTCCAATATATCTGGGTCTCTGTTGTATTTGGGAGCCCATGTGTGGCCTCACCAGGGCTTGAGTAAAGGGGAAAGATCTCCTCCCTTGGCCTGCTGGCACCACTCTCCTAATGCAGCCCAGGGTACTGTGTGCTTTTTTTGACACAAGGGCACATGACTGGCTCATGTTCAGCCCTGGCAGCACAACTCTCTGCCATATCAGCCACTCCTCCCAGTCTGGGGTCATTTGCATCCTCGTTGAGAGAAAACTCTGCCCCGTCATCCAGATCATGAATGAAGATGTTAAGTAGGACTGAAGCCAGTACTGACCCAAGGGGTACAACGCTAGTTACTAGTCTCTAATAAGACTTTGTTCCGTTGTCCTCTTCTTTTTGTCACATATATATACTGTATGATTTATAAAATATAACCATAAAACCATGTTCATTCTTCTATACCAAAGAAGTGATAACAAAAATAAAATATAATTTAAAAAATGCAAACAACCTTAGAATAGAAATGAAAAAAAATATTCAAAAGGGAATTTCAAGACTCATCTGTGGAGGACAGGAGAACAAGATGAACTTTGTGCTCTACCTGCGGTGAATTTAATGAAGAACTGCTCATCAACTAATTGTTTGAACCCCTTACCTAACCACCACTTGGGCTTATAGAACTGTAATTTTAGAGCATGGAGAGATCCTAGATAAAAGCTTTTGTTTTACTTGCAGCAATATATTCTCTCATGATACTATCTGAGAGAAAAAAACAGTGAAAAAATTAGAAAAGGAAAAACAAGGTGAATTCTTAGTATAATGGTGTTAAAACATAACGAACATTTTTGTACCTACAGGGATCCTATGTTTTGAATTCTTTTTTTCTGGGCCACAGAAAAGGCAGACTCAAACGCTTACAGGAGATATTCTCTGTGTCTTCTAAAAAACTAATCATGACTATTTGCCCTTCAAATGAGAGCATCCAAATCATTTGTGGTACAGCCAAATGTCCTGTTAATGGCTGGCCTCCAAAGTGTAGCAACCTTAACACTAGTGACTACCTTGGTTATTGCACAAGCAGTTTCTCCCTCGGGGTAAAACAAAAGGAAAAAAAAACCCCACAACTCCACAACCTCTACCCAAACCCCACTTTGTTCCTATTTGCAAAATTCTGGAGGCACAAATGCTAGCCAGCATTCAATTAAGGAAATTTTAATTGGTGAAGATGTTATGGAAAACCTTGCTGAGTAAAATTTGATTTTAGAAGGGTTTCTGTGATTTAGTAAATTGCGTCCTGTGGTCACATAGTGCATTCGTATGGTGTTTTGTTGTTGGAGAGACACTTTTGCTCTGCACTATGATGTCATTTGATGAGAACAGGGTCTTCTGTTCCTGCACCAGCTCTCTCCCACCCTCCTCCAGGAGGCTGCCTCCCTTCTCTTCCCAGACAGTCCTGCTGCCACAGCCATGTGTGTCTCTGGTGGGGGCTTCCAGCAGGCTCACCATCTCTCAGCCCGCCAGGGCACAAGCAGATGTGGGCTGCAGAATTTAAAATCAATGCTAGACCTTCAGAGACATGACCTGAATGCAAACAGGGTTTACCTATTACAGGGATTTCATTATTATTTGATTCCTGAAGTGTCAATTCCTTTATAGAATTTGGGCTGTAATAGCTTGATATTGACAAGAAATAAGATGATCTCAGATCCTGTGTGACTGACATCATTTAATAGCAAGAGGTAACCAAGAGGTGCATTAGGGATGCCACTAGACAAGTCCATGAAGCAAACAATGCAGAAATAAACAGTGTTGAACTCTTGCCTCTTTCCCCTCCCTCCCAGCACCAGCTTTCCCCTGGAGGCGGATCCTGTGGCACAGTCCCCATCCCTTGTCACACTTGCCCTGCTCCCTGGCTGCACTAACACTTTGCACAGCTGAGGTTCTGCAGTGCTGCTCATGCCATGGCACCCCCACATCCCACCTTTACACTGCCCAGCTGCACAAGCAGCGGACAACCCTGCTAATGTCATTGCTACATCGAGGCCAAGGAGGCCCCCAGAAGAGATCCCTACTGCTCCCTCTCCCTCCTGCATGCCCAGGCCACCAAGAGCCCTCTTCTGTGGCTTCAGCTAGAGCTGAGACCTGCTGTGTTCTTGGTGAGCACAACACAAGCAACAGCTCACTGAACAGCCCCTTAATGGGATCATGGACTGGGGAACAACAGACCCATGTCCTTGGAGGGAGCAGAGTAGAGGCCCACTGGGTATCCTGGGAATCATTCTGTGCTGGGAACCACTTGAAGAACTTTTCTGCTTAATTTTCACATCAATCAGCAGCATCCAGAATAGTTAGGCAGGTATTTCTGAGCTTGCAACAAGGCTGTCAGTAGGCAAGACACACAAAGAGAGGGCTAGAAGAAAGAGGACATCATGTCATTGATGTTGCAGCCTCAGCAGAGCAAACAGGATTGATGCTGGAGTGGTGAAGATGATACATCTGGAAAAATTTTATGGAAAAATCTACTCCCTCTAGCTCATTTGCCATATGCTGTGGCAGTATGAGAGATAGAGGATATACAAATGTCACATTTGTTTAGTGCTGGCACCAAGCAACTCATCTATCTCCGGCATGCAGGTCCCAAACTTTGACAGAGAAGAGGAACATCTTTCTCCCTTGTCACATACATCTTGCATGAAGCATTTGAGGCAAACAGCAATGTAGGGAATGTCTCATGAACCACCAGCCAGAGCACCAAGATATGTGTTGGATTTTGTTTCACTGGAAGTGAACCACTATGGTTCTGGACTACAGGCACCTGTTGTATTTGGGTAGTAAACCAAAACACAGTGTGAGCATGGAGCTCATTCCCCAGAGGAACACTATCAAATTGATTAATCAAACCTACAATCCCCAAAAATTGCAGTTAATTATGCTCTGCTTTGCCTAAACGTGATTCTACTTTTGCACCAAGCCGTTCCTTGAGTATTTCCAAACCACTTCTTTGTTCGAAACCTGGTAATAGAAATAATCACATATGCCTTTTAAAAAGAGACACAGTGATCCTAGGACTGCCCATATTACTTTTTGTAGAAATACTTCTGGCACTGGCCAAAGGTGATCTGGCTTTTATGTAGGGCAGCTCCAGCGACAGATGAGAATAAACTGTTTATATGCTTCATTTGTTCTTGTGTTACAACACTAACAAATGCCATGCCCCTCTTAAAAACCTCATTTACAGAGCTCCAGTCCCAGGATCATATTGTTTGCAACAACCCTTCGGAAGAGTTAATTTTCCTAGGGAATGGCAAAAGGCCAGACTGAAGCCCTTTACAGGGACAGATTCAGTCACATGTAGGCTGCTGCAGTCTGGGGGCCAAGCTGGGACAGCAAAGGCTGTGGGAAGAGCTGCCTGTGCTCTACAAGCAGTGTTTGGTCTTTGGAAATAATACACAAATGTCTTCACTTTCTGAAACAACTTATGTTTCTTTTGGTTTTTTTTTTTTTTTTTCCTCGTTTTTTGAAAGAGGAGAGGATGGTTGTTAGACACAGCAATAGTTTGGTCTTCCTTTGATCACTATAAGAAAGGGCCACCTGGCCTGGAAAGCACTGAGATGATCACAGCAAAGGAGAGATGATACTCTGCCTAAGTGCCTGAATGCTCTCTGGTTGAAGAGGGCTCTGTCCTCATCCTTCCCCCTTTCCTCTGAGGAGGTTTTCTTTCACACATCCTCTTCTTGCAGTAGTTTGAGTAGAGTTCTTCTTGCAGAGTTGGAGCCCTCTCACATACAGAAAGGTGTCTCCTTGGTATCTCATTTACTCATTTCCTTACCCTATCTGTGAAATATCACAACTCTTCTTTCCTGATGGCTTGAATGCATCGCATTCAGTGAAGCTGCACCTCAGAGAGCTTTTGAAGAACAGTAATAATGAAACCTCTCTAGTGCATTTTATCCAGTGTGTAAAACCCAAACTTGTGGCGCCTTTATCATCTCTTCTCTATCCAGGCATGAAGCATCAACACACAAAACACTCAAGTGCTCTGTTCCTCAAAGCTGTCTCCAGTCAACAAACCCCTGCCACCCGTAAGGGATTAAATTCACACCTTTTGTGACAGTCAAAGGAAGCCAGAGCTAGAAATTGTCCGTAATGCACTCAGAGCAGCTTCTTTAGCTTCTGAGGGGGTTTGTGTGCGTGTCTGTGTGTTAAATGTGAGGTGGCCCTTGCACTCCACAGTCTGTGCTCCTCCAGAATCTTTTATCTACATCTCCATGCAGCTGATGCACTACAAAGCAAAGGAGTTCAGGCTACTATGGTAGTCAGGTTTTTGTGAATTCTTCCCCTCCTGGATGACTATTTGCATGGGTTCTGCCATTTGAGAGGGAAAGATTCTCGCTCTGTTTCTGACATTTCCCTTCCATTGCATCCACACAATTGCTCTGCTTATAACAGTTTCTGCAAGGAAAAAAAGAATCCTTTAGAAGTACATCACTATTTTTTCTATCATCAAAGAAACCAATTTTACCCAGAGCCTTATTAACAGTGGAGGTGGAAGTGGAACTGTAACAGCAAAAACCCAGCAGGCATAATATGCTTGGGTTTATTTTCTTTTTTCTTTTTTTTTTTCTTATTAATGCTAATCCCAGATTGCTTATTGCTTTTTTGGAAGAGTCTGATTAGAACAAAAAGAACTGATATTAGCATTAATTGAGAAAAGGTAATTTTCAATGCAGACAGGTAAATGGCCTGCTCAGGACAATGCAAAACTGATGAAACCCAGATCCTTGCTACCATTTTCAGAGGAAGGTATTAAGGACCTGTTAATTCCGCATTATGTATTATTAATTATGCATCTATTTTTCTTCTGCCAACAAAACCTGATATTACTTCAGAATAATTTTTTCTTTCACTCTTTCTGCTTTATTATCAAGTAGTGATGGATGATAGTTGAATATCTACAAACTTTCCATGTTTTTCTACCCAGTTTCTGGATCTGCCTCTGGCAACACGTATGTAGATTCAGCACTGATCCCAGTGTTGGCAGTGTCTGTTGAATTTACCGAGATTAGGCCATGACCTTTCATACCCAGTTCTCTGCTGAGGAATGTGCTGAACTGATGGTCCAAAGGAAGTGCTCATTTTTAATGTCATCCAGAAATTAATATAAAATATAAAATAAATATAAAATATAAAATATAAAATATAAAATATAAAATATAAAATATAAAATATAAAATATAAAATATAAAATATAAAATATAAAATATAAAATATAAAATATAAAATATAAAATTAAATTAACCTTGCAAGAATGATAAGACTTGGAATTATCAGAGCAAACAAACAGGACTCCTACTCCAATTTGCTGCAAAGCCTCTGTAAAATAATAGTCTTTACATTAGATACTCAGTTATCTTTTAACTCTGTAGATGTCTCCACTTGGGACTGCTCCTGTAGAACAACAACATCAAAGCCACACTGCAGGAGGAGCCATGTCCTGCAGCATTCCTACTTGGAGCACTTTACTTCTGCCTTTTGTACTCCCTGAAGTCAGACAGGGCACCTCCAGCTGCTCTCCTGTCAGATGGATGTTGGGAGCAGAGGACTCATGTCAGGAAGGCCCCTAAAGGCAGTGCTTCTCTGGCCTTTCTACAGAGTTTCTTTCAAGTGAAACATTGTGGTCCCTCACTGGCTGACAAGCTGAGAGGGCCAAAACCCAGACTACTAAAAAAAATGAAGAATGCATAAAATTAGCAGCCATGGTTTGTGCAAAAAACATGACAAATTTAATATACCTTAAAAAATTTTGTTTTGCACTTATGGCCTTAATTCACTCTTTCTTCTGTAATTATAAAAGTGAGATGCCAGAAGAAGTGGACAAAGAGATCCAATTATTTTAATTTTAAAGAATTTTTTTTTCATCCATATTGTGCTTTGATTTTGACAGTTGTGCTTTTTTATATCCTAATGCATCACAGAGTTTGGGTAATTTGGCACAGAATAAAAGGAACAAAATTAAATTATAAAATGCCATAAATCTTCTCTCTGCTATTTATTTGCACCACTAAACCTTGAGGTGTTAATTTTAATCTAAATTTCTGTTGGAGATGGAGCATAGAAATTATCTATGCTTATTTTCACTGAATTGCTTTTACCTCCTCAGATGATTCTGAAGAATGGGGCCTTGACATTTTTCTTAGTTGTCCTTTTGAACCTGGAAATTAAAATTCATAAAACATTTTGTGATAAAATCCTAACAACTTCACCATGTTTTTTCACAAAGGTTTAAAGAATCCCTGATTGCTTATGCACCACCCCTCTTTATTGTAGCATTGACCCTCATTCCATCTTGGTCCTTTTCCTAAGGAAGCCTTGCTGAAAGCAAAGGTATTTTTGCCGAGGCAGTGAGGGATGTTTGCCCAGACAGATGGCCTTAGGACTCAAAAATAGTCTGTGTCCAGCTGACTTCTGGTGAGGTGGGAGGTAGGGGCAGTCACATCTGTCCATGCACATCTGCGCACTCCTCTCATTGCCCACAGAAACCATGCCAAGTGAATCTTTTTTTCCCTGTGGAAAGGAGAAGTCATGCTGAAGAACTAACACAGCCTTGGCTATATGCATTTTTCAGAGGGCTTTCTGAAGACTATTAGCAAGTTTCGAACCCATCCCCTTTTTCATCACAGAACTGCAGGTTGGTTTGGGTTAGAAGGCACCTTAAAGATCATGTAGTTCCAAGCCCCCTGTCATCCTACATATTTGCTGGCTCTTCTTTCATGAGCATCAGGACACGTGAATGAGTTATGTTCTTCTTCTTGGTGTTTGCCAGTCTGAAGGAGGTATAGGAGCTCCACCTAAAAGCACTTAATGGTGTTTAAAGAGTTGGGATTAAATAATTTGTTCAGGTGGAGACAGGTAAAAACCAGAATGTCTAAAAACCCAACACCAGCGGGCATGAGTTCTGGTACAACTGTCACCTGCAGCCTTCTCCAAGTCAGACTTTTCCTCCCCTTCTCTAAAAAGCCACACACGGGTAAGAGATAAAGAGGAAGGGACAAACTCTGAAGGACAGCACCTACCTCTTTTCCTGAGCCCTTTCATGGGTACATGCTGCCCTGAGGAATTAAGGCAAGTTAAAACGAAGGAATCACCTCATAATTTAGGTCTGTGCCAGAACCTTAAAGCGTTTCTGAAAACTGAAGCCCTCAAGACTTGAAGATATTGTGGTTTGGCCGGCACTGCCTTCGCATCACAATTATTTGCCTGAGGTAGCATTCATGCAGTTCCCGCCTGGCAACTGGGGAATTGTTTCTGCCTGCCTTTACAGCCGAGCAACCACTGCCCCCAAGTGCCCATTTGGAGGCTATTTATTTTAAGCTAGGGGTTCACAATGTTTTTGCAGAATCACGGAATTAGTAAGGTTGGAAGGGACCACAGCGGATCATCTGATCCCACCTCCCTGTGCAAGCAGGGTCATCCCAGAGCATACAGTACATGATTGCATCCAGATGGTTCTTGAATATCCTCGGTGAGGGAGACTCCACACCCTCTCTGGGCAACCCGTTCCAGTGCTCGGTCACTTCATAGTAAAGAAGTTCTTCCTCATGTTCAAGTGGAAATTTCCTTGCATCAGTTTCTGCCCATTGCCTTATGTCCTGTTGCCTGGCACCCCCAAGAAGAGCATGGATCCATCCTGTGTGTGATGCTGGGGGTGGCAGTGAGGCCCCCACCAGCCTCGGTCTGTGTGTTCTCAGCCTGCCTAGTGCTGGCAGCTGCTCACACAGCTGAGTCACTGCCTTCAGAATCCCACAACCCATTTTCTCCCCACTAAACGCCCATTGCCTCTCAGAAACCATGTATTTTTAATGCCTCCATTTCCTATAGTATTGCCTTTAAACCCTGCACAGTGAAAATACATCCCTTGAAAGCCATTTCGTGGTCAAGATCACTGCCAGACTACCGTAAGTTTTGGTCTTCCACACACTGAAAAAAAACAGGTTTCCTTATGTCTCCCTCCCAAGCATGGCTCTTTGTCGTCCAGCATCATTATATCTTCTCTTTGCTTTTCAAATCAAATGCACTCTTGGCTTTCTGCAGTGTTCATTTTCCTAGCAAAAAGGTATTTCCCCTGTAAGGCTCAGGTCCTTTCTTCCTTGAGCAATTACCTCCTTCTTACTGCTTCATTCAAATGTACTGAAGGTAATTAACCACATTCATTTAGTGTGCACAATGTATCCTAAATACCCTATTGCTTTGTATTTAGGATAGTCAGATATGAATGGATTAATGGTATTTGAATCTCAGATATCCGGTATTACAGTTGAATAAAACAGGCCATGACCACACACTATGATAATATGTACTTGAAATGAAGGGTGGAAAGAAGAGAGACCACAACAGTGCTTTCCAGCCCCAGTAGATTTGTGATTTGTGCTAACTTGGCTGCAATAATCTTGCATATTTAGGCTGATGTGTCCATCAAAAATGTTGGCATGAAAGCCAAGGATAAAATTATATGTCAGTAAGTTAAAAGCCATTTTCTTTCTCTGTGACAGAGACAGCCTACTCTCATCCCTTCTCTACGACTAGAAACTCAGAGTAACTGATTTGAGAATTCAATTTGTTACGTGTACACACACATTAGAAAAAACATATGGAAGGGCTTTTTCTATTCAGGCCAGTGAGTAACAGCAGTGTCTGGATTCCTCTCCCACACACTGAGTGATTGAGCAGGAACTCTGCTGGTAGGTTGAGCAAGGGGGGAAACATGTTTTGTTAATGTGATACTTTACAATCAGGTCATCAACTCTTGTGAAACTGTTCTACCAATGACTCCCCAGTGGTATCATGACTTTACAAAACCTGTCTGCAAGAAGCAAATAATTGCAAGCAGGCAAAAGAGAATTCTAAGAAAAAGAAAAACATCAGGAGAGAAAACATGAAATCAAGTACCTACCTGTTCTGCCCAGGAGGCAGGTGAGAATCCTGTGGTGCTCAGGGCAGGAAGATTTCAAGGGAAAAACCTCCACAGCAAAGCTCCCTTGCTGGGAGCTGCTGAGCACACCCAATCTTGCTTAAAAACTGGCCATTCTTTTTCCACCTCTTAATTCAGCTTATCTTTTGATTACTCCTGGGTTTTACTCTTTAACCTTTCTGTATATGAACTAAACACACCCACTTTGTTTTTATTGGAGCCAAATCAGCAGTGGAAAGAGAACCTTACAAGAAAGACCAGACCCAGTTATGCACTTAAATAGACTAGAGAAATACACAGCCATGACGTCTTGGACTCTCACAAGTCAGTGGCCATCTGATTTTGGAAGCATCTCTAATGTGCGTAGAAAAGACCTGTGTGAGCTCAAGGTGCTCTTTCATCCTCTAAAAGTAGTGTGCCACAGAAAATGGAAATGAACTTTTCTTTGGGTTTTTTAGTTTGCGTTTTCACTTTCCACCAGCTCAGTGTTTCATGCTGTTTCCAGGTTAACTAGTGCCTGTAGGTGACTGAGTTTTGCTCAGCCTGAATATTTGAGGAAACATGCACGTGATGTGTCTGAGACACGGCACAACCGTAAGATGCAGGGAGGAATGAGCCTGTTGGGAAGTACTTTGCTCCTGGAGGGATATTTCACTGGGCTTGGTGAAACACTGAAAAGGGCCTCACTTGCTAGGGCGGCCAGGGCATGTTATGCTGCATAAGCAAGCCTGACTGCCTTTCCCTGGTTAAAGAGCTGCTCTATCCTAGCGCTGTCAGGAGGTGTTATTTCCAGAATTGTGAGCCTGTTGGTTATCCATTTGTGTTTCACACATACCCTGCCTTTCTAAACAGACAAGCCTATTTCTGAGCAGGCTGAGTCTTATTAACTACAGAATACAGAACAGAAATATCCATTCATAATTTACACATCATAGCTGAAAAAGCAATTGCAAACTCTCAAACATTCAGCATTAAGGTTTGGCTTTGGTTATTTTACATGATGGTATGAGCTGTGGAACAAATTAACTGCAAATTTGCAGTGTCTGAGTATTTGGTAGTGTTAGAGATTCCCTCCCTCCCCCCCCTTCCTAGATAGCATCTGACTGACTTTCTAATCTATTTACTGTCAAAACTAGGATTGAGTCATGTGATGCACATTATTTATTCCATTTCCACATTGAACTGGCTTGTTCACAGGCCAGATTTAACACGGATACCACAGCAAGCTTTTCAGGCAAACAATAGATTGCAAAAAGTGCATTAACCAACATTTTATTCTAGCCTTGCACTAGTGGTAATGTAAACAGGATCATGTTTTTCACTGTATCTTGGCATCTTAATTAGACTCTTTTAACTAATTACCAGTTCATTTTATTAGACCTGATAGCCAAGGTACTTTGGATTTTAAAAAGCTCTTATGTTCACTTTCTTACTCGTGTCCTGTTTCTCATTCAAAAACATTGAGGGTCTCCTCTTCCCCCCCACTGCCCTGGTTCCCTCTGTGCATCTGGCAGTTTAACTGCTCCCTTCCCTGCTGCCTTCCAGGTGTAGGGTCATGCAAAAATACCAATGAAACATTTATCAAAAACCTCAGATGCACCTGTCTGAGTTCAGCTCCTGTTCAAAATGAGCTGCAGATCACAGGGATGTTGTGCGTGTTTCATTAAGTTTTCATCAAATCTAGACACAAGGTTTCTCCACTAGAACTTTCCTTAATGAACAACCTGATTATTCACTGCCAGACAGCTTTTTCCATTCTGAACTGCTCTGTGGAAACTATCCCATGGGGTGAATTGCACAGTAGCTTGTGAGAGGAATAGCAGCCTTCCTTTCCTTCCCTTCTGACAAAAGACAAAGCCATGCAAATGTGTACAGCCTTGAAACTGGAATTCTTGCTCTGGGATGTGACCTGAGGAAAACTGGATTAAATCAAACCTGGGTGTAATAGAACAGGAAGAATATGCAGCTTATCCACACAGACGACGAAGACAGAAATAAAAGGAGACTGGTTTTGAACCCAAATTTGTAGGGCACATGCAGCTTTTGGGCCTTGCTCACATTCAGGAATTAAAAGAAATTCAAGGCTGGCACTGTGCACCTTGGGAACAGTCCCATGGGGACACTCCATGGCTTTAGCCTGCAGGTGGCACACGGAGAGCACCGAGTGAAGAAAAAACAAATGGGCACAAAGACCCCGGGGCTGACGATAATAAAGAGATTTTCCTTCTGATGAAATGCAGCCTTTGCATCTCAAAGTGCTGTAGCAGCTCTCAGGTGTCTTGTCATGCTCACAAGCACATTTGCCATTAGTGATATGCTCAGGAAGGCAGGAAGCGAAGGCAAGGCAAGGGCAACAATGGGCAACACTAGTTTAAAGCAGAACTATTCTTCTCCAGGTAAAACTGATCTCAAAAACTGTCATAGCTAAAGAAAAGAATGTGTGGAAAGAAAAGGTCTTCTCCACTGGAGAGCAAATACCTGCAAAAGGAGTTAAGCCACCCTTAATTAGGCATATACACCATTGAGCCACTTGTTGTGGCCCAGCCTGCAACAACAAATACATGAGTCTGACTCTGTGTTAGTTTATTATGACACCAATGGGATACAACAGCATAGCTAATGGTAAGTTTTGTTCTGGGAACTGAAAGTCAGGTTATGTGGAACTTAATGTCTTCTGAAAGTGCAGGCCATGAACTCTGAAGAACAATGGTTCTGTTCTGAAATATCTTCACTGCACCACAGCATCAGGTCCATTGGGCAACATGAGCCAGTGACCGAAGAGAGAGGATGAGCTGTTCTGGGCACTGAGAATCACTGGGACTTTCATCTCCTACCTTGGACCACCTCTTCTTCTGGCCTTCTGGTTTGCAAAGTCTATGAATCCTGGCAGAGCCAGGCTGCTAAACTATTGTCACCTGGGCACTAACATACAGAAAAAGGCATTTTTACATTATAGCAATGTTGGCTGTTTCAGGGAATGAAAGTTCTGGCAGCAATTCCACTGAAAAACCCTTGATCAAAGTAAGTGACACAAAAAACTTTGACAAGGCTGGTGTAAAGGGTATTTTGTTTGGCATGACCACAGTTGTGCCCTGTCATTATTGGGATTACCAAAAGAAAAGACTTCACGGTGCATTAACTTTTTTTATTAAGCCACGTCACTGATGCAACTGTGCTTTTTGTGTCTAATGTACATCAACATTAATAAGGTATTGACTGGTGCCTGGAGTTCACTGCTAAGGTAGAGAAAAACATAGAATCATAGAATTATTTATGTTGGAAAAGACCCCTAAGGTCATGGAATCCAACTGTTAACCCAGCATTGCCAAGTTCACTGCTAAACCACATCATTAAGAGCCACATCTATGTGTTTTTAAATACCTCCGTGGATTGTGCTTCAACCACTTCCTTGGGCAGCCTGTTCCAATGCCTGACACCCCTTTTGGTGAGGAAGCCACAGCAAATAACCTGGCAAACAGTTATTAGTGGCATCATTTTCAGGGGGATTTGTAGGGAATACTGCCAGACTATTCCACTGACCGATCCACCACACTAAATACTGAGAATGGGGAAGGTTTCCAGATCTGTTTCTGAAAATATGTTTGGTAGTGACTGGCAGCCTCAGTGATGCACAAAATAACCACGACTGTGAACACCCCAAGGGCCATGAGAGGAGCAGTGCCAATAGCCTGAGAGCACAGGCTGCCACGCAGCTGCCACAGCCAGAGGTGAGGTGGCTCATGACCTCCGAGGGAACAGGAGCAGACTCCCCTCACAGAGCTCTGGTAGTCACCACAACCATTCTGGTATACAGCTGCATGTATTGGAACCAATATAACCATGTGAATGTTTTCCTGCTCCTCTCCTCTCCTTCACCTCTTCCCCAGTGTTTTTGGTCTTTGTAGGCCCATTCAAAACACACATTCCATTTCTTTCCAGTCAGGAAGGTTTTTGTCTTCTCTCCTTTTGTCTTCTACTTACAGATTGCACAGCTATTCTATTGATTTTCATATTGCTTTATTTCTATATACTATCACTTCTTTACCTTACTGATGTGCCCTTTATATGGCATCCCTTGCTGAGGAAGTAAATATTCAGGAATCACAAAAAACAAAACTTCAGATGTGGGAAATGTAGAAGACATTACCTTGGCAGAGCAGTTAGAGCTGGAAAACAGAGGCAGCATCAGCAGGAACTGAAGATTTCTCTCCAATTATAAAAACAAATGGTTAGGAAAGTGATCCACCAGACCTCAAAAAACAAACCAAGTGAGGCAAGCACTCCTCAGGCCTGTGGGTTTTATTCCTGTTTCTATTTATTTACTTGCATCTTGCTCAACATTCAGTGCCTCCAAGCATGCCCAGCCCTCTTTCCTAGTGCAGCATCTCCTTTGATAATGCAGTCTGTGCAAATTGCAGCCTGACAGACTTCAGACTCATCGGGATGGCAGAGGCACGACACAAGTAGGTGCTTCCCCCTTGTAATCCTTTACCATGAAAGAAGACAATAAATACAAAATCTTCATTTGCTTTGAGACACCCCATGGCAAAGCAGATCAAGCTGCTCTTTTCCTTTGTTACAACTGTGCTTCCTCTCTGCAAGATTAACAAGCATTACTGTGGATTTGGGGTATCTGCCCTGTCAGGGATTGCTTGCAGCCATCGCCAGCTGAAGTTCAGCAGCACAGCAATAGCTGGGACGCTGCTCATCAAACCCAGCAGTCTGTGCTTCTTCTTCCTCATTAAAATGACCAGGGCTGCACCCTGATTTGGCTGTGTCTGCGCCTGTTTCCTGATTCACATGTGATGTGGAAGAATGCACTTCTAGGAAACCAGTCCCTTTCTTCAGGGCAGATAAGGCGGCGTTGTGAGATAAAAGGGAAGTTTACCAGACAGCACTGATTTAATGATGTTAATAAACCACAGCTATTAGTCCAATTACATAAGAGCAGGTTACCCTGCCAGCCCTAATACCAGAGGATGATAAATGCAGATTAATTTCAGCTTCTTTACTGTATTCGGTTATCCAGATAGGGAATTAAATGCCTGAGTTTATCTTTTTGTAAATTGCTCTGATATAGTTTAATTCTAACTTACAAGAGATTTCTGGCCAGCAAAGGAAATCCTTAGCTCTCCCCTTAAGTAGGGCTGAAATCATTCTCATCTTGCACTTACTTGCAGGCTGAAAAATGAGAACTTAAGGTGGTTTTCCCAGGTTTTTTTGTGCTTTAAAATGCAGAAGGGAAGCAGTGTTTAGCCAGACTCAGAAATGTTACATTTTGTGTTGGTCTGTTTTCGAGCAGTTGTTTGGAAAGACACCCAGCTCACTGGGTACCACTGCAGTGGTGCAGGGCAGAGTGAGGTTTTGTGCCATCACATCATGGCAGGGCTCCAAAAACCAGGACAGTGTCACCATAACATTCACTATACTGTTAGTCACAGAGGCACCAAACAGGATCTGAGCTGCTGAGCCATCCCCTTCGCAGGCACAAACAGACTTACATAATGGAGTGTTCCCCGTGGTGTCAGCCCTTCAGCCCACGGCTGATCCCCCCAGCCCTGCTCCCAAAATGACATTTCTGTGCTCCCAGAGCACTCTGCTTACATTGCCCTTGGTCAGGCAACAATGCAGGAGGTACTCTTGCTGTCTCATGGCTTTGAAGATATACCCTTAATTAACTGCTTACAGCTGAAGGAGTTGAGGGCAAGTAAAGAGAAGGGATCTTATTCCCTGTTTGCTTCCCACCTGGCATTTAGCTTAATTTCCTGTAGTTACACTTTGTCACTTGATCCTGTCCCTTGATCCTTGCAAAAGGGACTAAACAACAGTGGCCACCCCAAATTACAGGGCTGGAAGTCATGGAAACCCATGCTATGAAAAGTGTAGTCCTGCTAGAAATACAGAACTCATTTTAAATGTATTTAAAATATTAGTTCAGAGTTATTATAATTATCCTATCAAAAAGCATATTTGCAAAAATAACAGTTCTGGAGATGGGTCTTTCAGGCCAAGTTTCATCTCAAAATGAACTCTCACAGCACTTGATATCACTGTGAGACTACTAATTATATCTTGGCAGAAATGGATCCCCTATAATTAGGCTGATGTGCTTGACAGATTGTTTTCCATGAAAAAGTTGACCACAAATGAACTTCTTGATGGACCTAACAACCTTCCCATTCAAAAGCCCCTATGCAAATGTAAAAGATACAGTCCATCTTGCCTCTCTAGTGGGCTTGATATGATTTGGCAGGACTTACTGAGTAGCTTGAAGCCAATTTATTCGTGGAATGAGCGAACAGGTGATGAAAGAGCTTTAGGTCTTGATCTGTGGGATGACAGTTGGCCACACAGCTTCTCCTATACATTTTTTCCCCTCCAAAGAGAGCTCCAAAGCTTCTG
The DNA here is from genome assembly GCF_003031625.1 of Empidonax traillii. NCBI lineage: Eukaryota > Metazoa > Chordata > Aves > Passeriformes > Tyrannidae > Empidonax > Empidonax traillii. Next base: position 1,885,551 of record NW_020955194.1, on the reverse strand, counting down.
ACCCTTCATCATCCCTGTGCCAAACTCTCTACTGTGGCAATGTGTTCTGGCATTTCAGATCCCAGTCTGCCTCTCTAGCCCTGAGACCCCTGGCTATCATATCAAATGTGTAATCCCCAGCATTTCCATCACCTTCAGGGGTGATTGCTTGCCTGGGGTCAACCACAACCTGGAGACCCTGAGACTGAGCTGTTCCAAAACCTGCTACAGCCTCCTTTCTACCCTTCCATCATCAGTTCCCAACAGGAAGGGCCCTTCATGACCTCTAAGAGTAGGTATTTGGGAGTGGGGCAGAGAAGTGTGGGAAATGGGCTTTGGTTTTCAAAGCCTCATGTGACAAATGGAAAATAAAAGACATTATTGGATGACTATTCCCAAAGGATTCACATACCCTAGAAAGCCTTTGCTTCCAGTGTTCAGGGACAGTCAAATGTCCCTCAGATTCAGCCTTTCATCTCACATCCTTGCAGAAGTTACTTAATAGAGAATCCCAGAGTTTATAAGTTTTATGAAGTATTTCATAATTTTTTAAAGCTGGTAAACATGGGGTGGTTGGCCCAGTTTGCTCTCAGTAACTGACTGGAACTTGCTCCTCATGTGTCCAAATGAGAGCCCTGTGCCTTGGCTTAAATTTTGCTTAGTGAGGTTTAGGCTAAGGGAAGTTATTTCACAGAAGGGAGAAGATAACGACATGCACAGGGGTATTTATAGCGACTGAGCTGAAGGAAGCTGACTCAGGGAGCCCTGCATTTGGTCATGAATGTACCTGCATTTGGTCAAGAATATTCTTCTTGTCTCACACTCTGTGTCCATCAGAGCCACCTCCAGCACAGAACCCTGGTGTGGAGACAGCCTTGCCCCTTCTCCACGTGGGACCTCTCTCTCTTCAGGAGGAAGGGCTGTTTGCTGAATTCCTGGACACTTTCAGAGATTTTGTTTTCTTTTTGAAAGCTTTAGTTTAGATTATTATATTAAAGTATTATTTGTGAGAGGAGATATTTCTATTGTAAAGATATAGCAGTTTTCTGCAGGATTTTGTCCATTCTATCCCTATAGAAAAGCATACTTAAAAAAAAAAAAAAGACCTTGAAATCAGAAGTTAAATTGTTGAGGTGCAGGAAATGTGCTAGAATAATGTTCCAAGGACAATACTTCTGTTAAGTACGAAATCTCTAATGCCTTCAAAGTCTGTTACTAACTAGGGCTGCCTTGACAATACCACAGATTGAAATGATTCTTGAGATTCAAAGCCCTTTTTTCTCATTTTGTTTGATTTGTCAAATAAATTCGACAAATAGATACACGGCTTCTGAAAGTGAAACTTCACATGGGGCAGACTGTGCTTTTTTGGAAAAAGAGATTGGATGTGGCCCTTAGTGCCATGATGTAGTAATTGGAGTTGGATCAGGGGTTGGACTTGATGATCTTGGAGGTCTTTTCCAACCCAATCTATTCTATGATTCTATGATTCTATGATTCTATGATTCTATGATTCTATGGACTGCACACAGACTGGGAGAGAAAGTCTGGGCTATAGTACCCACAGAGGAGCAGATGAACAGCTTTTGTGAATGAGCTCAGTGATGTGGGTTTTTAAAGTGTATATTCCCACAATTGCTATCAGTAATAAACATTTATGTTGGTACAATGCCCAGTCATTTCAGCCTGATGAGAATCCCTACAAGACTCCACTCTGGTAACTTCTCTACAAACTGATGACAGTCTGTGATTTCCATTATTCTGGAATACTTGATATGTTTTTATTACACTGGATACCTTGATATGAATGATGTGCCTCTGGATGCATTTACAGCCAAGGCTTCTTGTTTTCCCAGAGTTGAACATTAAGAAGTTTGCTAAGAGGGATGAATTTCCTTATACCTCAGTGATGATCAAAATATGCTTTTTAGATAATTCCTGCTGTTTCTCCTCCAATTGAAATATATTTCCTAAACATTGTGAAATTGTGGACTTATTTAATTCTGACTCATATCCTCCAGAAACCTCTATACCTCTTCACAGTGCTGCAATACCTACACTAGTGATCTTCACTTGAGCACCCTGAGAGACTGAAGTGTCATTATCTTCAGCTTTCCAAGCAGGCTCAGACTAAAGCAGGAAGGGAATTCATCTCACAATTTCAGCCATGTGAAAGTAAGGATCTGGTATAAGCTTGTTTTGCACAGGCTTCTTCTCTAGTCCCCATAGTAAGAGATCCCTTCAGAAGGTGATTAATTCTGTCTCTCAGGCACTCTTCTTAAGAGTAGGACTGTTCATCCTCTGGATGTGCCTTGACTGTGAGAATATCAGTAGGATGTGAAACAGCAGTGAACAGTATCCAGGTTGCCTGATTTCTTAATTCAGCACCTCTCCCTCCCAGTTCAACTACATACAAAAATGAGAACATAAATTGTTCATTCCAACACTGTATGTTCTGTAAAATGAATTTTTTTCAATATTTTATGCCATTTACTGGATCTTATGCATGCTTATTTGCATATGTGTGCATTTAATTTTGTTGTATCCAGTTTTACATGGTGACAGCAGCACTCAGCAGACTCCACTGCAATTTTTTCAGGGAGTGACTAAGGCTAGAGCAGGTAGATAAATGAGTATTTTTGCTAGAACCACTGCTGGGTCAGAGGCTGACCTGAAGATCGCAGATCAATTATTATTTTGTTTTCTCTCTGTGTGTGTTACAGGTATTATGCCTTGCTAAAGGTATGATACAGCTCTTGTTTCAACATGCCAAGACTCTGTGCACATTTACTCACAGTATAATAATGCACAACTCTGAGACCTCTTGATTACCAGCAGTGTTTGCATGCCAGGAGCATTTCTTACTCCTTTTATGTTTGCGATTTTGTATCTTCATGTATGAAAGAAATGCATGCCAGCATCTGTTTCACTCTCTCTTGATACTTAAGAAAACCTGAGTCTTAAGCAGTTGTGTACCTAAAGGTCTTTCTTTCCTAAAGAAGAAGATGCTATAAAAAGGAGACATACTTTTCAGTACATTTTTTCAGTGGACTTAAAGATGAGAAAGACTCCTGAGGCTTGGGAAAGGGCTTACAAACCAGCATGCTTGCACTACTCTTCCTCGATCTCATAGGTGTTCAGGCTTCTGAAGTCCATACATTTTCTCCTTAGAGCAATGAGCTGAAAGTAATGAAATCAGAATTTGACATAGTTCATAAATACAGACTTCATTGCCATTCACTGGTAATGTTGGCATTTGAACTTCCCATCCATATTTCTGTTTATGTATTTGGGAAGCAGTGATTTGTGGAGTTTGACTTTCCAAAGATGGAACAGCCTGTGAGAACAATGTCACTGGCCAATCAGGATCAACAGACTGTGAGTTCACCCCTCCCGGTTTCAGCCTTGGACACCATGGAGTCCACGGTTGTGCACCTTCAGATTAGAAGAGAAGCTAAAATTATGAAGGACAAGCTCAGATCTGTACAGTAATTAACGGGCAAACTCTTCCTCTTCATTCACATCAAGTCACCTCTTGCTGAATGGAGTGGGGCTATTCAGGAAGAAAGATAAGTGCTCCAAGTGAGCAACAGCTGTAATTTTCTAGCTCTTTCTACACTGCAAAAATAACCGTGGCTGTACAGCAGTGTAAATGGCTTGGTGGGGGTAAAGGGAGCAAAGATCTGGTTCTGCAGCAGGAACCTGGAGGACTTTAAGATGTATATGCATACATTCCTCAGCACCAGCTACATTTAAGTAAAATGATTCCCATGAGGAGGGTCTGCACTGTAACAAAGGGCCTCACTTCTCTAGCCCAAGTCCCACTCTGCGACTAATGGGAGAGTTATGATGGATACACCAAGAGCAGACTAGCAGGGCATGGTTGCTTTCAAAACACTGCTCCCTGTGGATAAGTCAAAATACTGCTTGGCAGCTGCAGTTTGCACTGATAGTGATCTGACTAAACAAAATAATTTGGGGCCTTACATATATAGGGCAGTAGCTTTTCCCAGTCCTTACTCGATTTTAAAGGAGAACTGGGCCGGTTCCAGGTAGGGTGTGGCCATGGCAGTCATAAGTGATTAGAGTAATTTTAAGAAGGCTGGGTGCTGGCTAGTGAGAGTGCAGCTTGCAGGGCTGGAAGGGAAGCAGGTTTTCACTCTGTTCTTTACAGATTATTAGATGTTTCTAGAGTTCAGTGGGAGAAGGCTGGCACTGCACCTCTAACTGTCTTGTCTAGGAGAGAAGAGAACCATGGCTGTGAATGTTAAATACAGATCCATACAGTCATGAGGTGGAAAGCAAAGGGCACTCTGTGGGCAGCCAATGTAACTCCACTCCTCAGCAAGTGAGAAGCAAAAAAGGGAACTCATTATCTTCCTTTGCAGCTTGAAGGGAAGCTCTGCTATAAGGAAGGCTCCGTAGCATGAACTGAACTTGGTAACCAATTCTAGCACAAAAAAAATTTGCAAATAATCGCCAAGATGCTTAAACCACTGGAGTGTTTAGCTTAAAAATCATGGAATTGTGGGATATGTGTCTGCTTGTGTCTATATGGTGATAATATGGGCTGTCTCCAATTTGTACAGCAAGATTTTTCTAGTCCTCAGCATAACTCCATTTAAAACTCTCAGATCTGAAGACAGACAAAGAAACTCTGAGAGCTTTGCCATAAACATTTGTCTACAAAAGTATTTTATTTTTTAATAAACAGAAGCTAAATGGATCAACATTCCTGCCAAAACAGGGACTACATGTATTTGGGTGTCCCACATAAGCAGAGGGATAAAGCATCCTGTAAGTTAAATTCCACACACACATTAAAAAATAAAGTGTCAGCTAATGTCTAGGTTCCAGCTTAAGATAAGGGAGGTATAGGTTCAGTTCAAACTCTGGCAAATTTAAAGGAGAGCTTTTCATTGCTGGGTGATTCCAGGCACGAGAAGTAAACTTAAGCACTTAAACAAGAACAAGTATGAACCCACTGCAGGGAACAGGCTTGTGCTCTCTGACAGACGTTATAGCAATGCAACTTTGAAAAGCTCTCTGTTGCTCAAAATCAGGAAAAGTCAAGTTTTACTACCACAGGTTCAAAATGGCTACATGAGCTGGAAAAATAGGTGGATCCACCTGCATCTAAGTGGGCCATGTGGGTTGTCCCGTAAGTCTTCTATCACATTTAATTTTAAAAGTAATGGTAAAAAAGCAATTAAATTACATATACTGCCTTTCTGTTTCATCACGTCTATAGTTCACCTTTCTTTGGAGTATGACCTTAGACAAAAGGAAAAATAATTATTTCATTTGAAACTCCCATGTAATTAACATAAATGGTTTTGGTTTGTTTAGGGTTTCTTTCTTTCACACAAATGCATTAGGTTTTTAATGGTAGGAGACTCGGGATAACTAGGGAGCTATTGGACTGTAAACTGAACTTTTGAAGAGTTGCTAGTATTATCAGGCCTAATGGCTGTGTAATTTGAGTAAAATATATCCACATGGATGGGAAATGAAGATAAGAATTTTTTTTTTTTTATCAGGGTTTGCAAGGTATAATCCTACAACAGATTGGAGGTGTCAAAGTTATTTTGAATTATCAAATACGTCTATAGTTTATTACACGGATGCTACCATCACGAACACAACTTGTGTCAGTGTCATTTCACTGGGAAAATTTTGAGACATTTTCAGATTTACATAAATAGTTTTGCCTTCTGTCAAATCCTGCTTTGCAGAAGTCTAGCCAAATCTGAACTAGCTCCGTTGACTTTTCTTAGGGGACTGAGATCTCCACAATAACGTGAGGGAGAATAATTGACAGGTCACACCAACCATGTGTTAATGATGGCAGCAGAGCTACTGTTTCATAAGAAATATCACCAAAATGACATAGACTCCCAAGGACAAAAAAGCAGAGTGAAGACTTATGCCAAAAGGTTTTGGATGGAGTATTCACATTCTGAGCACTTTCACTGTATAATGGCTTTCCTTCATGACTAGCTTTCATATTTTGATGAAATAACACTTCATCCTTATTATCTGTGAGATGAGTTTGGTGAGATGTTCATAGGCTGAAGTCTGCAGACCAAATCATTCAAGATCTTCTGTGGGCCTGATTCTGCACCAGGAAAGTTGATGTGAATTTTATTGCTGATTTGTCAGGGCACCTGATGCTTTTATCTTAGAAAATGTTCATATGAAACAAAGTCTAAAGTACTTTCAATATTACATTTTATTCCTTTAGTATGCTAACAGAAATTCAATGAGCCACTGCTGATATAGATTTAGATGATGTGGACTGTATAAAATTGCAGGCTCTGAAGAGCAGCCTGCAAGTAGCAGGCAGCCATTGTAACAAGTAGCAAGCAAAACTAATCTTTAAAAATACATTGCTTTTTATTAAAGAAGACTGTGCTGGTAACACACTAAACGTTTCAGAGTATGGGAGGCGAGGCAAAGTGGTGAAGGGGTCCTTTAAAACTGGTGAAATGCAAAAGGTCCGACCAGCCCCATCCCTCCCTCCTTCCCTGCCCAGAGAAAAGCAAGAAGTAACACTGGGATTTTCTATGCTTTCCTGGTCACAATATAGTTTTCATATGACACTTTGATGTGATATGCAAATTTAAAAGCGAAAATATTTGTCTTACAGTGTGGTTTGGATAGTAACTGTAAAATAGGATGTTTACTGTAGTTGCAGATGTGCTGTTACCTTTAGTCATCTGATTCTGTTCTAACAGTTTCTGGGTAGATGGGCTGAGAAGCCACTCACTGTACTATGCAAAATGAGCCAGGATATTGCTTTGTCTTCAGAGATCATTCTTTTATTCCTTTCTATCACTAAGGTTCATATAATATTATTACATTTCATTACATTATATTATACTCTACTAATTTCTGGTTTCTGGTGCTGTCTCTATTAGAGTGTTAAGGGTGAGCTGAACAGGCACCTGTTTATGCTGCCAGTGTTTGTGACAATTATTAAAAGCACAAATTTCTGCTTTGCACTAAATTGCATTTCAAGGGTTCCTGCCACACATAAAAGAGGAGACTTGTCACAGTAAGACAGTACCATAGACCAGACCTTGCACCTGGTCCCTGCTACAGCACGGGAAGGGCTGGAGGAACAAGCCCATCATCCCTGGGCTCCCCCAGGCACTGTCTGGGGGAATTGCTCCAGCAATTTCCCTGGGCTCTGCACAGCTGCAGCAGCCCCAGTGCTCAGACGCCATGGGAGAAAAGCCACGTGTCAGTAGTTGTCTGGCTCTGGTCACTATTAAAAAGTCCCTCTGGAGATCGTGGAGATGGGTTTTATTGGCTGTGAGTGTCCATTGGTCGCACACCAGGAGCCCTCTTGCAAGCCTTGATAAATAAATGCTAGCAGCTCGTATTGAGACTGACTGCAGTTCAGTGTGGAAAAATGAATGTTCAAAGATATTTATTCATTATATGGAGGGCTTCAGTTTGAACCAGGTGCCCATGAAACAACCATTTCACATCCCAAGGTTTCCCTAATTTAATGTTCAGTCTCCTGAGTACATGACTAAGGGTCTCTCAAAAAAGAAACAGAACAAAACCCTGATGTGAAGAGAAGGTCCTTACACAGCTGAAAGCTTTAAGCATGAAAGACTGGATCTGACTATTTTGACATGGTCCACAGGTACTTGCAAATTGCCAGAAAGTGAAGTCCCAGATGCAGCTGTAATGGCTTCCAAAATGGATGCCATCAGCAATCCCTGACAGGTTTCCATTGCTGAGTACGTTTAATTTTACTCATATAGAAATATGCCACTCAAGGACCTCATGCCATTGGGCATCCACATAGGACAGAAACAGAGTGTTTCTTCTGAGCTCTGCTGTGGTGTTGAATGAACAGGGCTCCAGCACACCACCAACAAGCATTTAAGATTTAAAAATAAACCAGAAAACATACTTCAATTAAAAAGAATTGGATTAAGCAGTAAAATCCTTGCAAAGCTCACGTTGTCCATTTGAGGAACTACAGTGCTAATGGCAGGGTGTTGTAAACTCGGAAGGCAGTTTAGGCAGTGTCAATAATGCTCCCTATTAGTGGGAGCTGGCAAAAGCTGGCAAAAAAGGACTGAATTTGTTCACATCAGAAGCAGGTGCCGCTCCAGCCTACATTTGTCTCATCTCACTTCTCTAAAAAAGACTGGGTGTTGCTGACAGGTCCTTTTACGACCATCCCTTTCTACCTGTGGAAGATCCCTCTTCCTGTATGCAGGAACATCCTTATCAGAGTCAACAGAGGCTGGCCAAGATCCCTAGTTCATTTGACTTCATATCTCCAAATCTCAGTATAGCACCATAATTAACCCTTTGGTCTGCTGAAACCCAGAGCCACACCCCGGGCTTGGTTTCAGCCTGACCCACCTCAGCAGGCGCCGGTCAGAGCATCGCTTCTTCTTCCCCTCTAAGGCAGGTGTTTCCAGCTTAGTGTTTGTGATCTGTGGAGAGGTTAAAGCAAGCTAATGCAATCTGGTTCCAGTTCAGCAGAGCTTGTAAGTGCATGGCTTAATTTGATTGGAGTCCCTGGGACTATTAAGTTGTGTGTTATTAACTGTGTGCTTATATGCTTCGCTAGGAAAGGACTTCCCAATTTTGTAGATTAACAGTAGGACTATCTAAGATAACACTTAAAACAGCCATTGTTTTTCAGTAGTTGTTTGGTAGAAGCAAATTTTCCTCCATGTATTCTGCAGTGATGCTTTGCCTGAATGCCCTGCCATGAGCCCACGAGCCTGGGGTCTGAATGCACGGATTGACACGTTACATCACTGGATCCTGAAGTCCCAAGTTCTGTTGTTTGCCATGTCCATTAAGAGAAGTTTCAGAGGAGGCTGAATACATATCTATCTCAACCAGCCAGCTCTGTTGTGTTCCCTCTTCCCTGCTCCATGTTGCACAGAGCAACAGAAATGAGCTACTCGAAGTCCATGAGAAAAATTGCACTGACCACGTGTTTTTATCAGCTAGGTCAATCACTTGCTTTTCTCAACCTCACAGTGTCAAGACTGAAGATGTCTGGTCTTCTATTCCACAGATCTGATCTGCCCAAGGACTGTTAAAGCTTTTTACCTTCTTTTCATTTTTCAACTGCCTATTCTACGCATAAAAAATGACTGGGGACTGGGACATTGTAATAGTGGCAGGTTTTGCTCCCTTACTGAAAATTCCTTCATGCTGAGCCCTGTTAGCCCTCACTATCCACTGTTTGGATGCTTTTCATCAGGGATGCCTCAACATTACCATGGGATGCCTGTGATAAGGCAGACAGGTGCTGCTACCATGTATGTATCTCCAATGAACATCTAAATTAATGAGGCATAAAAATAGCTGCAGTTCCTTGAAATCAATCACAGATCTTAATGGCATGAAACCCTAATGTCAGAGTCTTTCCATGGAAAAATGAAGCTTCTTCCAAGAGAACAGATATTAACTGTATAAATTAAAAATCACAAAAGTCGTAAATTTCTGCCAAAAAAAATATAATTGACCTTAGACTATAGAGCTGCTGTGTTAGAACACTCTGTTGTAAACTGGACAAGAATTAAGAAGTATTAGTTACAACATTTGGGAAAAGCAGTGCAGTTTTTGCTTCTGTGCAGCAGAAATTGAACATTTCTGCGTTCATTCTCTTGTTGTTTGTACCATTTCAGAAGAGCAATTTCAATTAAATGAACATGTGACCTTCTTTTGTCCTCAAAGGAGACTCATCTAGTCCTCTGGTGTAATGCAGCTGGATGCAGCAAACCAAATCTTGTGAGCCATTTATCTAAGTATGATGTTGTTGTACTAAACCAAAGGAAACTTCTCTCTCTGTGTGCCAGTGTTGGACATGGGGATCTTATGAGAATATCAAATGACCCACCCAAAAACTTCTGTGGTTCTCAACAAGAAATATAGAAAGTGATGTAAAAATCCATTAATGTTTTTCTACTCTTTGGACATGGTTTCCAATTCCAGGTTTTCCCTGGCATTGACTTCTCTGTATTTTTGATTTACATATCACTGATTTCCTATAGATGCAAAAGACTTTAAAACTTAATTCTTAGGCCCGTGTACCATTTGCCTCCCAAAACGTGCAAAGTAGAGCGTGTAAAAGTGACCTGAAGTGTGTGCACAGAGGTACACTACAGGTTGCCAAGGGATTCTTTGCAGCAGAATGACACAGTTCGCCAGCCAAACTAGGAGATCAAGGTTTTTTTATGCCTGATTTGGTCAGGGACGAGACCAGACGACAAAGGAAGGAAGCAATGTAAAAATTTTAGATTATATGTGTTATAGAAATGTAGAAAGTCAGGAAACTAAAATAAAATTACATACCTCTGAATTGTACAGAAGGGCTGCACTTCCAAGGGATGCACTGGAAATGCTATAAGCTTATGGAAGTGGGAGAACTGGTACAGCCACAGAGAGAAAAGAAAAAAAAATGGGTCACTGTGTCAGGACCACAGCATATAGATTCAGGCAAACCACTTTGCAAGAAAGAGGGAGGCATTCTACTGCTATTTAAAAAAACCCAAGCCTTTAAGCAGTGGAGTCCCAGTCTTGAGTCAGGCACACCAAGCTATTGTCCTTGTACACAGAACAATCAGAAGTGATGAAAGATCTGTGGGATTTTGTCTTTATATTGCCCTTCTAAATCAGGGCAGGGGAGGGGGGAAAAAGTGAATTGTCTTTCACTTAGTGGGTTTTTAGAAGGAATTAGCTGAAACTGGAGCTCTTTCCTAGTAAAGACAGAACCATCAAGGGGCAGATGTCTGTGGAAAAGCAAATGGTTCCCATTGTCTTCCCTGAAGGAATAACAAAATGGGGATAATTCCGTTTCTACTTCCTTGCCAGGGGAGAGGGGTAAAAAAAATTGAAATCCAACAGAAGGGATTCCTAAGTGAGACAGGCAGAGAGGAAACATCATTTGACTTTCTTTCATGCTGTAGTAAATTTGCAGGTTTGGCTTCGCAATTAGCTCACAGTGCAGCCGGGTGAAACTAAATATAACACACCTGCCGGAGGAGTCCAGCTGTAAGCAAACCCTGCCGCATGCCAAAGAATCCAAAGGATGTCCAAAACAGAGGGTGCCGCCGTCCCTCCGCGCCGCGGCGGAGGGGAGCATCCTCCCGGCGCAGGAGCCGCGGTTGCCACGGGAGCGCGGATGCTTTTCCCTCGCATCAGCACCGCATCTGTCCACCAGTGCTCTGTCCTTACAGCCGCGTGGACCTGCTCTCCGCGAATGCGTGTGACGTGACAGACTTTGGGAGCTCTCCATGTTTACTGGAGGGACGGCCGACGACTCAGCCCTGCAATTACCTTCTCACCCGCTGGGTTGTCGGTTTTTTTTGTGTTTGTTTGTTTGTTTGGTTTTTTTTGTTTGTTTGTTTGGGGTTTTGAGTTGTTTGTGGGGGGTTTTTTTGTTTGTTTGGTTGGTTGGTTGGTTTTTTTTGTGGTGGGGGAGAGCAGGGGGGATGCAGTGTCCTCTTTATCATTTGAGCATACGTTGCGTGCCAAGGGCTCTGCAATAGCGTTCTCCCGGTGCCTGGCAGGGATGCTCGGGGATGCGGGAGCGGGCGGGGCGGCGCGGAGCTGGCGCGGGCAGCCCTGCCCCGGTCCCAACCCCGGGTGCGGCGGTGCTGCCCGCGGCTTTCCCGAGCCGATGCCGCCCTCTCGCGGGCTCCGGGACCAGGAAATCCTTATTCCTATAGGAAGAAAAAAAGAAAAAAAAATTAAATAAGGGCTCCCCGCTGCTCTCCAGGCAAATACTGACCTTTCCAAAGGCAAGGCGCACGCAGGTAGAATTGGCAGAAATAGTGCTCTTTAGATTTTTTCCCTTCTCTTCCCCATTATACATCACTTAGGTATTTGCGGGTCTATTTATTTGTATGCGCCTCCCGGCGCTGGGATACGAGGGTGCCGCTCCAACTGCTCGCACGGCAGGAAAGCTCGTGGGGGAGGCAAACAGCCAAGGCAAACTGACCCTGGTTCTGCTGTGCTGATTAATTAGGGGCCTGACGAATCAAGCACACTCACCCTTCAAACCCAACACTTACCAGGTACTGAGTCTCTCAGACAGCTTACTGGAGAAAGCATCTTGTGTGAGAGCTTTCCCATGAGAGCTCTTTGACACCAAAGCTCTTTTATGGTTTCAGACACACAAAAAAAACCCACCAAAAAACAAGAAAGCTGCCCTGCAGACCCAAATTGTATGTGTTGTTTAGCCATTCTTATGAGAAGGAAATTGCCCCTTTGGTAGCAAGTCTCCAAAAAGGCAATCTGGAGTCAGTCTGAGGTTCTAGACACCACTTTAAATCTTGTGGCCTCATCTGGTCAAAGCTAAAAAGGCTGATGGTGTCCCTGTCCTGCCAAAAATTTCTCCTGTCACCTCAGGCAAGTCCATGTTGCTGGGACTTGACCTGGGTGCCTAGACAACTCTGAAATGCTGAGCTGGGGGGGCTCAGGTTCTCACCCTGAACAATTGGTAAAATTGTGCCTGCCTATTCTGCTTGCATGTACAGGAAAGAGACAGGGGACTCAGCCAGTGTGAGACTGGGACTAAAAACCATAACTTTAAGCTTCTCAGCTGAAGCAAACACCCTGCCAACCAGGCCCTGGCTGCACCACGTCACCCTCTCAGGAAGAACAACAGGTGAGTTTGCGCTAGAAAAGAGGGTTTGCATCTTCCTGACTCACCTGGGCAAAAATGGTCCCCATAAGAATCAGGGTTAAATATGAACTCCATTCAGTGGTTATTTGTAAGCTGTGTGTGCATATCCCTGCATCTGTAACACTCTGTGGTCTATTTTTCCAGGCTGTTGTGCTCTGGAGGCATTTCTTTAGTGCTACAGCCACAGGAAAGGCTGCAAATCAGCAGCAAATAGGAACCCCACACTTGAACCCCACCTGGCCCCAGGCTGCCAGGGACCATGGAACAGCTACGGGAGGGGAAAATATTTTTCCAATAAATTAGTCTTTCCAGGGAACAGGAGTGCAAGAACTCCCAAGACTTCACCTCTTCACCTGTACTGAGCACTGGTGAGGCTACACCTGGAGTGCTGTGTCCAGCTCTGGGCCTCTCAGTTCAGGAAGGACACTGAGGTGCTGGAGCAGGTCCAGAGAAGAGCAACCAGGCTGGTGAAGGGACTCGAACACAAGTCCTGTGAGGAGAGGCTGAGGGAGCTGGGGTTGTCTAGCCTGGAGAAGAGGAGGCTCAGGGATGACCTCATCACTCTCCTCTGAAAGGAGGTTGTAGCCAGGTGGGGGTTGGTCTCTTCTCCCAGGCAATCAGCAGTAGGACAAGAGGGCACAGTGTTAAGCTGTGTCAGAGGAGGTTTAGGTTGGATATTAGGAAAAAAAAATTACAGAGACAGTAAGCACACATTGGAATGGGCTGCCCAGGGAGGTGGTGAATTCACCGTCCCTGGAGGTTTTTAAGATGAGACTGCATATGGCACTGAGTGCCATGGTCTTTGAACCACGGCGGTGTTGGATCAAGGGTTGGACTTGATGATCTTGGAGGTCTTTTCCAATCTGGTCGATTCTATGATTCTAAGAGCAAATCCTATTTGTTATCATTCACAGTCCTCTCAGATCAGCAGAGCCCAGTTTTCCAGCTCCCAGCACATCTGTGCAGCTGTATCCTGGAGCTCGGCAGCCGCTTGGGCATCACAAGGAAATAGCACTGCAGAGCTGCTGGTCTTGAAAGGATGATAGGCAAAAAAATTGTGCATTAGTACAAAAGATCTTGGAGAATATAGCCATGGCACTAGAGGGACCTGTAAGCATTTTACACTGAGTTATTTTCCTCCAAATGTAAAGGGTAAGAAGGCACCATAGAAACAGCTCCAGTACAAACACTCACCAGAGCTGGAAAACCTCCTCAAGTGCAGAGGCTCTTCCCAAGGACGTTATTGTTTATCATGGGCAATAACAATTTATTTCAGTGTCTTCACTATTAGACATAATAGCCAAACAGAGGTATGAAAGACCCAAGCTGACACTCTGGTTAAAATCTATTGCTCTGCCTAATCTTTGTATAACCAGTCATGGTGGAACAACAAATCACCAGTGTGGCTATAAATTGTGTATTTGCATAAATAAATAAACAGGTAGTCTTGTGCAGACAGGTTTCCCATTGCATAATGTGATTTCTCTAAGACTCTTTCGGGGGCTTCTGAGTGTTGTTTGTCAAGCTCCCAGATCTCAAAAAACAGAGGGATTGTTAGTTTTTCACCAAGTTGAAAAGCACCAACATCTTGTTTGGCTGGTCCAGGGAACATTTGGGTGCATTTGGGCTGCATATATTTTAGAGAAAGGGATCAAAACCGTACAGAAGGGGAAAGCTTCGGAAAAAAAAAATAGAAGGGGTGTGATGGGCATCTGTGGCCATGAGATAATCAATTACTCTCATTTACATAGGTAGGAGGAATTATCACACTGTTCTGTGCCCTGCCCCATCCCGCCTCCGAAGTGAAATTTCCACTGCAGCTTTACTGTGGTGTGAGGTTAAAAGGTTCCTGATTTCCAGCCCAATGTGGAAGTAATTATTGGTATATATTCTCATTTGTAGCACACTTTGGTATCTTTGGGAAACAAAAGACAGCAAATGCATGCAGAATTTGGTGATTATCTGTAGATTTTATATTTTCTGGATGAACAGAGGGGGCAGTGGGCTACTAATCACATCTATGTGAACCTTTATGTTTGCTTTATCTCAATCTGGTGTTCATTATTGATTTCCCTTTCTGCTGCTCGATACAATGAAGTAGACTTGAACGTTCTGTGATTCCTTTATTAGGCTCAATGCAGCCAACTGGTTTCAGTTTGCACATGTCTATTTTGATTTCAGGGAAGTCATAGCAAAGTTAGGGACATTTTCAGAACGAAAAACAATTTTTAACTGTTATCTCTAAGACTCCCTGAATAACTTACCTTGAGGAAATTTTTTCCTGAGATCTCTGAGTAGGTGTACTATTATTATATTCAAATTTTGTTGGGGTTTCTGGTTATTACAATGCACAATCAATTAAACAAGTAATCTTGATTTTTAATACTTTTGCTAGTGTCTTCAGCCCCAGCTTGGCAGTGGTTTCTGATTGGACCCATCCATGTGAGGCATACCCCACTGAAACAGAGCATTTGCTGTAAATGAGAAGAACAAAACCATAAACAAATAGAAAGTCCATAGCGTGTTTATCAATTTGCCATTGTTTGACAGGATGAGAGAAAAATGATCTAAAGTTGCACCAGGGGAGGTTTAAATTAGATATTAGGAAAATTGTTTTCATTGAAGGGGTTTTAAAGCATTGGTACAGATTGCTCAGGGAAGCAGTGTAGTCACTATCTCTGGAAGTGTTCCAAAAACATGTGGATATGGCACTTGAGGTGCTGGTGAACTAAAACATGGAGGTGGAGCTGGGCTGACATTTAGCCTTGATGATCTTAATGGTCTCTCCCAACCTTAAAGATTCTGTGGTTCTATGAAAACAAAGCCTGGGTGATAAACCTGGCTTTTCTTTGTAAGGATGTAATCCTAAAATGACTTATTCAAAGGCATAGTTTCCAGCACTGGGAGCAGACTGCAATGGGAGGTACTCACATTCTTGCTCTGTCGGGAGGTTGCAGTTTTGGGGCTGCGTTCTCAGCCGAGTTCTCAGCTCAGGCTGTAGTCTCAGTGAGCATCACTTCTCTACAGCCAGGCCCAGGCAATGTTACCTTAGTCTGGTCGAGTGTCTCTTCTCAGATGAGTGCTTAATTTTTCCATACTAACTCTCTGTCTAAACCCCTGCACAGCTTTATTCTTATTGGTGTTTGAGAAGGGATGGTGGGGATTGCTTCAGATGTTCTTCAGACTCCTTTTGGAATCCACTGGACGTTCTTTCCCAACAGTCCTGTCAGGACTGCACCAAAATGAAAGCTTTTATCACAAGTTGAATATTTTATTGATCCCTGCATTCATTTGCCACATAGACATTTTGGCAAAGTCAGTCAAGGTCTTTGGGTTTTTTTACATTACTCCCTTTCCTTGGTAATCCAAGTCACGCATGAGAAATAGGGGTTTCAGTGTAATTGGTTGCTTAATGAAGCTTGAAATTATCAGTGGTGTCCACTGATGAACGAACAGTGGACATTGATCCAAATCATGAAGTTTAAGCCCTTTTTGTTCAGCAATTCATTAGCAACAATTAGCATACAACGTGTGGGACATCAGGTGTTCTTCACTACAGCAATCAGTTAACTTTCCATGCAGCCTGCCAAACAACTCATCAAACCACTCTGACAGCACAGGTGGGGGTTGGTCCATGTGTGAGCACAAACCGGAGGAGCTGAGGAGGAGAGGGCATGCACAAGAACCTGATCCCTCAATAATGAGAGAATTGTCATGCAAACATCACTTTACTCATTGATCAGAGCCACATCTAATCCAGAGCATCCTGTACATGCCTTTCCTTGTTCTGTTCTGCTTTTCCTTGGGCTCTTCTGACCTAGTAAGTAACCCCAGGTATCCTAAGGTTTACTGTGTGGGGACCCAGTGCAGATGCCTGGCTGGGCTTTGATCTTCTGCAGATGTGTCCCCCCAAACTCACAGGTCAGCACAGCCTAATTTTTAAGCCCAGTGCCAAAGCTAAGAAGATGAGAGGATTCATCTTTTCTTCAGTTCAACAGATATGAGAGCGACTATTTCCCAAAATGTTTCAACAGTGCTGAAGCATTTGAGATGTGCACACCAGATAATGTGTCAGTGCTTTTTCTAACCTCTTCCCTTTTCTGTACTTCAGCCAAGAATGCATCTTTAACCTCTGTGCACCTTGCTGTCCTCTGGAAAGAACACCTTGTTCTGTTGGAAATCTGGACCTTAATTTTGCTTCACATCATACTTATTCTCAGTTAGCAAGTAGCTTGGTTCATCACAGCCTGATGTACTTAGCTGGCCCCTCTCAAGCAGAACACAGATCAAACCATGAAATACATGTTAGAAAAATGCCCATTTGTAATGGTTATACACAGTAATCTGAAATAGAGCTCTTCCCACAAAGCAAACATAACCAAGAACCCCAAAACATGAGATTAGACCACTTTAATTGACTGTGCACGAATACTGAAAGCTGGGTGTGAAATTAAGTTCTTTGTTTCCTCCCAAGAGGAACCACCATTTTCTCTCAACGCTGAAAGATAACCAGGCAGAAATGACCAGGTGGCTTCCTGTGCCTGCCCATAACTCTTTCTCCAGACCCTTCTCCTTCTTCTTGTCTCTCTCTCTCCCCACTCCCTGCTCACCCCCTGCCCTGGGCTCTGCAGCCCTGCAGCAGCTGGAGCTTGGCCATGCCAGGTGCCCCTGTCCAGATACACGTTTTCCCTGGCAAGTGGGAGTGCTGAGGTTCAGGGCCAGAGCTCAGCTCCAGCCAAACCCAGCTAATTGCTTCTTGTCTGCTTAATTCATGGTCCTGGAGTATCAATTAGTGGGAGCATACAAATCTCACTGCATCGGCCTAAAATATCCCCAGACAATCTCTATCAGTATTAAACACACTGCACGGGGTTTATCTTAGAGAACATCAAAGTGGTAAAATAATGCCCAATGCAGAGACAACATTTTATTGTTTATCTACAAGACTTAAGCACTCAATTAATTTAGAATGGGTCTGAGTCACGGATACTGGAGGCTGGTCAGGCCCAGCCTTTAAGAGAATACTCTGCTTCAGGGTGCTGCAGGTCATGGATATGTGGGACTCAGGACTAAAAAATGCCACCAGAGTGGTTTTTGCTGTCCCTATAGAGAGTTGTCCAGCAGGAGCCTTGAAAACACGAGTTCCCAGAAGGTGTCCAAGAGAGAAAAGATCATCAAATCTTTCAAAAGACACAAACATTTCCAAAGTTCTTGTGGCATTAGAAGTTGTGACATCTTTTTTAAAAGAGATTATGCCATTTTGAGTTTCAATATTTTTTATATGATTTGGCTTCGAGCAAGAGCTCAGTTGGGGAGTTTGAATATGTTAACAGTATAACTGGAGGGGGGAAAAAGGAAGCAAAGAAAAAAACATCATGTCTGTTAATATCTAAAATCTTTATGTGAACCTAAAATCCAGGAGTGCTGTTAAAGATCCAGTACAGCTCTGCAGTTTTGCTTTTCTGGCAGGCAGTGAAGCATGAAGGAAGACGCTGGTGCCTTTACTGAACTATTTCTGAAGCTTTTAGAGAATCATACAGTATCTCCTGAAAATCTGAAACACAAGATGTTGGTTAGCAAAGGGTTTTGCCACAGCAGAGTGTTGCAAGGCTTTTAAAAAGCATCATTATAAAGCCCCCTTCCTTATCCGTCAGCCAAGGGGCCGTGTGCTCTTGTGCTGGAGGACATTTCCACAGTTGAGAAGTGACCCACTGGAAAAGCAAATGCCTTGGCTTTTTCAGTCAGCCTGTCAGAGGTGGCATGGAGCCAGGTGACAGCCTGCTCTGCACCTGGGTGCTGCAGGAGGCAGTCCCCCAGACCCAACTCAGCTGCTTTCCTTGGAGAGGCTTTTCCACACGGTTTGGAGGCAGAGTGCCCAGGGCATCCCAAGATCTGCCCTGCTATTTGGGACAGTGCCCTCCTTGCTCATAGCTTACTCACCCCTCAACAAATTGCATCCCTAAGGTGTGTGCACCCCAAGGAGTCTGCTCAGGAGGAGTGGAAATGATCTAATCCATCCCTGATCCAGTTTGTGAAGACACACATTGACAAAAACTAGTCAGGAAACAGCCCCATCCTCCCCAAAATCAATCAGACAAAAGGCATGTGAGGAGGGAAGAGGAAGAGGGAAGGGGAGATGTCCAAAAGTGCTGTTGCCAGAGGAGTCACTGTGAACATGATGCAGGTGTCTCTGGGAAGGAAGAGCAACTATCAGGGTGGGAGGGAAGGCTGCTGAGGTGCAGCTACAGCACTTACCCTGCTGAAGGGATGTAAGTCCATTACCAATGGCAGACAGGCTACCAAAGACAGAAAGAAGCTCTGATCAATAGTAAGACACGATCAGACAAGCTCCAAGGCTGAGGAAACCCCCTAAAATCCTGTCTTTCTGTTTTGTACCTCAGAGGCCTCTCCCAGAGAGAGAAATTCTCAACCAAAATAAAGTTGCAACCAAAAAACTTTATCCTTTGCTTTCCCAGACTGCATTTTTTTTTCCTTTCACTTTATTGCTTTTGAAAAGAAATCACTTGACTTTGAGAAACAGGCAGATTTTGCTTTTATTTTTACTTCTCCAGAGGTGTCCAATGTTAACAGAGTGGCATCTTCTTTGCGTGTTTACCCCTGGGCAAGCAGGGCAACCCCAGGACATGACTCAGTTCTCACCAAGCTGGCAAATCACACAGTCCAGCCTGATCATAGAATGGTTTGAACTGGAAGGGGTTGGCTTGTTATAGGCCATCTAGTCCAACCCCCTGCAAGGAGAAGAGACATCTGTAATTAGATCAGGTTGCTCAGATCTCTGTCCAGCCTTACTTTGAATATTCCAGGAATGGGGCATCCACCACCTCTCTGGGCAACTCATTTCAGTGTTCACCACCCTCATCATAAGAAATATTTTCTTTATATATGATCTGAATCTACCCTCTTTTAGTTTAAAACCATTGCCCCTTCTCCTATCACAATAACATAAATAATAGCCAGTCTCTTCGCGAACGAAGAACCGGGGAAGGTCTTTCCACCTTCCAGCCTGCGCATTGGATTTTTTAGGTGAGACACAGTGTGCGCGGAACTGAGCCCACCCTTTAATCCTGAGGTTCATCTGCCGGGGCCAAGCACGCTTGGACGGTGGCAGCGAGGTCCTCAGGACGTAGATGG
>NW_020955194.1:1863982-1865462 GCF_003031625.1 Empidonax traillii | reverse complement strand
GTGAGACACAGTGTGCGCGGAACTGAGCCCACCCTTTAATCCTGAGGTTCATCTGCCGGGGCCAAGCACGCTTGGACGGTGGCAGCGAGGTCCTCAGGACGTAGATGGATTGCCTTACAGGGCTAACGAGCTCCATCTGCCCGGGGAGTGTCCTAACCGGGAATCGAACCCAGATCTCAGCGTTGACAATGCTGTGGTTTAGCCACTGCACCACCAGGGACACTCTATCACAATAGGCCCTGATAAAAAAATCTGTCTCCTAATGTGGGAGTCAAGTACCAGAAGCTGAAAAGAAAGAGGCATAAAGTGACTGTGTATCATCACAATTTAAACTTAAATATCTTCCTTTTAATTGCTGGCTAGGGTTTACTACTGAGATTTTTATTAATGTTCTGTAAGCAGGAGAATTAATTCAAGCCAGCTATATTGGACCACAGGAATGTTATGTTTCTCAGCCTGTGAGATATCTGTAATCCACTATTCCAGGTCTGTCACAAGGAGCACCTACAGCCCCTGATGTTAGTTCTTTAGGGTAAGCTTAGCCAGCTTATGGTTTTATCTCTAAATATCTACATATCAGCTGCTGGTGTCTCAGCTGCAATGGTGGCTGTCACTGAAGAACATACCCTGTTCTCTTTCTCTCTCCAGCTACAACTGAGATTGTAAACTCCCTTGGGAAGCATCATGATCCAGGCTTAATCTTTGTAAAGACAACCCTTTCTGGCATGTTTAGGAATATGAAGTCTATCCCATTCCTGCTCATTGCCATGTTTGCAAAATGTCTCTGTTAAACGCTGCTGAAGCGAAGGAGTTGAGCATCACTATTTCAATTAACAACTCTTGCAAAAGACCAGCAAAGTGCAGTGCTGCTGGTGAGATCAGCAGCCTCAGAAAGCTTGTTCCACTCCTGTGGCTATTAGCATTCAATGAATTCAAACAGAAACAGAAGTGGAACTCTGCCTCTGGCTCACTTTCCTCAGTAGCACCTGTCCTACACCTGGGCCACTGCCTCTGTCCTGAACGCTGGAGCACCCTGGGGGAGGTGACATATTCGGTGTCCAGGCAGCCTGGGAGCCTGGTCTTGCTGCAGTCCCTGGCAGATAACCTGCCATTTGTTTTGCCAGCTGTGTCTGTCCCTGCCAGGAAAGAAACACCTGATTTCTATTAGATTTTACAGTGCCAGCACTGTGCATTGACTGGATTTTGCATAACTTATTTGCAAATATTGTACAGATATTTCACATGTAATCCAGCCTGTTCATTGGTGTGGAAAGAAAAAAGGAAAATGTTTATTATAGAATCATAGAATCATAGAATAGATTGGGTTGGAAAAGACCTCCAAGATCATCAAGTCCAACCCCTGATCCAACTCCAATTACTATATCATGGCACTAAGGGCCACATCCAATCTCTGCTTAAAAACCTCCAGGGATGGTGAATCCACCACCTCTCTGGGTAGGCTGTTCCAATGCTTGATTAC
>NW_020955194.1:1857375-1863551 GCF_003031625.1 Empidonax traillii | reverse complement strand
GATCATCAAGTCCAACCCCTGATCCAACTCCAATTACTATATCATGGCACTAAGGGCCACATCCAATCTCTGCTTAAAAACCTCCAGGGATGGTGAATCCACCACCTCTCTGGGTAGGCTGTTCCAATGCTTGATTACCCTCTCTGTAAAGAATTTCTTCCTAACATCTAACCTAAACCTCCCCTGGCATAGTACAAGAACTATGTAAGTGTGGAAGAACATCTGTATTTCTAATTGTCATAAAACATCTCGTCTCCATAAGCTTGTTCCCTAGGGTGCCCTACATTTTTATATAAATCATTATGCTTGGACAGAAATCATAATTACACTACTGGAAATGCTGTATTTTTGTACCAGCTGCCTCAGGGATGACTGTAGAGAAACAAGAATAAAGAAAACAATCATTGAAAGCTCAGGATTACTCTTCCTAGAGCCATGCCAAAAAATTTCCAGGCTTTTCCTAAAGTTACTACAACTGTTGGATTTTCCATACAACTGAGACGCAACAACAAGCACAGCCCATTCTTCTGCCTCCACCAAAAATCTCATGGTTATGAGAATTTGTCTTTAAAGCTTTGGATTCCAGGTTGTCAGGATTATATGCAAATCTTGGACTGTGTTGTTATTAAAGAAGCACGTTTCTGCAGTTCTTATCTGCAGGGAAGAAGCTTCGCCTGCAACTTCAGTACGAGCTAACAATGCAAAAGAAATGGCAGAAATGCCTCTTTTCCTTCTGGGGTTTTCCTTTGTTCCAAAGAGATTTAAGCCCATTTCTCTTTTTAATAGGGCCTATCTGATGGTGCTTGGATATATGCCACTCTCCATCCTGGGAACTGTGACAACGAAACAAAGTGTACCCCATGATTTGGAGGTAACCACTGCCCATGTTGTTCCCTTAGGTCGCCTGCCTACACCTCTGGTCATCAGGAATTGTACATCAGCAGGTGGCTTCAGTTTTGCCTTTATGCACAACTGGAGAGGGAGAGCTTATCCATGAAGAGGTAATTTCTCACAGGTCAGATGGACTGGAGTAGCTGTGCAAGGAAAATGCCACATACACAGACTGCTGGGCTTCGAAACTGCTCCTGGAAGCACTTCCAGACCGTGATGAGAGGGAGGCACGAGAGGATGCAGACTCTCTCTGAGGTTTGAGGTCTCTCTGATAGTCACCCCCCTTCTCCTTCCCAGCACACAGTGGGACTAAACCCATTTCCTGGAGCTGCTAAACCTCTAGGAGGAAAAATAAATGCTGACTTTTGTGAGAAGAGCCATCTTTGTAGTATCTCAGCTTCTATATCCTGTCCTTATCAGATGGGCAGTGGCCAGAGATGCATGAAAGTGCAAAGTAATCAGGGAGAACTGTGGCCTTTATGAACCATAAAGGCTGAAATTATCATGAAGTCTAAACTTAACCCTAACCCTCTTCCTATCCTGTGCAATTTTCAGAAACGAGAAAGGTTTAAGGAAAGAATTTTTATCTTGCTTGCCTGCTTCTGCAGTGGGTGTTGCAGGCACCTACCTGCTATTCATGAAAAGTAAAAAGTGTTCAGCTAACTGCTGCATTGTCTGAAAAAAAAAAAAAATTCTACAGCTGTTAAAAAAAAAAAGTAGAAAATTTAGAAATTACTTTTAGGAAATTAAATCATAAGTTCATATTTAACAGGTACTCCAGGATTTTGCTGTTTGCTACATGCACAGCTACAATCCTTCTCAAGAGAAAAGCATCCTCACTCCTTTTCTTCTTTTCTTTCACAGGTGCTTAAAAATACCTGCTGCTCTTCTGGAGTGGATTTGTGCTAGAGAGCCAGAAAACACATTTGTCAGCTTCCTAAATATTCTGCTTGTTAATTTTATTTTTAATAGGTTTTTCCTTTTCTGAATTAGCACTTTCATTTTTAAAGGCTTTATCATCTTCTGGTGTGATGGACTGTGGAACTGATCTTAGTATGTGGACTTCGTTTATTCTAAATTCCTGATGAGCAGAGGGTAACGTGTGTTTGAACCTTCAGAATTTTGTGTACTCGTGTGTACACATGTATGCATGAATAAAAATACTATACATACGCAATTCCTCTGTTAAAGGATCTGGGAACAAGAATGAGATTTTGGCTACAGTCATCACTGTCAGGAGCTTGCTAGACATACTCATCCGACAGATTTTGTGCTGCAGTATCAGCAGGTTGGTGGCTGGCAACTATCAAAATGCAGGTCAAACTAGAAGCATGAAAGCTGGATAGTTACCTGAGCTGTCCACATATCTCAGCATAATATCCAGATGGTCTTTGTACATTTAGACAAACTTGGTGATGGGCTCAATAAAGAAATTTCCCAGAGGGAACAAATAAAGTCAACACATCTGTCTTGGGGATGACAGAATGGAAATTCTCTTGGGATCTCAACAATTCCTCTTCCAGCCTCAGCCATGCCAAAGAAGCACTGAAGTGTGCAGGAATATAAGTAGGAGCCCAAATACTGTCTCTTGTGCTTGTGCATCTCATCAGTCCATGTGCCCAAAGCGACAGTGAACCCAGAGGCAGCATCCCTAGGTGCTGTGAAGGAACTCATTCGGTCCACGCTATTTCCTTTCCAGTTCTAGTTGTCACCAAAGGAAAGTTCTATTTTTCTGGGGAGTTTTGTGTATTTATATTGTCTACCGCTGTCACACATTCACCTGTAAGTACTATTTAGGCAGAATAAATTGTGGCTGTGAAATACACCCCTCTCTCTCTCTCTCTCAGCTATACAGGCAACCTAGATGTTTTCTCAGTTAGGTCAATCAGGAGAGATGCATTGTACTCAGAGCCACTGCCTCCTTATTTGGCCTGACAATAAGAGATGCTTTTGGTTGTGGGTGTCATAGAAATAATGTAGTGACGTCTTTTCACCTACAGGAGGCTTGAAACTGTTCAGTCCACTTGGGTGCTTAAGCAAAAGCTGTGCAAGCAATTTTTTTCCAGGCTTGGAGAGGAGGAGCCAGGCAGCCAGCACACCCTGTGGGTGAGGAGCTGCTTTGTTAGTCAGAAACAACTCTTACACTTGACTGCAACCTGTTTTACTTGCCACTGGCCCCTAGACTGAGGCTTTCTTTCCCAACAGAGGCAAAACCCCGTGTTAATTGTGGATTGAGGTTTGGGCTTAAGGCCTGGGACCTTCCTGTGGGGGTGTTAGTGTGGTGCTGGCGGGGGACACAGCTGAGGGGAGGTGGTACAGACATTGGCAACCAGCCTGTCACCCCCATGTCACAACAGCTCCATAGGATCTGTCACCAAATGGGCCCAAATCTGCAACAGTTGACTGGGAGCAAGTGGCTCAGCTGCCCAGACACTCAACCAGGAGTACCAGAAACACCACAGCCTGCCTGGGGCAAGGTAATGAGGAGGACTGCACCCATCCTTGCACTTGGAAGTTGCTCCTCTGCCTAAGTCTCTCTGTGTAGCTGTCCTGGACAGACAGAATCCCCCCTCCTGTCCTGTCCCATGGCTGTGGGTGATCACTGCAATGTGTTTCCAAAATTCCCAAGTCAGGGCTGCTGCATCCAAATGGCCATTTGTTCTTGGACAATATTAACCTGCCAGACCCACATGTGCACTGACCACTGACTGCAGCAGGCAAGATAATCACAGCTTTTGTAATAAGGAGGATTTTCTACTGTATTGCACAGAACTGAATGATACATATATTAAAAAAATCTTTAAAAATACAGATAATCAGTACATTTTACTCCATAAGCATCTGAACTACAGAGCAGAGTAACAGATATTTTTCTTCTGTGGAAAATAAAATAAAAAGGTCTAGCATAGTCCTGAAAGAAAAATATTAAATAAATAGGATCATGTCTCATCAAATTAGTCACTAAAGGATCTGAATGTGATCAGCACACCTCATGCAAACAAGGAGTCTGAGGGGGTGGCAAGCACAAACTAGAAAAGAGTAGCTATTGAAATTAAAACAAGCATAGATCTTTCACAAGCTTGTGGTTTAAAAGGCATGGAAAAATATATGACAAAGGGTTCTGGGAGTGGTTCACACAAATACCTATGTCCTAGCCCACAAATACAGAGGAATTGCACACCTCATACTTTATTGTAACTTTGTTTGTTCATCGTCTTTCCAGTAATCTCCTGTCAATAGTCATTCCCTCACCACAGAAATGTTTTCTCAGGAAAAAGAAATTATAACTGGGTATTATTTCTTTAGAAATATATCTGAAAGCCAGTCAAACTGCAGAGGAGGTAGAATTATACTTTCAAAAGACTCCATGATTCACCACTGTGCAAACTTCAACGCCTGCAAACACAAAATATCCTGCAGTTAAAAAGTTCAGGCAGATATAAAACCTCACAGTTCAGAAAGTGTACTTTCACACTAGAGAGCAAACACAGTGAATTGTTTATTGCTGTAAGCTACTTTTGATGGCTCTATGGCATTCAAGATAGTAAAACTCAGATCTGCCAGAAGTCAAAATCCAAAGAGCACACACACACACACACACAAAAAAAAAAAAAATTTGCTTACTTAAGCACTGTACATTGATACAGAGAAATAGTCCTTACAGTGAGGCATTGCATTAGGTAAGGCAAGCACCTGAAATCACTAGAGGCTGGGGAAGCTTCAGGTGGCTGTGCCATGTAGACAAAAGTCCGGAAAGGGAAATTAGGTTATATGAAGTGAGATCCACAGTCAGAGTTCCTGCTGATGGTGCTTGCACCTTGTGGCTTGTCTGGGTGCTTCAGCCTGTGCTGTCCTCCCCATACTCTGCAGCAGGTGGAGAAGTTCCTCAGAAGGGAGAGAAATCAGCTTTTAGAGACACTGTTTTTCTTCCAGTCCCCTTTTAATGCATTGCAAACACACAAGGGAAAGTGCTGTGAATGTCTCCTCTCAGCCCCATGCCTGCACTTCCAAATCCTGGAGTAGGCATCATGTAACCCCAGACTGATGATGCTGTCCCTGTACCTGCTGCCTCCCCTGGCACTGGCTATCCAGCCTGGTGGACAGGGGGGTTTCTTGGTGAGAAGTAGCCCTGGTGGACACCGCTGATGGAGCCATGCACATGCCTGTGCAGACTAGCGTCAGGGAACTTCTTTCTCACTTTGAACACAAAGTAAATGTACACTCCCGTGTGTGGTTTTTCCCTCAGTCCTCTTCTCACAGGTGAGAGACGAAGATTGAACTAATAATGATTCCTGTAGCTCATAAACACTGCTCACAAGGTTGAAAAACACTTTTACAGTTCCTTAAGGAACACCCAAAAATATTCAGAAAATTGCACCCAGTTGCCCTATCTCTTAAATGACCCATTAAGAGACAACAGACAATGCATTTTCCTAATGACTCCAGAGAACAAGGTACGCGCAAACCTGCCTGTGCTGCTGCTCCCCTCATTTCCAGCTCTATGGAGGAATGAGCAGCTTCATGGTCTGCTGACAGCAAGGACTTTGCCACCCTCTCTGGGCACCTGCACTGGCAGTAGAAGCACAGCACTGTACTTGAGTGTGTGCTAAAGGTGGAAGCAGAATACAAATACAGCTGCCTCCCACTGCTGTAAATCACAATTGCACCTGTACTCGGCATTTTGGTCGGAGGTAAATCACCACCACCACCGAGGCAAGCAGCAAGCAGCTCACACTTGAGAACAGCTCTCCTGTCCTTCCTCTCTGCTGCCCTGACACTACAAATTGAACTCTGATTGCTTTGCTCTGCCCGTGTGATGTATAACCCTGTGAGGGCCTGCAGGCTCACACTGCTTGCTGTGTGCAGTTGACTGCAGCAGGGCTGCATATGTATTTATTAATCAGGGAAGTGTGTGCAGGCAGGGGTTCCCATTTGCCTTCTGGAACAATCTTTTTGAAGCTGGTGATGACTACTGCTAAACAGAGCTCTGATGTGGCTTACCTTGATCAGAGATTATTTTCAGTTTGAGTTGTTTTGGTTTTTTTTAAATCTAGATCCAGATTAAGACATTTTTTCTCTGAAGCAGTCAAAAAGTTTAATATGTTACTAAGTTGCATAAAGCAGAAGTAATCAATAGTATTCTAGAGCACGTTTGATATCGCCAGATAAGCAATAGTGATTATCATAAACACTGCTGAGACAGTACAGTTCCAACAGAGGTCAAAGAAATTACTAGCAATTCTTGCGATTTTAACTGTTACCAATTTATTTACAGATCTTAATTA
>NW_020955194.1:1816331-1857255 GCF_003031625.1 Empidonax traillii | reverse complement strand
TTTTTTTTTTTTTTTTTTTTTTTTTTTTTACTGCAAGAATGTGGTTTCTTGGGTCACATTACAAAGTGTGCTAAATTTACAGGGTAACTTCAGTGAAGAAGTTTAAAGAAAAGAAGAAATGGCACTTTGGAAATTAGCCCTTCTGTCCTTCTTAGTTCATCCATCTGACAGGGATGGGGGTATGTGTCTGATTTCTACCTGCTGGAACTCGGGGTTGGGTCTGATTGCAAAGTGCCAGGATCACTGCAGAGAGGTATGTTCATCTTTTAAACCCCTGCAGTAAATTTGCTTCTCAGGAGGAGTGCTGAGGGATTTAGTGTTCAGTGGAGTAGTCAATTAGCCAGAAGAGAGCTGGAGCTGTGCACATGGCTTCAGTCCACTGCACCTTGTACAGGATTTGCACAGAACAACCTTTATTTCTTTGGATGCTTTCTGTAGGCTCTCAGTGATGTTTTACCTGATAGGGAGTGAGAGGGCATGACAAATTTCTCTGATCTAGTTATAACCAAGCTTTTTGATGTTTTTTTTTGTTATTGTATCAAAGGCTGGAGCTTGATGGCTCTAAGTGCATTATTTATTCCTGCCGGTGTTTCCACCAGGCTTTTTCTTACTCTCAGATCAAATCTAATTGTACTTCTTTGGTATTTATATGTCTTCACTAATGATCTCCACTGATCTCTCCATATTCCTATAATAGCAGCTCTACTTCTAAAAGCCTGTTCAAACTACAACCAGGCTTTGTGATCTATAACCAATACTTGTTCTCTATCATGTTCAGATTGTTGTTATCTCTTATACAAGCTCTGATCTAACCTCAAATGATACCAGCAATCCATGAGCTACATACAAGCCACTTTTTTATGGAGCTGGTAATTAAAGGAGCATTTAGTAAATACCACTGAAAGTGCATTTTAAAATCTGATGCATAAAAATTATCTGATAGTGGGATGGTGGTGAAGGGCACAGAGAAAACTTGATAGCAGCAATGAGACTGCACAGTATAAATCTGCAGTGCTCTAAAAAACATGACCAAAGTTCAGGCCTTCAAATAAAGTCCTATTCACTAGCTGGGGCACTTGTTGTGTAATACCAACCCCTTTCCCCTCCAAAGGTCAGAAGGTACTTGCACTCGTACAGTGTCTAAAGCCTGAAAAGCAAGTCTGAGCAAACCAACAGGAGCAGCTAAACTAAGAATCAAATTAAACCAATTTAATATGCCCTCAGAAATACCACGGGGTGAGTATGGTGCACAGTGACAGAGTCGGGCTCCTGAAATGCGCAGGCTGAGTGTTAAACCCGTGGCTGCTGAGGGGCTGAGTCTGGCAGGGAAGACAGAGAAATTTCTCCTCATGTCAGGAGGCTGAGGCTGCTCCTTGTGACCTGTAAATCTGCTTGGGGTCTTTGCACAACTTAGGGGTGGAAATCTTGCAGACATCTGCTGGCAGCTATCTGTGCAGCGCCTTTCAAAAGAGAGCCCATGCTCTGAGCTGTTTGCAGGGCCACTTTGCCTCCAGCTTGCTCCTGCTGGGCCATGAAAGCACCATGTGTACTGTCAGCAAGGTCTTCCCCCACCAAGATGGGATGAGCTCCAGAGGTCTGAGGAGTTCCTGGAGCCCTTTTTCTAGACCTTCCTTGCAGTCTCTCCCCTACTGAATTCATACTGGACCTTCTATTGTAGCTGACAGTGTTAGCCAAACTAAGGTTCCTGAAGGATTTATTTAGTTTAGGCTTGTTGAAATAATTCTTTTATTTGAAAGCAAATAAAGACATATACATATTTCTTAAATCCTTATTACTGCAGTCAGTGAATATGTTTTATCTCATAGTTATTACAATCAACTCCCTTTATAGGCAAATGACTCATGAAGATAAATTAGAGAGAAAGGGAAAGACTTCATGTCTGTCTTAACGCTGGCATTTGAACTAACACACATAATTAAAGACAAAAAATCATGAGCCAAAGAGATTAAAAATGAGTTACCAGCATAATCTTTTTAGTCACACATGCTAACTTTAACTTGAATTACCTCTATTTATTTCATTAGCAGCAGAAGTATCCAAAGCTATTTTTCTTTCACATATTCTGTAAAAAAAAAAGAAAAAAAATCCTATACAGAGGGTTTGTATGTTTTCAAAGGCAACAGTAGTATTTTGTGAACACCTGGTACAGCCCCCAGGAGATGTTTATTAAGAGGTGGTCTGGAATCTGATAGTGCCACTGTAATGGCACTTAACTTGCTATGAAACTACACAGATCTCTAACAAATCATTGTTTTCTTTTAGAAAAGCTGTCTGTGGGAGAAGTCTGAGTCTGGAGAAAAACTGGGCTTATGGCACTTCACCTACTTCTTCCTGAAGTACTGTGTATATATATTCTGATATCAGGAAGAAAACTCTCCTCACTCTGCCTGAACATATCTGGCTTCTGGTACCTGGAGGTTTGTGCTTTATTTCAGCCACTGATGAAGCTTGCCTAATGTTCATCAATATGATGCTCAAATTTTCAAGATAATTGAAAAATTATTTTAATTTAAAAGTATTTGACAATTCTGATGCTTATACAAAGAGGAGCACTTAATGCTGTTAAAAGATCAATAACTCTTTTAGTCAGACTGCACCATTATGCAGAGAAGTTACTTTAAAAATTTTAATGAGGTAATTCAGTCTCCTTCTCAAATTATCTTCTGAATTATTGTACCCTACATGCCTAAGTATGTTATATTATAAAATGAAATAAAGAGCTGGAAATATTTTACAAAATTAAATTATTGATGATATCCTAGCACAGAAAGAAAAGATTTACCTAACTCCTTGGTGACTAAAAAGTACTTAAAGTTTTATTCCACGTTTCTGTAGAGTCAAAATATCTTTTGGTGTTTTGAGGTAATGAGACTATATCTGCTGAGTACATAATAGGTTTCTCTGCAGGAACAGAAAACTTCATGGTTCACAACAGAAAATTCCCCTTTAGGGAGCAAATCTCAACTTATATTTTGTTTTTTTCCTGTTCCCAGGTGTAGAGAAGCACTTTGAAATCTGAATGAATGTTTTAAATATATTTTAGTAGATTTACGTAGGGGCATTATCACAGAATCAGAGAATATGCTGAGTTGGAAGTGACCCATCAGGATCATCGAGTCCATCTCCTGGCCCTGCACAGGACACCCCAAGAGTCATACCATGTGCCTGAGAGTGTTATCCAAAAGCTTCTTGAACTCCATCAGGTTTGGTGCTGTGACCACTTCCCTGGGGAGCCTGTTCTAGTGCCCAGCCACCCTCTGGGTGGAGAACTTTTTCTTGATATCCAACCTAAACATCCACCAATTCAGCTTCATGGTATTTTTTCAAGTCCTGTCACTGTCACAGTTGTATAGGTATAGTTGGCCTTTTCCTCGTGGCTTTAAGAAGACTCTTTACATGTAATTGCCTATTATTCCCATACCCCAAATTCCCTAAACGCAGGGCAGTCACATGAATGATGCATCCAGGGCTGTGGAGGGGACCAAGGTCTCAGCAGTGACACAATGGGTGGAAAGTGAGTAAGAAGGTCTGGTGTCAGTTGGTCACTGAAGAGCAGAAGCTCTGCCAGTGATGGGGGCTGGCTCAGAGCATCCCACTCCACACATGCCCTTCCATGTCCCACTGCCACCTTCTTGCACGTGGGACAGGCATCACACCAGAAGGTTTGTTGGGTGCTCAGTAATTGAGAGAGTGGGAAAGATGAGTCAAGGAGAGGGTGAGCAGTGAATTTTTATTCCCTGTGTTTATATTCCAGAAGATTCCTGGTTGTGATTATAAGGAAAGACGAACTAATCAAATGTTAATAGCCATGACTGATGATTATTTGCTTCAAGGTGCTTATTCATTGATTAGAGTTTAGCACAGTGCCTGAAATAGAGCTAGTTAGGAAGCATGAAGTCACTATAGCTGTTGAAAATACACCAGTAAAAATGAAGAGAGATGAATAAATGTGCCACAGCCATCTTTGTGTGCAAAAGCATTTTTTCATACCAGTGAAGACAGCTTTGCAACATCAGACTGGTGATTGTTTCCTGATGGTTTTGAATACACATCTAAGGAGGAAAGTGATCTTGAAAGCTAGGAATATACATCCCAGTCTATAAAAATTAATACTCTACAATGCCATTCACAACCTACCAAATTGATTCTTGCCAATTTTTACCAATATGTTGCACAACCTCTCTGTGAATTCCCAGCTGGGACCGTTCCAACTGATCTAGGTAATCACCTATTCAGTGGACCAGAGAGAGGTGGAGAGGTTGTAGTATTCCTTAAAGGACTCACTGAGGACATGGGATTGTGATGTTTTACATTCCAGACCTACTGTGCAGTGTCATGTTTTAAATGCTTCTGGAAATACTTCCAAGAGAAGAGGTTCCAAAACAGGAAGAACTCAGAGTGCCCTGTGATGTAAAAGTGGCAATAAACACAGCCTGGAGACGAGGGCAATCCTAACCCAATAAGAGGAAAAAGAGGGTTCGCTCTGAGGGTGGTCAGACCCTGAAGCTCACAGAGGATATGGAAATTCTGTCCTTCAATGCATTCAAACTAGAAAAGTCCTGGATCTGCTTTGGGCAGGAGGTTGGATTACCCCTTCCTTGCTGCTTGGGAGTGTTTTCTCTCTTACCTCTTTCATGTAACCCTTGGAGACACTTTGATCTGAGTTTGGTTGTTTGGTGTTTGTTTCAGAGGAAAGTGTTCTGAAGCTTGAAACATTTTATAGAAAGTTTCCCCTTTTTTCCCCCCACTTATGATGTGCAATATTGTCTGTTTCCACGTGCTACATGATATTTTATCATTTCCATTGCTGATAAAGTCCTGAGCAGAGAGGAGAGAAAAGGGGGAAACCACCATTAGCAGTGTAAATTAACTGTTGACCCGAAATTCAGCCTTAGGTAGTCTAAGATACTGTTCCAAAATAGAAAACTGTTCTTAGAAAATACAGTATCACCTACAGCTGAGGTCTGAAATTAGTCTAGACCATGTGCACTGTTGCCCCACAAACGGACTGCCAACAGAACTACTGAGTCTGATATCTGGGAGAGTCTGGGTTATTTTTCACAGCTTTTGTATTTCAGTTTGATGCAACCCAGAGCTGTAACCATATAATTACGAGAATTAGAATGTGTGCAAAAGTAAATTTATGTGATTCAAGCCTTGCAAAAGGCTCTGGTACTCTCTGCAAAGCTCATCTTTGTGCCTGCAGAGTGGAGTGCTAATCAACACAGATGATGAGTTAATGGCAAAAATTTCAGCTGACAGGAACACTTAAGATGACATGTTTTACAGTATTTTAGAGAAGCTCTGTTGATATCATTAAGATACAAAAATTATGTGACTTGAGATGTGGCTAATTGGTGGTAATTATGACCTAAAAAATTACAATCAGTGTTCTAGTGATAATCCATTCTTGCCTTACAGCAATTAGGTTCTGTTTACCTCTCAAAATATATTCATAAAACAAATAAATAGCTAAAAAGTCTGTACTGTATACATGTCTGTATATGTATACATTTATGTACATACATGTAATTACATGTGTGTGCATACACGTATGTACAGCAGATAATATTTTTTTTTTATTTTTACAAAAGCATTTTGTTTTAGAGATTTCCCCTTCATTAGTGTTCCAATTTTCAGATGCATCAGCAAAATAAGTGATGGTGAAATCAGGAAGAAATGAAAAAATCTGTGTCTTTGGCAATGATTATGACTGATTTAACTCATCATTTGAGCTACCAAGCAGATATAAAATAAAACATATAACTGAGACTTCTGATGGCATGACCTGAGAAGGTGACTGACTTACATCAGTAGCTGGCAAAACCAAAAGCTAAACACTTGTAGTATAATAAAGGACTTGGTGATGCCACTTTTACCTTTTGATATTTTTCTTCATGTCCTTTGATCAACAAATTGGTCCATTTTTGTCCATTCTTGGGGCTTCTTGACAATTTCTGTTGTTGTTGGCGTGGCTGTGATCTCAAGTGAAAGCCTTTCTCTGGGTATTCCACTGAATTTCTCAGTAACTTCCAGTATTTTTCCATTTGAAAGTCTATGTCAGTCCTGTGACTTTCTATACCTTCACATTAATGATTGTGCACATTCTGCAAGCTCAGCAATTGTTGCTACAACTCACTCATGAAGCAGACTTAACTAGAGAGATTCCTAGGAGATGGTTTTAGCAACAGAAGCTTCCATGTTCACCCTTCATGGTTGTTCCCTGGTTTTCGTAATGCATAACAAAAAGGACCCATTAGTGAGCATTTCCTTACTATTCAACTCTCTGTTCTGAGCAAAAATTGACATATTTTCAAATAATATTTTATCTGCTTGGCATAAGATTTCCTTTACTGTAAAGTATGCCATCCCTTTATTTTCTGCTGATTTCTGACAACTTTCAAGTTTCTCTTTGAAAGCATGGTCATCAGATTTAGGAAAGGAAGCTCACTCTCAATACCACAAATCATCTTCTTCCTTCCAGGCTTTTTGAACTTTCAGCAAATCAGTTGGGCTCATCCTGCTGTTCTCCAGCAAGGCTTCATCATCTGCTTGTTTTGATTTTGGTTTTGGTTTTCCAAATCCTAGATGTCTGCAGGCCTGTATGAGTGAAGGTGGAATTATCCTGAGGTCTTTTATTTGTTTCACACAGATGCCAAGGACTAAGCAGTTACACAGTTCTGACAGCCATTGTTACCTCTGCCAAACCTTGGTAACCTCCTAGGAATTTTTTCGTTTCTTACTACAAGGGCTGAACCAGCAACAATGTGTACAATTCACACTTTTATATCATCTCTCATCGTCAGAGCTGCTCTGGGTAAAACCACATCAACCTCCATTGCTCTTTACCGAGATTGCTACAGCTCCTTTTAACATTAGAGGTTTGTTGGCAGGCTTATCTATTAGCAAGTTATCTGGACACACACAAGTTTCCTGTTGTTATCACAGAGGATGTTTTTGCTGCTTTTCTCCAAACTTGGCTTCTAGATTCTGAGGGAGGTGCCCCTCGGTGGAGCTTTTTATTCGTCAGATTCTCTGTGACCTTCTCACCAGAGCCAGCAGAGCTGTGGGAGGGGGTATCCGTATCACCCTCAAGAAACAAAGATATTCTTTCCCCAGTAAGCACAAACAGCTGTTGGTATGTCGCATTTTCTGTTTCAGAACACATACCACTCTCACAGTCTTGTTCTGTCCCCTTTTTGCTCCCTTTGCTCTGGCATGGGAGCAGCAGCAATCTCGGTGATAATGAGCTTCTGTGTCAGCAGATCAACTCTCGGAGCTGCAGGGATTGTGTTGTTCTTACTTGCTACAGTGTCTGGCACTTCTGTGTCTGCAGCTCTTGCAACACACTTACTTAGCACTGCACATTTACTTTGTAAAGTACCTGTTCTTAGAATACCCATTATTCTGTCTCTCGTACTGTTGCTTAGTGATTTTATGGATGTTTCTGCATTTAGTCACTGCTGTCAGGAACCATAGAACGGTTTGGGTTGAAAAGGACCTTTAAAGCTCATCCATTCCTCCCCCCCCTGCAATGAGCAGGGACATTTTCAACTAGACCATGCTGCTTGCAGCAATCTGACCCTGAATATTTGCAGGGATGGGGCACCAAATACCTCTCTGGGCAACCTGATACAGTGTTCCACCACCCTCATCGTAAAACTTTTCTTCCTTGTATCTCACCCAAATCAGCTCTCTTTTAGTTTAAAACTATTATTCCTGTCCTATCGTAACAGGCTCTGCTAAAATGTCTGTCCTCATCTTTCTCATAGTCCCCCTTTAAGTGCTCAAAGACCTCAATAAGGTCTCTCTGGAGTCTTCTTTTCTCTCTGGAGGCTGAACAAACAGAATTATTTCAAACAGTCCTCATAGTAGAGGTGCTCCAGACGTTTTTTGTAGCCCTCCTCTGGATTCACTTCAACAGGTGTGCATCTCACTCGGCACAATTTAGTATTGCAGACTCATTTGATTCTTTGGTCATATCCAGGCATGGAGTATGGCTACAGAACTGGGCAACTCAGAACTTATATCAATATTTAACATGAAACAGCCTTAGGATTTTCTGTAATTGTGTGAATTTTAAAGGTCTTCTGTGCTTACTTGAAGGGGATGGATGGACAGACTCTCTATCTTTTTTTACTCACTTCACAGAGATGATATTTGTACTTTGTCAATAAAAACCGTACAAGCTGTAAAATGCATGGGAAAAAAAAAATCACATCCATCAGGTATTCCAGAGCAGGAATAGTGGCTAAGTACAAACAGAATTTTGACAACCAGTTATTACTTCAGGCATTGTCTTTTGAAAGATGTTTTCATGGAGAGGTTAACCCTTAGTTCCCTAGCTCATGGATGGAGCACAGCTTGATTCTGGTAGGAGATGAGACTTGTATGTTGCTGTAAGCTCTGGCTCTATGGATATCCTCCTCTCCCACACCCACTGTGAGTAACTAACACGGGGTTAAGTGAGCACAGGCTGTTCCACATGCTGCATCCTGAAACAGGCACGCTTCCACCTGCCTGCTGCCATCCCTCCTGAATCATAGAATCTATTAGGTTGGAAAGACCTCTGAGATCATCAAGTCCAGCCTTTGACCTAACACCACCTTGTGTACTGAACTATGGCACTAAGTGACACATCCAATCTTTGCTTAAACACCTCCAGGGACAGTGAATCCACCACTTCCCTGGGCAGACCATTTCAATGCCCAATCACTTCCTCTGTGAAGAAATTCTTCCTAATGTTCAACCTAAAGCTCCCCTGACAGAGTTTAAGACTGTGCCCTCTTGTCCAGTTGCTGGCTGTCTGGGAGAAGAGACCAACTCCCACCTGGCTACAACCTCCTCTCAGGGAGTTGTAGAGAGTGATGAGGTCTCCCCTGAGCCTCCTCTTCTCCAAACTAAACACCAGCTCCCTCAGCTTCTCCTCAGAGGACCTGTGTTCGAGTCCCTTCACCAGCCTGGTTGCCCTTCTTTGGACCTGCTCCAGCACCTCAATGTCCTTCCTAAACTGAGGGGTCCAGAACTGGACACAGCACTCGAGGTGCAGACTTACCAGTGAGGAGTACAGGGGAAGAATCA
The DNA here is from genome assembly GCF_003031625.1 of Empidonax traillii. Lineage (NCBI taxonomy): Eukaryota > Metazoa > Chordata > Aves > Passeriformes > Tyrannidae > Empidonax > Empidonax traillii. The sequence goes on along the minus strand of NW_020955194.1, from coordinate 1,848,153 downwards.
CTTCCCTAGTGCTGCTGGCCACACTATTCCTGACACAGGCCAGGATTCCATGTTCCCCTTCCTGTCAATCAGCATCCCCAGGTCCCTTTCTGCCTGGCCGCCCTCCAGCCACTCTGTGCCCAGCCTGTAGCGCTGCGCGGGGTTGTTGTGGCCAAAGTGCAGGACCCGCCACTTGGTCTTGTTAAACCTCCTGGACTGGTGGGACACCGAGGCGATACCGGGCCGTGCCCATGGGATGCAGCATTCCCGGTTCCCCACCGAGCGTTCCCAGTCCCGCTCCCACTCCGTCGAGCCAGACCGGGGGAGGGGCGTGGCCAGACGAGACCACGCCCTCTGCCCGTACCCATTGGTGGATGTGCCGCCTGGCCCCGCCCAGGGGCGTGGCCGGGGCGGGCGGGACGGCGCCGTCCCGATCCCGGCACCAGAGCCCGGACGGAGCCACCGCCGCTGGAGCTGGGAGAGGGACCGCAGGGAAAGAGCCATGGCACAGAAATACGACGTGGTCGTGATCGGGGGCGGCATCTCAGGTGGGTCCCGGGGGGATCACCCGCCGGTCCTCCCCGTGGGAGCGGTCCCGGAGCGCGTCCTGCGCCATCGGTGCGGTGGGTCTGGGCGCGGCGGGGATGGCGATGGATAACGATGGATAACGCCGGATAACGCCGGTGGATAACGGGAGTGTCGGGTCTCCAGGGGCTTCAGGTGCGCTCGAGGAAAAGAAGGGGGGAAATGAGCCAAATCACTGTTTTAGGGCGAAATTGCTCGTCGTTGCGTTGGTTTGTACTTCATGCTCACCCGGAGGGATCTGTAGGAAAACTGACTTTGCGGGGTCCACAGGTGTGGGAGAATGCAGGGATACGGGCTGGGGTTGTTGCGTCCCGAGACAGATTGCATTTTGACTGGTTGTTTCTTTAGGTTGCTCTTGCTGAGCTGGCAGGTGTTTTCTTTTGATAAATACTGCGGAAAAACATCTGGGAGTATCTGTAGGTTGGGTTTTGTCGCTGTGAGAAGAACTGTGCCAATTACAGGCAGCCCAGTTCCCTCCTCAGACTTCGCTAGGCACCACTTCCCAAAATACTCTTCAGTTCTGCTTTGACACTAGCAAGTGCATGGTGGCCCCTTATCCTTTGCTTTAAAAAACCCCAATAATTAATTATTCTTATGATACCTAAGATAATGTTTTTGTGTTGGAGAAAAATCCGTATTTAGTTTGTCCATCAGGTCAATACTGTGTTGGCAGCATCAGCCAGATTTCAGTTTTCAAACAGTCCTTACTTCACTAATGATTTAGAAAAGGTGAGTTTTGTGACAGCGTGACTTCAGCTGTACTACAGCCATTATTTCGGTATGTAAAGTTAGGTTTTGTAAGTATTGAGAAGGAGTCAGAGGCTTTCCTTTCCTTAATCTGCAGTGAATTAATGTGTGAAACAGCAAATGGTTTACTTAATTACATTATTTCATTTACTAAAAGAATGGCAATTGTTTAAATAATTATTTGTGAGTATCTAATTGTGCAAATAATCTGCAGTATCACCAAACAGAAGGAAAAAGTTTGGACCCAGATTTTCTTGCTTTTTAGTTTTACCAGATGCCTGGTAATTTTCCTGCTAGAAAGAGACATTTGGTCTTCATCCTTAAGGTTCCTGTAGAGCACAGAGTGTCCTTAGGGAATTACCACCCATTCTGTGTGCAGCTGATGGCAATGTCGTCTTGATATGGTGTTTTAGGGCTCTGAGAAGCTCTCATTCCCTTCAGAGTGTCTCACTCCTCCAGCTTTCCAGCCTGTTGCAGTGTTTTGGAAAATGCATCGAGCATTTCTAAGTGGTAACTTGCCCCACTAGCACAAGATTCAATAAGCTGCTTCAGAACACTTATGCCTTGGACCAAAACCTGGTATGGGGACTGAAATGGAGCCAAGCAGGACATTTCAAGGCATTTTCACAGTCCCTGAAAATTTGTCAGTAGCATGAGGAAGACAAATAAACATGTTACAGCTCTCAGGGGGTACAGGGACATTTTTCATGACAATGGAAACCCTCTGTCAGTGGCACAGAAATTGGTGTTTGCTTGTTATGGATTAGAACAGGTATTGTTTTAAGAAAACAGCCTTTGAAAAATAGACAAAAATGCCTTACTTAATAATAAATCCATCTTTACAGTGACATTCATAGCTAGGGATTATAAATCTCATCAGCCTCTGGTCTGTTTTGCTTTTTGTGCAGCTTCTTTGTCAATACCATTCATGTACCAATACACCTTCACCTCACTTCTGCAAGAATTTTGCTTCTGGTGGGATACATAGTAAAACATGCTCCAGAATGGACAGGATTTCCTCTCAACATCTCTCTGACTCCAGTCTTGACTTGCTGTTTCTGTCTCTGAAGTTGAATTTGCAGTTGACTCATCTGTCTTCTTTCCTTCTTCTGTATTTTAAATACTCACTACCTGGTGCTTGCAAGAAAGGATGGAAAACTTTGGAATAAACTAATTATTTACTAGAAATAGAGATGCATATGACATACAAGCGAGGTGCTTGTTATATTAAGTGTGAGCTTCCCAGCAGTGAGGTTATGACTTTTAAAAATATTTGTACAGTATTTATAAAATTAAGATCAAATCCTGAATGGCACTTCTGGAGTTATCTATTCCTAAAAGCAAAGCATGGTCCTGAAGGCCAGTTCCTGAAAAGCCTAACACATTCTTCTCATCCCTGCTCCTGGCCTGTGTATGCACATGTCTGTCTGTGGTCATTCTCAGGGACACAGAATCGACTCTGCCTGCAGGAAGCTGCAATAAGGGATAGAATGAGCTTCTGCAAAGAGTGATGCTCAGTGGGGAAGCTCTTGAAAGAAGAACTCAGTTCTGGTGGCCTCTACTGCTGAGATTTTCCTGCTGTACCCCATGGAATCCCTGCAGAGAGGGATCTGCAGAGCTTGGGCTAGATTCCTCTTTTCACACAGGCTTGCATGTTAAAAATGTGGATTGTGGCCAGTAAAAGCCTCAGGCGCATATATTATGTCACTCTTAATAGGTAATGTCCCCTGTAACACAGTTAATATTAATTATAGCATTTTATACCAAAGCATAATAAATAAACTGATGCCTGAAGTTAAAGATTTTGCCCATAACCACAGGGAGGTTTTATTTATATGCCTTGAATATTGCTCCTATTTCCTGTTTATAGGGTTTTCTACTGAACTGAAGGGTGTGTGCTGGTTTGGATTGATTTTGACCTTTTATTTATGCATTTCAGTTTAGGCCATGCTGTTCCCTCATTTGTTGAAACACAGCAAGCTGATGGCACATGATGTATCATGGATGAGTGTGTGATTAATTGGCAGGATCATAACTCTGACATCCCATTAGAGAGTCCTCTGCTGCCTGGGTTAAGGGTGAGGACACTTGTTGGAGCTATTGTGGTCTAACAACAGCTTCCAGAAGTTGTCCCTTTTCTGCAGCAAATCACTACCATACCTCTCCCAGCACACTGTCCTCATCCCATCTCCATTACCTCTCCACAAGGCAAGGCCACAATTACAGGGGGATTCAGATTTTGGCTCCATAGCCCTTGGACACAGCATGCCCAGGTACTCTGAGATACAAGATAGGTTGTAAGGAGGTCTTGGATGCTCTGCCACTGCTTGGGGACTGCTCATTAACAACTGGACATCATTAAGTGCTCGGAGAGTTTTGACAGAAACTTCAGCTATTTCAGCTTGTCAGGCCTGGGAAATGGCTGCTGCCTACATGTGACCTGTATTTTCTCAAAACTTTCTAACTGGCCTTATCAGGGCATATTTTCACATGGATAACAAAGTGTGCTGTTGACTCAAAGGCTACCTCCTTGCCAAATTTCAAGTTGCTGCTAGAACTTTCAAAACAGAAATAAAAAACATAAAAACCCACAAGTTTTCAGAATCAAAGAATATTTTTTTCCCCTAGACGTTTACAAATAGCCAGTCAATTTTGACCAAGATTTTCCAGCAGAAAAGAATCAGCCTGAAAAACACACCCTGAAAATTCAAGCTGAAATAGTTCCAAATTTGTCAGAAATGGGAAGGGAAAATGAAAAGGGGTGTAAGCAAAATACCCTGGCGTTTTTTTCTGTGGGAAGTTTGGGGTGGATTCATGTGCCAACCTCACCTTGCATGGAAGCCAAGTTTATCAAGAGATGTCATGGAGAATTAATAATATTTGTCTACATAATGCAAACCAGAGCGGCCTCAGATATGGAGAAGTATGTCCAGAAGCAGGCAAGTCCAAGAAAACTTGTATGCTAATATCTTTTGGAAGGAATTTCAGTACATCATGTTACAAGTACAAAGCACAAGGGAAAAACAGACGTAATTGAAACTTAGGCTTAAGATTATAATTCTATGACATGGATAGCTACTATTTCCACATAAAAAGATGTTTGTTCTTATCTAGAAACAAGGAGATTGAATGGTTCTACAAAATGGCTGCTTAGGTTTGCCAGTCAGGAGACAGCACTGTTTTCTATTGCGCTTACAGAGGAGTCCAAGGGCCACAAATTGTAGGAAAATCTGGGATGTAAAAATAGTAGTGATTAGTCTTTATACTGAAATAAAACATATGATATATTATTAAGACTTTTTTTTTTTCCCCATCTCCATGGAAAAGAACTTTGTATTGGCATCTCCATCTCCACAGTGTGTGATGGACAACTTTACCACTAGAGGTACCTACGCCTTGGCTGCATTCTCTGAGTGAGAGACAATGATGAGGAAATGCAGATTTTCCTTGCTTGCTATCATGGCAGCACAACTTATGTTGTATACTGCTCTGTTTGTTTTGACAGCATGCCAAGCTGCTGGTGGGTGGCGGTGTCAGATAAACTGTCAAACACACAGTTGCTGGTGTAAGATAGAATCATTCCCGCTTGTATAAATCTGGAGTAGTTTCCAGTAGATTTTTCTTTCTACTGTTACTTCTGAATTTGCCTGAGAATTGACCTGTGGGACAGCTGGTTCCTAAAATGTATCCTCTGTTCATCTCTTTGCATTTACCCTGTGCTGGGCTCCATCTACCCAGTTCCTTCCAGCTTTCTCTCTGGATCCAACTGGAAAGCTTAATATTCGGTGATATATCGTCACTTAGAACCAGAGATTCCTAAAGATCATTTTTTGGGATGCAGAAATAAACAGGAGGGTTTCACAGAGCTCTCAGTTCCTGGTGTACTGCTAGCAAACTGTCGTTACGTCAAAAATTTACAGCAGGGACCCCATAAAAAGTGTAATGGATGTTTTATGTAGTACTTGCAAATTAGCAGAAGTACCAGTTTCCATTTGCCTCCTTCTTCATAGTGTGTTCTAATGTTTTGCTGCTAAAGATGCAGAACCTTATGATGTTGGTCATGGGTTTTGACTAACACACTCCTTTGTGTTATGCCCAGTGCTTTGTATTTAGTTTTGGCCAGAATATGGTTGTGATACATTGATTATATAATTCATATATATATATATATATATTTATATATATATATATATATATATATATATATATATATAAATATATATATATATATATAATTTCATATATATTCTCTATCATATTAGTAGATAATGTAATTCAAAAATTCACTTTTCATCATATTCTTCCCTTGGATTTCTATGGCAAATGCCTAATTTATAAACATTCCCTAACCCAGGGGGTAACCTGAGTAGTGACAGCTGGTTCTGTTCCTGGGTGAAGAATGTGTCAGGTTTGGTTTTGGCACAAAGGAAGTGTACACAAGCATGATTCGTAGATTAGCAAATTCAGAGCTCTAAAGAGAGTGCTGTTAACCTATGGCTTGTCCTTGAGGGGCAGATTTTGCACCATGCCTCAGGCTGAGGTGAAAGGTATTGAAAGGTGGGAAAGAGTATTCCTGTTAGCTGGGTAGGTCTGAAATCTTACAAGTGTTATTTACATCAAGGAGGAAAAGAAATAGCCACGTGGTTAGGACAGATCCCAAAACATCCCAGCATAACAAAAACAGTCATGGGACAGGCATTATGTCTTTCCTGGGAATACCAGTGCTTATATTCTTGAAATTTGTGGCAGTGACATGGATCATAACTCAGCAGCAACGTTTTTTCACATACTGATTTAGTTGAAGATCACTTTTAGTTAACAGGAATTTATTCTCCACAGACTAAAAGAATGGTCAATAGTTATAAAATATGGATAATTACCTTAGATGTTTCCATTAATCAGATGGCATCAAACCACTGATGTCTTAGCTGGCGCTATTCATTTTAATATTTCAAGGGAAGGAGGGTGCTGCATTTCTAACTAATAATGCTGACACTTGCCAACTTTTTCTGCCTTTGTCTTGGGAGGAGGGCATTACTTTGGGGAAGAGATGTTTACTTCAATGGGCTTTGGACATGAAACTCTCAGTGGGAGTGTATGGAGAGCGGATTAATTCCCAGGGCACAATTCCCTCTTCCTGCCCACTGTGTTTCTGTCAAAACTGTCCATGAGAAACTGTCTTTGTGCTCTTCAGAACAAGGCTTGCATCTGTAGAAAGCATTTAGACAGTAGAGCCATTGAAACCACTAAGTGGTTTGGTCTCATTTGGACAATGTACCGTGTAATAGAAAATATTTATTCTCCTTTGGTTAAAATCTTTGCTAATCATGTGGTTTTGTTGGGGGAGAGTGTGGGTTTTGTTTTGGTTTTTTGGTTGTGGTTTTGTTGGAGTTTTTTCCTAGAAGAAAAATAAAAAGAATTGATGAAAAAGAAATTAAAACCATTTACCTGAAAATGACAAAATACATGAAACCAGTCTGACTCCAGTATCAAGTATTCTATAATCTATAATATGAAAGGTGAAACACAGTTTCTGACAAACAGAAAATTGGTGATGTTAGGGTATTAAGAAATATTGAAGAAGAAAAAATGTAAACTTGTGATCCACACTGTGTATTTTTGTTGTTCTGTGAATTTAAGGGGTGGTAACTTAACTAATAGTGTTGTTGGGGGGTGTTTTATGTTTACAGTGGCAATTTAAAATCTTCAAATCCCTAATCTGTGAAAGGAAACCATTTTTTCATTCTGAGCCTTCTGTATCTTGCTGCCCATTAGTGGCTTCTCTGGTCAGTCTGATATAACTAAGCAAATTTTAATTATGTTTGGAAACTTCTTTCAATACTATGATGTGCACAAAAATTCCAATGACAGTAAAATTGTGGATGGGGGAGAAGGAGAAGAGAGAGTTGAGGACGGAGTATTTTACCCTATGGTCATGGCAGAAATATTTTGCATATCTCATGACATGTTTACTTGGCAAAGAGACCTCTGGCTGAAAAAATGAGAACTGATTTTAAGGTGGCCACTGCTGGATTTGAATACTCAATTGCATTTAGGAAAATGTAGGTTTTCTGTCAATGAGAGAGTAAAAATAATCACAGCATTAGGATACCGTTACTTTGGAGCTTCAATAAGGATATATTGACAGTTCTCTCACTTTAATGATGTCTATTAGAATAATGAGCAAAAAAAGTCTTAAAATTATTTCCCTGCTTAAGATCAGAAAAATGCAGGGATTTTCCAGGAAGGTTTTTTTTCCCCATGCTACTCAATTAAAGCTCACTAGAAAACCACAATAATGAGCTAGTCTTCTTTCACACAATATAATTATCCCATGCCATGTAGAGCAGGGTGGATTAACAAGGATTTTATGAAGGAATGCATTAATAGGTTGGGTTTGGTACACTTTAAGCTTGATAGTGGATCCAGAAAAGGCAAGCGCACTTTGTCAGAGAAGCTAGCAAGCAGGCAAACAACACAACAATCTAGAAGACCAGCAGTTTCCTTTACAGTAGTAACAGGTAACTTTCTCTGCCTTCATTTTGGTGTGCTCCATACGGCAAATTGAAAGTGGCCTCAGTTTGAAAGGTTAAAAGTTTAATGGTATCAGGCTGTCATCACTCCCCTACGCTGCCCTTGAGTGCTTTGCAGAGGTTCAGCATACACCATGTGAGAAGTGCTGTCTCTTACGAGGGAAAGATGCCAGTGATTTTGCTTCTGACTGTGATGTGTCAGTGAATCTGCTCGGTGCTGTGGATTTGCAGAGCCTAGATTTTGAAAAGTAGAATTACTATTTATTAGTTTAGAATTACGATCACATGCCCAACAAAGTAACTTTTTAAAAATTCACATTGTTGGTGCTCCAGAACTCATATCTGCTCATATGCCCTCTATCAACCCCAGTATTGAGGCAACTTGGAATTATTCTCATAAGTCTACCCTTATGTATGCTTCCCTATAAAATAGGGAACCCTTTCCCACATTACAGGACTCATCTGGGGATCAAGGTTGGGTCTGTTAAGTCCCAGAGTTGTGTAGTACCTGTAGAGTTGAACCTTCCTCTCCTGTGAAGTAAGAGACAGGCTTTGTTGTATTTTTCATCAGGCTACATTAAAAATTCAGTGTTATTCAGCATCTCTACGTTTCAGGCATGGGGTATGTTTTGTAGTCTGCAGATTGGCATCAGTTCACCTTAGGTTTTTGGGTTTTTTGATGCACCTGTAAGTGCTTTGCTTGGTAGGATTATGACAATTTTCTGAAATGAAAGTGGCAGCAGTATGATCTTGAGCAGCAGCAATTCTGAGTCCCTTAACAGTGCTGCAAAATCAATAGGAACAGAGCTCTCCTGCATGGCATGTTCAGACGGGGGAGCTGCTGGTGAGATTGCCATAGAAACCCTTGTGGAGGATGTCTTGCCTTGTTTATTCTCATTTAACAGTAAGTGAATTTCTACATCCAGATACTGCAAATCAGGCATGGTTTTGGCAGGCTCCTTCCATCTTGCTGAGGGAAGTAGTATGTTTCTAATTCACAGAATTAGAGTGATATCTGGAAGGAGTGCAGCCAGTGATTTGGGGAGGTTTGCAGCTTTATCTCAAGGCTACATTTGGAGGAGATGGAGATGTCACTGGGGCACAGACGCAGCCTTGGCTGTGACAGGCATGTCTGTGCTGCAGCCACACCAACACACACCAGTGTGTTTTAACTACCTCATCTGAGTCCTGGCTGCAACCCGAGAGGTCTCAGCTCAGTTCTGAGTTCAGCTCAATATGGTGTGTTCACATAGAATGGTTTGGGTTGGAAGGGACCTTAAAGACCATCCCATTCCAACCCCCTGACATGGGCAGGGACACCTTCCACTAGGCCTGGTTGCCCAGAGCCCCTTCCAGCCTGGCCTTGAGTGCTTTCAGGGATGGGCATCCACTGCTGCCCTCTCCCTGGACGGTTCCTGAAGGTGCACAAGGAACTCTGGGGAAGTGGCAGAGATGTTGGAGGGGAAGTGAGAGAGCAACTGTGGGGAGTTGAGCAGGAGGACATGGGGAAGGAGCTGGAAAGGAGGTCTCATTCCTTCCTCTCTCATTCTCACCTCATTGATCAGTCTGGTGTCCCAGTGTTTTTCTTGCTCTTTCCCATTTTTTTTTTAACTCTGAAGCCTTTTTTTCTTTCTGGATGAGCGTCCAAGGTGACTCTTGGGTTAACAATCATGAAACTAACAACGTGTAAGTCCGGAGTGCAAGGAGTACAGTTTAACAGGCAAACAGGTTAGAGAACCTTTGCCACATTACAACATGTTCCTCATCCTTTAGCAACCCATCTTTATTTGGATATATCAGCTAATTAAGTTATAATCCAGTAGTAAGCTTAACTTCCAACTCAGTCCAGTGCAACCATTATTATTCCCAAACAACTGTTACAGCAATATAACTATTGAATACATCAAGAAATTACAGTCTTAGGCACTGAGTATTTTCATACAACTTTTTTTCATACCTAGGCCTGATTTTTTTTATTGCTTTACGTTCCATAGGATTACACATAAATGCACTATGCATTTTTTCAAGATGTATATCTACAGTAAACTTCCTCACAAAAGAATTACCCGCTCAGGCCTGAGTGTCTGGTGTTATTTGCACAGAATAGAGGATTCAATCTTTTATTTTATGAGTGTATGAAATCCAATATTTTGTGACAAAACCTGCTGTATATTTTGAAAAAATCATTTTTCCTCATATAAAAAATATAAATATTGGTAAGAAAATACTGCCCTTTGTGTTTCCAACATTATAGACTCATGGCTTCTGTGTTGAGGAAGACATGAATGCCATCACTGAAAGGATTAAAGAATCAACTTTAAAAAAAATTGTAATATGTTTCTCTAGACTTTCCTGGAGGAAAAAATAGTTATCAAAACTACTGAAATAAATTAGATCAATTTATAAGATATCCACTCCACTGACAAATGGCTTGCATTTTTAAAAATTAGAATATCAGACAGATGGAAGAATTAAGAATTAAGCAGCAATCTAAAGAATGTGATGCAAGGATGTAAAGTTATTTTCAGATGAGTATGGAAGTTGTATGTATAATTTTGCCTATGTCAGACTTTTGAACTTCCTCAGTTCTGGTTTCCAGTGAATTGGTGTTCCACTTCCCCATTAAAAGATTATGTGCACAGAAGTTTATGATCTATTCTGAGTTGTCCTTAGAATAAATGAGCACACTTAATGCTGCCCAGAATGATTCCTCTCCTCTGGTCCTTTCAGACATGCATTCTTTGTAGAGGCTCACTGTTGACTTTAATCACATTTCAAGTTAGTGTAATAAACATGGGTATAATATCATTATTCCTTCCTGCAGGGTATCTTGGAAGTTCTGATCAATAAGGCTGGCTTTTGTGTACTTAAGGAGGGGAAACAACTCCAAAGAAACAATGCTTCAGTGCCAAACTGGCCTGCAGGGCAATGGGACAATCTGATTTCACCAACTCATGATTGCTTTTTACAATTTCAGATCCCATTTGTCAAAAGGAAAGAGGTCTCCTGTCCTATTGAATTTTCAGTTGTCTCTAGTGGCTCCATCACAAAGTCCCATAATTAGATGATTTTTGCTGAGACCATAATTCCTTTTATAAAGTGTCTACATACAGCCTCTCTGATTGTCATGGTCAAACTCCATTGCTGAAAATGAATCCTGACAGTGAAGCAGACCTTCCTTCTGCATGTGAACTGGGGTGGAGAGGAATGGAGTAGAGAGCTGATGTGAGAGAAGGCGTTGGAAGCCTTTCTTGCTGCAACATTACTATTTCTGTCACCTCAGCACTGCAGATCCCACAGGCTGGGTGCTGCCTTTCTGTGCATTGCACAAATGAAGAGTAAGATGTGTGTCCCTTAATAATTGAGATGTTACTGCTTTTAAAATGCCACATTGCTGATCCAAAGGGGGAACTTCAAGACTGTGAACACTGCCTATGGAGATGGTTACAACATGCAACTCAGCAGCAGCCACATGATTTCTGTGGTGAGACAGCAGGAAAAGTTTCTAATTTTTCTCAGGAATTTTTGACAGCAGTTCACTGAAATCTCTGGTTGAAGCTTTGGTTCAGTTTTGAACCATTAATGTGGCTGATTGCTGCCAATTGCTTTATTGTACTTTCTCTTTTTCTGGTAGGTTTGTCAGCTGCCAAATTGCTGTCTGAGTCTGGGGTCAGCGTGGTGGTCCTCGAAGCCCGGAACAGAGTTGGAGGAAGGACATTCACTATCAGGGTAAGTGCTTCTTGAGATGCTGGACTTTCACCTGTGCTGGTCTACAATGTGGCAAATATCACTCCTATCTTTGCAAAGGCCAATTATTTTGTCCCAAGGGAACTATAGCCTCAACTCAATCCTCAGAAGGTGACAGAGCAACTAATCTGGAGGTCATCAGTCAGCATGAGTTTCCAAGAGGAATTCATGCTTGACCAACCTGACAGAGGCAATGACTGGCTTGGTAGATGAGGGAAGGACAGTGAATATTGTCTATTCAGACTTGAATAATTCAGCACTGGCTCCCATAAGATCCTCACAGAAAAACTGATATAGTATGGATTGGTAGAGCAGACTGAGATGAAAACTGGCTGAACAGCTTAGTCCAGAGGATGGTGATCAGTGGTACCATCCCTTTTGTCAAAAGTAACAGAGCTCTGTTTGGACAGATTGCCAGTGGGCTTCTCTTTATAGGAGGTCCTTTAAAATTGGACCTGGAAGCCACTCTCAGAGCCATCCAGTGGGATTTGGGTGCCTAACCAGAAGTGTGTAGTTCCATTTTAGCTGCCCTAGGATACCTTGCCTGGCATTCAGCTGCAGGTCTTCTTTGGATCATGACTCAAATTTGTCAGTGTTGCACAGAAGTCTTGGAGAGCTTGGGTTGCCTAAAATGGTGTTAAACATCTATATTAAGGTGAATTCCACCCACATAGTCCTTAGCCTGTGTCCAAGGCAGGATCTGCTTTGGTTTTCACATTACACAGGGAAACCATCACCTGAGAACATGAGTGTCAGAGCACTTCTTCTCTCATTACCATCTCACTTTTCATGCTGTAACAGGCACGATAACTTAGAGCTCTGTAAGAAGACCAGGCATCATTACAGCTCAGACATATGTCTTAAAAATTATCCAAAATAACACTCCTGCTTATGAAAACAAACTGCACCTTGATTGCCATTAAAAAGAAAATGAAATAAATGGTTACCTGTGGCACAGGGTAATGTAATACAGACCTCTATTTCCCACTCTGGAAGTGAGGGAGGTTTAAATTATGTGAGATGCCACTGCTGGGGAACCAGAGACAAACAGTGGTGTTCCAGCAGTAATCATTGTGCTTGAAGTATAACATGAAGTATAAACACCATCCTTCTGTGACACTGAGAATGCCTGGCTTAAAGTACTCACTGTAAACAGTGTTTAAAAGAGTTACTGTCTTGGGAAATCAGCCTGCTGTAATAGTATGCATCCCTGAAACCTCCTGCTTTCTTCCTGCTTCCCAAGTGAGTGCAGTGCTGGACTGAGAGGTGCATTGAGCACCTTTGATGACAGGCATGGCTGGGGGCTGCTGGCCAGATGGCTCCAGGCTGGAGAGAAGGTGTGCAGTGCTGGAAAGGAGATTAATCTCCTTGAAAACTGTGGTGCAGGGCTCAGCACCTGCAGCATTAACTCTAAGCAGGTATCTGCAGAAAGAAAACAAGCCTTGGCGCTGGAAATGGTTTCAGTTTGTGAAGCGTTCTGGAGTGACAAGAAAAGTAACATGAATTCGGAAAAAATTCAGTTGGATTTAACCAAAGTATTGATGGGGTTGGATATTTCTTCATATCCTCGTGTCTTTTGTGAGACTAAAAAGCCAATACTGAAAACTAGTGAAATTTAAAAGAGAGTTAAACCGAATTGCACACTTGGGTGTCATACAGTGGAGACACTGTGAACTCTGTGTGTCTGTCATTACAGAGCCCAGTAGTGCCTACTTTTAGGTCCTTAAATAAACAGAATCAGTCACAGAATCGTTTAAGTTGGAAGAGACCTCTAATATCCTCAAGTCCAACCTTTGGCCAATCACCACCTTGTCATTCCAGTGCCTGGCAACCATTTCCACAAAGAAATTCCTCCTGAATATCTTACACATACATTCCGTGCACATTTCAGCATGGAATAATTTCTCCTACTTCTAGATGTTCGCACTGAGGACCTTCCTGCAGAGCTTCTGATTCCTATCTTCCTTTGACAGAATGAGCACGTTAATTACGTAGATGTTGGTGGTTCCTATGTGGGACCTACCCAAAACCGGATTCTCCGACTGGCAAAAGAGCTGGGTGTTGAGAACTACAAAGTGAATGTTGAGGGCCATATGTTCCATCATAAGGAGGTAAGTATTGCATCTTCCATGTTGAGATAACCAAAGGTTTCCATGAGCTTTGGAAATTACTGACAGTCGTTAAGAGGGTTTCATTTAAAGTTCACATTTAGTAATCCAGAAAGCACCTGTTTGAAGTGTTGTTATTTTGTTTTAGCTTACTGGGATCAGTGGTTCTTATACTATTTTCAAAAGATTTCAGAAAATGGAACTGAGAGGAGTTAAAAAATTTGGGATACATTTGGCGCATTATCTCCGAACAAGCCCCTGCCAAGGCTCACCGTAAGTTTTGTGTCTGAGATGTGAGTCCAGGTGGCTGGTCTTGAGTAGGTACTGGTGTGACTAAAGCAAACTACAATGAAACCTGTCTTCAGAAAAGATTTCCAGCCCTTGTCTCAGATCTTTAACCCTCTGGGTTTTTGCTCAGGTCCTAATCAGGACCTGCTACCAAAACCAGTGCAGAGTGAGAACAGTAGGGAGAGACACAAAAAAGGCCTTAAGATTCATAGGTAAGAGATACAACGGACTGTCTGCACAACTCCCAAACTATTTTAGTTTCCAAATACCAAATTTGCAATTTTTTTTTTTTTTTTTTTAATATATGTTTAGTTTTGGTACTTACCAGACTCTGGCAGAACAAGGCTTGAAGACTGTATGAGTAAGAGTTGACATACTTGATAGGGTCGAGGCTATGGGATGGATCCTTAATTGGTTTCATTTCTATTACATTCCTACTTTTTCTTTCCAAGATTAGAGCAATGTATTCATGCTGCAAAGTTTTATAATCTGGTTCTGCAATCAACCCTTATTGGGGAGATTGGTGCCATGCTTATAGAATGGTCACATTTTAAATAAGTGCATAGTCATTCCATAATAGCAAAAAAAGTTATTTTTCCTGCCTTCACGTAAAATCAGTGTGATTCTACAGCAAGAGGGCCGGGCTGATTTGTATCAGCTGAATGTTTGTCCAATTCTATTTAGGTTAAGCTCAGGCATGGATCTCTTAGCATCCTAAAAGGCACTTATCTTCTTTATGTTAAATAAAAAGCTCTAATGTGTTACATGAATTTGAGCCCTTAATCCATTTTGACACTGGAGCTGTAGCTTTTTATTGTCCCACACTGCATTAACACGTCCTTGCTAATGACCATGTGATTTTGTAAGTTTTCTTTGAAGTGAAAGCATGTTTCTAAGGAAGAGGCAGCATTATGAGCTATTCAGCTGGATCACAGGCTGTGGATCAGTTCTGGATTTGGCACTGTGGTCCTGCTGAGCTCATCAGGGTCCCAAGGGAACTGTAGTTGTGGACAGCAAAGGGGATTTGGACAGCCAAAGGTCTACCACCACGGACAGACTTGAGCACTGGACAAATAATAATAATGCTTTTCCTCCAGTCAGTCTCATTTCTCCCACATCCTCTTCCCGTGAGTTGTTGGGTTTGTCTTTTACTTTCTCTTCCTAAGGTTTTCCACAGCTGCTTCTCCTTACTCTTTCCTTGAGACATTGTGTAGTCACCATGCCCTTTGATTTAGGGATGTGTTGCTGAATTCTCTTACATCCCACTTCTACAACACCATCTCTCCAGTCCTGGCTGTTGGCTGGGACGGTCAGCGCTCAGGGCTCCAAGGGATTGTACATTTTACCTCCTGCACATGTTATCAGGCTGTATGGTGAGTTGGCCAGGTAGGGATTTGTGCCCTCCTGGCTGTAAATGTGCCCCTCATATTCCTTAAAGATTCTGCAGGAACACGAGCACCTGTGGTATTTCCCAGATGACAGAAAATGTTAGAGAAGACATGATTTGACATTAAAGGATCATTGCCCCAGAAATAAAAGGTTAATCTGAAAGATGGACACGTTGGGCTAAGACACCATCAACTGTGGGCCAGCTGCTGCCTTTCAGGTTTTAGTTAGACCTTTCAAACTTTCCTTCTTGTGTTTCATCTGCTATATCTGTCAGCTGGTGGCTGTCCAGGAGCCTGTAGCCAAGGCCAGACAGGAAGGTCTTTTCCCAAGGGCTTTCTTCAGAGTCTGCAATGTTGTGTGGTTTGTCAGAGGCGACAGAGAGTGTTTTGAGCAATGACTAAGCATGGCTTTAGATTTTAGTGTGACAGGCATTCAGCTGTATGTCATCTCCAGCACCCTCAGACTAAGATTTTTGCTCTCTTGTTTGCCATAGTAATCGGTTCAGTTTGGCTTTTACTGAAGCTTTCCAGGGTACTGCTTGGATTGAGTTAGGGGAAAGTGGGGAAGTGGCTTATCTTAGCAACGGAAGCAGCCAAGGGAAAGTGGAAATCCCCAGAGGGGTTTAATGAGCTTCTTTACTCTGGAAGGAATTTTTCCCATATGTGTGTGGAAAAACTCCACGTACTGCAAGCTTGAAAAACAAAGTTGCTTCGTTTGTGCAGGTTTCCTTTGTAGTTACAGTTTATTTGAAAATCCAAATATGTAACTGTTGTTTATTCTTTCTTCTTTTTATTTGTTCATTCTTTCCCATCAGTTAGCATGGTAACACGAACTGCTTTGGTGTTAGTCAGGAATTTTTTTGTATCCTGCTGTTGCAAATCTGAAACTTCAGACTGCAGTGTTTGTTATGAGCCCCGGACTTTCTTTCCATCAGAATTTCTTTGTGGATACTGTCCTGTAATTCAGCAAGAATGTTTTCAGAATGAGAAAAGGCAGATGTGGTGGAGTTCTCCCTTCGCTGAAGAGGCAGGCAGCTTTTTATTTTTACACAGGTCACTCTGTGCCGTTTTCACCTTCATTTTAGAGGAAGACCCTATAAAGTGAAGGCATTAGAGCCTTGGTGTGGTATTAAGCTTCTCATATAACTGAAGTCCTCTAAGATCTGGCAGCAGCATCCAGCTCCAGTGTATAGAACATCAGTAAATAAGGACTGATTCTGATTATTTTTTGCTTGTGATTCTCAGAGCAATGCAACACTTGAAAAAATACGAGCATTTCTGTGCAATGCTTCACACTGGATGTCTTGTCTTTTCTTTCCAACACCTTGCCTTAAGCTTAGGGTGCAGCAGGTGAGTCTGTGCAGATCCCTGTAAATCTGCAGTTTGGACACGAGGAACCACAGAGAGTGCCAGGCATTGCAAGCTCTCAGGGCTGGAGCTGCTGGAGATGCTGAGCAGAGGAGGAGCTCAGGTCTCACACTGCCCAGAGCCACTGCTCTGCCTGTGTGGGCTGTGCACAGCCCAAGGCAATACCAACCCCTGCTCTGGGGCACAAGGAATGCTCCTCCTGAGCTTCCTGACCTGTACCTTGTCCCCTGCAGAGCAGGCAGGAGCCAGACTTGCCTTTCTCAAGACTGGAAAAATTGTCAGCTCCTCTGGCACGTACTGAAACTTGGGATGGTGTCACGGCTGGGGTGACTTGGGATTAATTCCTGTAGTTATGGCTGGAAGCTCCAGAGTAGCCCTGGGCAGGAAAAAAGAGAGACCTTGCAGAGCTCATCTTCCTCTGCTGCCTTCTTTCTAACCACTGAAGTATGGTGCTTGAGGACCTTGTTTCCTTTGGATTGGTGTGAGGTAACTAACCCCAGCTTGCAGCGGGATTCAAATCTGAGCTCTGCAGGAAAGTGTTTGACACACTAGGAAATGAGAAAAAAATAGATAAACTCTGTGGGTCAGTCAAGCTGCCATGTGTTAGCATGGGAAAAAAGCCAGTAGGTTATTTGCCTTTCAGTTAAGAAAACAGTTGTTCTCAAAATAGTACATCCAGAACACCATAAACTTGTTTAAAAACAGAATATTGCAAGACCTTGCCTGTTTGCAGTGAGCTCCTCTGTGAAACATCCAGCCAGAGCTTCTCTCCCTAGTAGGGAGATAATATTAAAAAAAAAATTAATAACCTACCAGCCCCAGGTCACTTGGTCTAGATTTATTCCCTGCTGTGGAGATACTTGTGCAAGAGAGAAAGCTGAAAAACTGATGTGTCTAAGGCTGTTTGCCTTGCGCTCTCTGATAGGCAATGGGAATTTCTTTCCTAGGATTTGTTAGAATTGGGCTTTCCCTTGATCAGCTCCCGTGTTTGGTAGGTGCAGCCCCACCTCCAAGGGCTTAGTGAGTCCGTGAACTATTTCAGGCTCTATGAATTTGATCTTAGCCTCTTCCAGGTCTGTTAGCACTGCTGTATTTTTCCGGCTTTTCCTAGTCTTACTAAAGTTACGGTTTCTTTGCATTCAGAAGAGAACAACAAATGTTACAACTTTTGACTATTAATTATCAGCTGGCATTTAATAGTTCTCAGTGAATAAATATGTTTTCCCATTGTTCTCCCTGGGCTATGCCACTGACCAAACATGTGAGACTAATTAATAATATTTTCAGATCGGCAACAAAAGGATTGTTCTTTTTTCAAACAGCAGATAAGTGAATGTCACATGTGGTACATGTCATACCAGTGGCCAGGATGGTAAGATTTCTTGATCAATCCTCGGCAGTTTGTGGTCATGGTGGACTAATTCTCATATAGAGTAGAAAAGTTGGAGAAAAATACTAGCTAGCCAAACAGTGAGAAAGTTCTCTCACCATTTGCCCCATCTACAGCAATCAGGACAGATTGGAATTTTCTCAGCCTGTAGCTGTTGAACTCAGTAGAGTTTATGCTGTGGGTTGGAAAAGCTGTTTTGATGCACATCTTATCATAATTTCTGAGAGAGACTTTTCTTGGGCTGTTTTTTTTTTTTCCAGCATTATAGGGAATAGGTTTGGCTGAAAGCAAGAGGAGGACAGGAGCCTTAGAGGAAGTTAACTTTTTACCTTCTTACTAAAGAAGTGCTTCTTGTTTTGAGTTAAGTAAGCTAATGATAGGAGGAGGGATTTCCAGGTTACACCACTCCATATAAGCACAGTCACTTATCAGAAAAGCCTGGTGAAAGGAGGTGTCACTGAACAGTGAAAAACTGGGAAGTTTTCACTGCTACTCCTGATTGGCAGGCTTATCTTTTCCCTTTGCCCCCTTGCAGTACTGACATGACAGGACTTCAGTAATAACTTATATTCACCTGGCTTAGGGTGGCCTGACAGCATTGCTTAAGGGCAGGATTATTTTGGTGTTAAAACATGTTAAGGAATACACCTGGGTGGCACCCGTGTTCCCAACCAGAATAAAAAGTCCAGCAATACATGAACTTTGAAGGAGTGGTATTTGATGATCTTTTTTAGAAACTAAATGTTTTTATCTGCATTAAGAAGAAAATGATTAGCAGAGTAATACTGCTTTGTATCAGAATTTCCTTGTTTGATATGGAATTGGTTTATGACAGCAAAAGCTGTAGCATACAGTGCATCCCCGTGCATACATTTTTTGGTCCTCTTTTCTGTGGCTGAACACACAGTGCTGCAAACTGGCAGTGAGAAATTTTACTCCAGGAAAAGGAAGAGGCAGTGTCCTGTGAAGGGGTCCCCTGCTGGTGGTTCATGGGAGAAGTTTGTCTGCTCTTGCCATGGCAGAAGTGTTTTGGATGCACACGTACACCTGGAGAAGGCTGGAGCAGCATCCCTCCCTTCACTTTCCTCCAGTGTAAATCTCTAAAACAGAATGAAATAGAGATAAAAAGAGAGAAAAAAAGTGTATGGTACACAAGGTTAAGATTGCATACCCAGAAATCTAGGGGTAACCAGCCATCTCCAGAGTCATCCTGGTGACTTGAAAGCTCAATGTTTGTTGGAAATTTGAAAAAAAACAAAAACAAAAACAACACAAACCTTAGGCACTTGGATCTCAAGCTGAACTGAGTGCTGAGATCACAGCTTGGTGCTTTTCTTGGCCCAGAGCAGAGATTATTGTGTCTAAATGGAACAGGAGAGTGGCTTTGCTGCTCCCCTCACTGAAGATGAGGAGGAGGAACAGCATAGAGTGGTTCTGACAGACTCCAGAGCTGGGGCACCACTGGAGCCCTCTTCTGAGGACAGAGGGACCAAGCAGTGTTGGCCAAGTCTTGTTATGGCCCCTTGCCCACATACACTTGTCTCTTCTATTGTATCTGTCCTGGAGCTGACAAGAGTTGACCAAAATGTAGGAATTTGGATATTTCACTGCTTTTTCCAAGTCTGAAAGCTCAGTATGGTTTCTGAGTTTCATCTTGCACCTGTTATGATTTTTGCAGAAAAGTGTTCTGAAGAACGTCAAAACCCATAAGTATTTACACACAAACACAATTCTCAGGGAAGACCAATAAGTTCTCTTGTGTCAAGTGGGAGGAAGGTGCATTTGGCTCCTGCTTTGTGTCCTCTGTCCCTGGGTCACCATCTCATGCATTTACAGCACTTTCTCCTAGACTGTGGCTCCCACCAGCCAGGTGTGGTGGGCTCTCATGGTTTACACTGCACTGAAAAGCAGGTGACAAACTGCTCAGCACCCCAGGTCCTACCTGTCGTGGTCCATCATGTTCTCTGCATCCTCACACAAACTTCTGGCACATCTGAAAGAGCAAACAATAGAGAGCCCAGCCCAATGACTTACATGAGAGAAGGTTCAAAGCAAGCTAATAAAAGAAAATGTTTCCTGCTCATCCAACCCTCTTTCAGATTAAAGTTATCACAAAGAAGCAGCTGCTGTTTGATTTTTTTTTAATCATTATATCACAGGTTTATCTGAAACAGTTAGTTTGAGATTATAACAGTTTCAGTCACTGTTGCAGCTCTGTGTCATACACATTGTAAATTCTGACACTGTTTTTGCAAGAGTAGGATGTTTTTCTTCCTGCAGCCAGAAACTTTCTTTTTGGCAAATTATTTTTTAGGCTGGATTTCTCACAAGGGACATGGCATAATAAAAAGGCACGTTTGGTTTTGTAGGTGAAGTGTAACACAGAGGAGCTTAAATAGTATCAAATGCAATGCAATGTTAGGCCCATGAAGATTTTAGGATGCATGTTTCAGCAGGCAGTCAAGTGTTAGATTCATTCAAATGTAATAATGAAGAATGTTCAGGAACAAGGAATATTACCTCTTTGCCTATTGCTTGAGTCATCGCAGAATTTGACAACCTGCTCAAATATATCCCTCCCCATCCCTTCTGAATAAAAATAATAATAAAAAAGGTGATATTGTCCTTTTTAATATTGGTCCAGCTGGTTTTTTTCCCCTCCTTCTTAGCTACAACCATGTCATGACTGAGAATTTTAAGTCCTTCTGTAATGAAGATATGCTTTGTTTTATTTATTTGCTTGTGGTTTTATGTGTATTTTAGGGAAAGTCACGCAATTTCACAAGTTTTTCCCCTTCATCATGGAATCCCTTAGTTTATCTGGATTACAATAACTTCTGGAGAACCGTGGACAACATGGGAAAAGAGGTAGGCTGTGGAAATTGCATGTTTCCTACAATGTTCAGACCACCATGAATAAATCAGTTTGGATTTAGTTTGGTTTTGTTTCTGGCATGTTTTCTTATTGCTGCATTAATATGTTAAAAAAAAAAAAACAAAAACACAAACCCTCAACAACAAAACAGAAAAGAAAGAACTATCAGGAACTGTCAGAAATAATAGGTGTTCCTTGCTGAGAGGGGGTTGGACTAGGTGGCTTTTAAAGGTCCCTTCCAACCCAAACTGTTCTTGATTCTATGAGAGGAGACAGAAAGATCTGTAGGTGTCTAAGATACCTAAAAAAAAATGAGGTTGAACTCAGTGTATGTATTTTCTCATGACAAGGAAAACCATTCCATGAGCTGAGATGAGAAGGGTTTTTTTTTCCCTTCCCTTGTGGCAACCTTTTTGAGTAAAGATGATTCTTTTTTGAAACTGCCTAAGCTGGGCTTCAGTTTGACTTCACAGTAATTTTATTTTTAAAGTTCAAAATTTAAGCAGTATGACTGCAGCCCCTGGAGTGTTATACTGTCATTCAAATATTCATCAGTTGCCTTATAATTTATCTACAAACCAAGGGCCCTACCTTGCCAGAACCTTCAGGCATAACTAACTGTATTCCTGAAAAGTTCATTTGGTTTACCTAGTTTTGCAGAATCAAATTTGTGTATGATATTACACCTTTTTTTGTCAAATAATACATTTTTTTAAAAAGATTCGGATATAGGGTAGTGTCCTCTTGTGTCATGGTACTTACATGCAAAGAATTATTATTAAGAATTTACCTGTCTAAAAATAATTCAGTAGTATCTAGACACTTTTTTCTTGCTCTGTAGTTACCAGAGAGACGTAGGGGCCTTTGGATACCCATTTTGGAACTGACTGAATCTCTGACTGGAGAAAGAATTTCCCCCTCAACTCAAGATAACTAAATTGGAGTAGACACCTTGCTTCTGGAGAACTAAAGGCCAGATGAGTCCCATCATAAAGATATAGTTCATTGTTCAGACAAAGCCAGATTTTGTGGTCATGGTATGATTCATGCCCAAAGGTGTGAATGAAAACTATTCCATTTGGTGAATTTATTCCAAATGGATTTCTGTGTGCAGGGGACAAAATTAACTCCTGGCCAATATATCAGTTTAATCTGTGCTACTAACAATGACAAGGCAGTGATAGAGTTCTGAATAATTTCTTAAATATTTCACCTCTGTCTCCAGATTCCTGTTGATGCACCATGGGACGCTCCACATGCTGAAGAATGGGACAAAATGACCATGAAACAGCTGATAAATAAGATTTGCTGGACCAAGTATGTAGCTCTAACCACTTTGAATTCCAGCTGCAGAATGGTAGTGGCTTTCTGGCAAATTCTGTGGTACAGCTGAGTTCAGCAGGGGTACAGGCAGTGAGAGATCAGGAGGTGCTTGAGGTGAGGTTTGGGTTGGCTGTCAGGTGGCATTAAAGGTGCTGGGGAAGCCCGGAGTTTGCCTCAGTAAGCCTGTGCACACAGGAGTGACAGTGTGGGCTCTTCCCATCATGCTTTCACTTCAAACCATTGGAGAGTGTGTGCCTTTGACATCAGGAAAATCAGCGAGTAAATAAAACTCTGCTTTGTAGTCGAATAAAGGTCACAGAAATGGAAGCAGGTGAGGGGACTTCCCTAGTTCTGTGTCAGGCTGGGAGCTGATGACTGATGTCCTCTGACTCTTGGCTCCTGCACAGTTATCATGTGTCTGCTTTCATTGTGTGAGCTGCATGGCATGTACCACAGAGCAGGAAAGTGCCAGTGGTGCATCAGAGAGCAGCTGCTACTGGAAAGCAGCTTCCCTCTGCCTGCTCAATGGAAGAGGCAGTCTGAGACCTGAAGATTGGGGAACAAGCGGCTGTTGGCACTGCAAACTCTGGATAAGTCCAAATGCTGCTCCTTGTTTCAACAGTAGTGTCTGCTGGGCCTCTGAAACCCTTGCAGGGAAACAAAGGGCAGCTGAGGCAACCTTTGTTGTTGCTTTGTGCCTCCCTGGTAGGTCTGTGCCTGAGCCAGGCCATTGCTCTGTGTTTCTCCCAGAAACCTGTGACTGTGCTTGCTCAGCGCTGCCTGTGGCAGTGCCCCCTCCCTCTGTGCCCAGGAAGCTGTCCTTGAACACCAGCCAGCTCTCCTGGGGCTCTTTGCCCTACAGGATATTTTCCCATGGGACACTGCCAAGCAGGTGCTTGAGGAGGATGAAATCTACCCTTCCAAATTCCAGGGCTGCAATTCCGCTGTTTGTCTTACTCCTCTCGGGATCTTAATACCCACAGTCTCATGGCCACTGCAGCCAAGGCTCCCCCTCACCTTTGCATCATCCAGCAGGTCCTCCTTGTTTGTAAGTAGCAAGTCCATCAACCCCAACTGGTAGGAAGAGAGCCTAAAGTGTATCACCTATAAAATATCCAGTGTGTTTTATGTGTCTACGAGGGACCACACTGTATAAATAACAAAAGGAACAGTGTTCAATTCATTGAGGTGATGACAAATGGAAAGTCTCTTTTCTTCCTTCCCTTTTTAGAATCAGTTCTTATTACAAGGCAAAGAGAAGTGTGCTCATATGAGCCCTCATATCCCTGCTTGCTGTGCTGGCCCCTGTGCTGTTCTGTAACACTCATATTCACTGTCCTTTATTTGTGTGGCTGTGCTCTGTTCACCCTTTCACTCTGACTATGGTTTAGTGCTGTGCCTGCAGCTTCCTGACCAAAACTTTCCATTTGAAATTTATTTTGGTGGCTTAAATCTTGCTCCAGCTCCATGTGATATGTGCTGTGGCCATTTGGACTTGCTCTCTGTGGCATTGTAGTTTTCTTTACAATTAGTTTTATGAGCCTTTTGCCTCCAAACTGGGTTACTTTGAAGTAACCCTTACTGCAGCAAGTCCACTGGCTCTTCCTTTTCTAGTTTTTACTGTTCCTCTTAGTCAGGGAGCTTATGGAGTATAAGCAGAACTGTGTTTATAGTGATCCCTCCTGTAACAGGCTTCTCTGCAAGGCAGCTTCTACTGCCAGTGGTTTTGTGGCAGTTTTAATGCATGTGCTCAGCTCAAACACATTCAAAAACTCAGTAAAAACCCGCTTTAGATCTTCAAGCCAAGCTACGTTTTTCTACACCTAAAAGAAATAGTGTTTAAAAGAAAAACCCTCCCACAGCATTTTCTGTATGACTTGGGCCAGGATTATAAAAGCAGATTTGTTTGCCATGTGTCACAGATCAGCATCTGGAGATTACCTTCACATTTCTTAGGCCTGAACCTGCTACAGGTGCTTAGTGTCTTGATGCTTTCAGGACTGTGGCAGAGGGTTCTTGCATGCAGGATGTTTTCATATCCTGGCTAATGAAATAGGGGTGACTGGACTTCATACTGAGGGAAATGAGGTTATAAAAGTTTATAAGTTATATATTTTAGCCCAGATATATATTTTAGCCCAGATAACTTGTAAAGTTCCTTCCTTTAGCAGAAGATATTAAATTCATGTTGTTTTATGAAACTTCGTTCAAGTTGAAGTGTTTTTTACCTCCTTTGCAAAATTATCTCAGTTTGTTTAGCAATCTGTAGCCACAAATTAAAGAAATGTGAACGGCCAGACCTTCAGTTCTTTCTGTTGTATCTCTGCTTACATTCAGAGAGCTTGCTGTGGTGACCCTTTCCTTATATTTGTGGCAGTGATTGCCAGTTTGTTTTTTCTGTCTGGCTTATTTACTATGTCTGATTCTTGGTTTCACAAGAGATCTGTGCAGCAGCGTTACGTGGGAGATGGGGAATGTCTTGGTTAGTTCAGTCCATCAGGACCCTTCAGACCTTGGAATTGATGTGCCCAGTGAGCTCCCCATGGAGGAGAAATGCAGAAAAGTTTCACTAACTAATCACCAAATGTATTCTGCTCTTGAAAGAAACATTAGTTCTGATGAAAGGAGTAGCAGCTGGGAAACTATTTAAAGACATAACTAAGGTGAAATCAGTGGGATTTCAAACTGAATGGGTAAATACTTTGGGAGGGAGGTGCTGGTAGAAACCTTTTAAAAAAGTGTCACTACAGACTGAAAAATCGAAGAGATATAAATCATCTTGACTCTTCTGACTTTGGGAAAGCAGTCCTTATTGAGAATAACAAAGAAAATCCTGAAAGCGTTCAGGAATTCACATTTTCTCCCTCTCTTTTCCTGCTCCTATGTTCCCTGCAGAGCTGTTAGAGATTTTGCCACCACCTTTGTGAACGTCAACGTCACGTCTGAGCCTCATGAAGTGTCCGCTCTCTGGTTCCTGTGGTATGTGAGGCAGTGTGGGGGCACAGCCAGGATCTTCTCTATCACCAATGGGGGCCAGGTACAAAATGTCTCATATTCTTCCCCTTCTCTTGAAGCCACAGGGAGCAAGTAGGGTGTTGTACCCATCAGAGCCCTGCAATTAATGAAAAGACAAAAGCATGTTGGCACCCTTTATTAGCCTCCTACCTCAGTTGACACAGCCTCAGAAAGCATGTGCAGCATGTCAGACTTAAGCTACCAACTGGAGAAGTGGAGGCAGCACCATACCCTCCCAAGTGTCCTGTGATAGGAAGACATTAAGAGAAATTGCCTGGAGAGATGCAGTTTCTGTCTACATCTGTCTGCTGGGGTAAGAATAGACAGCCATGAGTCAGGAAGGATGTAGGTAGTGCTAATGCTGTCCTGAGGAGGAGCCAGACCTAAGAGCCTTCCTCCTCAGTAGCCCATCAATCATGTTTGCTGTCCCACATCAGCAATGGCTAGACATTGCAGAAAGAATTAAAAAGAAAATTAATCCCAAGATATTCATAGCCAAACAAGACATGTAGAGAGGAGAAAGCTTGCCTGGTAAGAGTACTTCCTTCTCTTTGTGCCTGGATGGGAAAAGTTGTCTTTGTTTCAAGAAGGTTTCCCTCTTCCTTCACCCCAATTAATATGAGTAAAAACACTAAGAGTTTCTGACTTAGTGGCCATGACAAGCCTTATAAAACTTCCTTAGGCAACCATTTCAGTCTTTCAGCACAAGACTTTGTGGACCTTTTCCTCCCTGCCAGTACCAGCATCTTATATGTAAAAGTGAGCTGCTTGATACAACACTGGTGGCTCATAGATAAAAGAGGGTTAGTGCTTCCCCTGAGCCCCTGCACAGACATCACAGGGGAATGTGTGTCACAGACTGTGCCTTTTTCCAGATAGCACTGTCTTTGTGTCTTCCTAGGGACAGATAAAGTCCATTGCCTCTTGCACTTGAGACCAGACCCAGTTAAATATCTCTCTTGCTTCTGGGATGGTGCAGTCTTTCACTGTACAAATGCAAGTTGGTTTCTTTGTCAAACATGAGGGTTTTGGTAGCACTGTGATGGGTAAAATATTAAAAACCTCTTTTGAATGAAGTGATGTATTTATGGTAGCTAGAATACCTGCACCAGATGTGTGTGTTCTCCAGGCTTCAAAAGCCTTTAAGCCAACTCATTAGGGAAGGCATTGCAAAAGTGGTTTAGTCAGCAATCCACACTGAGGCTCAGGTTTATGCCTTCAATCTTCTGGAAGTCCGGGTCTCTTAATGCGCCCTTAAGGCTTGCAGATTTGGCCTGGAGTTTCATGACGGTGAGCAGAAGTCATATTCAACGTTGTTGTGATTATTGCTGTTGATTTTTTTTTGATTGTTTGTTTTCTGTTTGTTTGTTGTTTTTTTTTTTAGGAGAGGAAGTTTAAAGGGGGTTCTGGTCAGATATCGGAGAAAATAATGGAACGCCTCAAAGGCAGAGTTAAACTGGAGAGACCTGTGATCAGTATTGATCAGACAGGTGATAATGTCCTTGTGGAGACTCTAAACCATGAGATATATGAGGTAATTCGATCAGAATAAAAGTAGAGTACGCATTTAGTAGGGGAATACATCTGCTGTAGCTCTAAGCCAGATGTAATCAGGAAGTACCCATTTGTGTGTGTCTATTTCTCGGACTAGGCTGACACTCTGTGAAACCTGCTTTACAGATTCATTTATGACTGGGTCTCTTCTTGGTGTTCTGCTACCTTTTTCCTGTCATTACTCTGACTTTTCTGCCTTAGCTTTTTATGTGTTCATGTATTTTTACATTTTAGTTCTGCATTGTGACCAGTTCAAAGCAAGGGAAAATCACCTTCCTATTTCTAAGTTTGTGGTTTGCAGTGCAACAAAAAAGAAGACATTTCAAATACCTTGAGTAAGATTTTGCCTCTGCAGGGGTGCTGTGAAATGCTCCATCAGCACACCATCACCCACAGAGGCACCCATGGGGCAGCAGCTCCTCTGCATGCAGTGCCCAGCGTGCCATAGCAGTCTATGCAGGATAGTCAGGATCTGCAAGACCCTGTCTCACTGGTGACAGTGCTTGGGGGATATTTAGAGAATGCTAGCAGAAAGGGAAGGGCTGTTTGACAGGGAAGCTGGCCTAAAGATGTCCTGGAGGAGGGACTCTCCTTTCCCCAGGGATTTTTAAGCGCAGGAATTAAACTGCTGTCTGCCTCCATTATAACTGACTCTCAGCAAAGTTGGAGGAGAGAGGCTTCCTGCCCTCAGCAGCTCCACCTGCCTGAGAGCACCCAAGAGCAGCGGTGTTGTGATATAGTGTCACCCTGAGCCCTGCAGCAGAGCATCCTTCCTTGTTCCTGTCAGACACAGGACCTGCAAGAGGGATGGAGCCTCTTCAGGAAACCTGAAATCACCATCAGTATAGCTTGTCCTGTCCACCATCAGTAGCATCCTGTGAACATGCACAAACATGATCTTTTTTTAGCATTCTATAATTTGGACAAATGCCCTGGGGATGATAAAAGGCAGTTTTACCTATGCCATAAGATCTCTCTTGTCCCATTTCTCCACCTGTCTCCAGCCAAAGCTCAACTCTGGTCTGTTTGTTCCAGCTCCTTTTTTTTTTATTCTGAAATGGCAGAATTATTTTGGTCCCCTGGAAATATCTGTGTGGGAAAACCACATAGCAGACTCAGGTGTGGAAGAGATATTAACAACCATTTAGAGTATCTTTCAAACATGTCCTGCAGGGCAAGCTTTCTGAGAGGTGGCACTTTGTGCTGACTGTGTTCTACCTTCCAGGGCAAGTATGTGATCAGTGCCATCCCTCCAATCCTGACAACGAAGATTCACTACAAACCAGAGCTGCCACCAAAGAGAAACCAGTTAATTCAGCGTTTGCCTATGGGGTCTGTCATAAAATGCATGATGTACTACAAGGAAGCCTTCTGGACAAGGAAGGGTAGGTGGAGAAAGTGAAGAGCCCCATGCTGTGCAAATTTCAAAGCTCTTATGTCTATCAATCCAGAAATAAATCCAAGGGAGGGTTAAATGTGCCAAACCCCAAAACAAAACACACTGAAAAGTGAAAAGTAAAACTCCTTAGAATGGAGAACTCTTCCTCTGAGCTTGAATGCCTGCCTTGTCCCAAAGATGAGTCCAGAGCCAAATAGGATCCCGAATCTCATTGCTGCTGAGGTGGGATGACCAAGAAAACAAGCAAGGTTTCCCTGGGAAGCATTGCTGAAACCTGCATTGCACAGAAGAAGAGGCCCTGCAGCAGCAGCTCCCTGCTTCTGCCTGCCAGGGACAGATTTAAGTCAGCCAAAGACAATTTGCAGCAGATGACAAGGAGAGCTTAAGGTGTAAGCAAGACCTTTCCCTGTTTTTAATCCTCTGTTCTGCAGACTTTATATCTCAGAGGACTGGGAAAAGTAGGTTAGCTTTTTGTTTAACTCAAGATATTTTTTCCGTGCTGCAATATCATGTTTTTCCCAGCTTTGGCTGATACTATTTGAAGAACCACTTGTATGAATAGATTAGTTTCCACTTCCTTTTTAGCAGTGCTGAGAGTGGAGAGAATATTTCTTAATCAAAGTAATACATTTTTTGCATGTTTCAGGGAATAAAGTGGCCATTGGGATTAGACAGAAATATAGTCAGGTTTATACATTGTTTTCTATATGAGATTTTTTGCATGTTCATCTGAAACATGTCCTAATGTAATACTGTATTAGACAGTCCATGTTTCCACTGCATTACTGTTATTATGAGACAACTTTCCTAACAATCTTATTATCAGCAAAAACAATATAGAGTGTAAATTTGAGCCTGCAGTGACCAGATGTGATTACACTGCGTTTTGTTTAGGCCAGATTGCTCATGGAATGAATCACCGTAGTTCTTGCTAGATCAGTTTATTTTTAATGGTTTTTTGCCCTGACTTGTAGCAATCCCCAGGAATTCCTTGCTAAGTAATAATGGAATTTAAAAGACTTTTATAAGTCTGTGTACACAATTTCCCAGAGTCAGAGAGAAGAGAGTGGAGAGACTGTTACAGAAATACTTCAGACACGTAGGTATTATTGTTAACAAAGGAATTACTGTACAATTCCTTTTATGGATAATTTTCCTAGCTCATTACTATCAGAAACAATGATCATCAACAAGTTTCTCTGACAATCCTCTGGGTTATTTTACCTCTTAGGCTATTGTGGTTCCTTCGTCATTGAGGATGAAGAGTCTCCAATTGGAATAACCATAGATGACACGAAACCTGATGGATCTTTCCCTGCCATTATGGGGTAAAAGTTTCTAGCCTGTATTAACAGACGTGTATTTCATGTTGTATGAGCGAGTGAAAGAAAGAGGAAGAGGTGAAAGGACCAGGCTATGTCAGTGTTGCCCACTCCCACAGTCTGCATAGGTGGAGAACACTTCTGGCAATCCTCTTGTGCCTCTCTAGCCCATATAAGCTTTTTGGTGAAGGTTCTGCTACAAACAGCAGGAGGATATGGTTGGGAAGGAGTTGCTGAATTCAGCTGTAGTCCATTTTAAGCATTCTGTTCATGTTTCATTATTTTTGCTGAGCAGTAGATTTAGAAATAAATCCCTTTTTTACCTAACTGGGTGAGCCTGTATTTGGTTTATGTTGGGCTTTGTTTAGCACCTAGGCCAGAAGGACAATGCAGTTGTCCAGGGAATCCTCATTTGCTTCCTCTCAGTGTTGAGCTGAGTCAGGCCAAGCAACCCCAGCTGGTGGTTGAGCAGGGCAGCAACTGTGCAGTGAAGAAATCAGGATTATGAAGAAACTGACAAGTAAAAAAGTTACAGTTTGGACAAACAGATGGAAAAATATGTGGCAACATTGACTGGCTTTAAAAGGAGGTGAAACCAAATGAACAAACAAACTTTACAAATGTTTCCACTGTAATCTCTGGTGAGACTGCCAAAAAAGGCCAATATAAACATCAGGCAAGTACTCCCTAAGGGTCTGACAGGGAAAGCTTACCACTTCTACTGAACTGTACATGTTTATGGCCATGTTCAAGGCTTAAAAACTTCCATGACCTGAAAGCACTAAGCCTCCCACAAACGTCATGTAGCAAACAGTTTCCTGATTTCTTTTTTCCTTATGGATTTGTACAGCTTTCTAAAAGAGTGCAGGAACATACTTCATCCCCCTCCACTAAGGTCAGATGAACTAATTGCCAAATCTGTTTCCTTCAAGATTCAATAAGTATTAATCTCAGTTCTTCCAGGACCAGTCCATGACACTGTGCAGTGCTTGTCAGAGCAGCAGCTTTTCATCACTTACTAACACCAGGTGACACAGGCAGTGGCGTGTTCAGCTGCCTGATGGACTTCTGGAGCTCAAGAAAACTCAGGGTCTCAGTCCTTTTGGATCAGACTTATATCTAAGAGGGTGGGCAGTGCAGGCCTGGTTTGCTGAGCATTGTCGTGTCTCTGCCCACTTTGGGTACAACTTTGCTGCTCTGAATCAGTGGGGACAGAGAGTTCATTCCCACAGAGCAAAATGAGGCCCGTGCTGGCAGCTTTGAGAACACTTGCTATCTGCAGCTTTCTCATCTGGTATCTGCCAGGCAGTCCTCTACATCTGCCCTCTGGGAATTCATACTCTCCCTTTCAATTAACTCCCCAGAGTACCCTGCACAGGCCTTTCCACCAGTGTGACCTCTAATTATTAAGTGTCAAGGTATGATGACAAAATGTCAAGCACATCCTTTTTTTCAGAGTCATTTCAAGCAAGAGCTTGCAAATCAGCTGGGGATATTTATAATCCTTTTTTTTTTTTTTTCCTTTTCAGTTTCATTCTTAGCAGAAAGGCTGTAAAACTGGCCTGTCTCAGTAAGGAAGAGAGGTAAGAGTTCAGAAGCTGTAAATATTTCAGAAGCAAGTTGGTCCTCTGGGATGCTTCCCCACAGGAATGTGTGTGAATACGTGCGTGCATGTGCACATACTCACACGCTTGGTGCAACCACCAATACTGGAGACTGGAGCAAAAATCGAGCTTTTAGCATAAACAGGCCAAGACACTAATGCTAATATCCACCCAGTTATGGATATGTCTAAATTTTCAAGTCCTGCCCACTCTTCCATGCTATGGCTTATCAGCTTTGGGTCTCTGAATGATGTTTCACCCCAGGGATATATGGAGCGCTGATGTGTCTAGTTCAGACTGGGTGATAAACTTTTTGAACTTCTGTGTTTACAAAAGTACCGTTTCTCCATTAGTCAGTGAAATGAACAAACAGTGCTTTCTGTATGTGGTTTTTGGTCCTGTACAAGTGGAACAGGAGTTCTGCTTGGGAACGTGAGTAGTATTCTTCAGCTCATATTTTATTCTCAGCTGTAGTAAATCTGTAGGGATTTCGTTGATTTATAGTGCTTTTCTTCTGGTCTTACACCAGTGAACATGAGAAAGAATTGGTTC
This sequence comes from Empidonax traillii, assembly GCF_003031625.1. Lineage (NCBI taxonomy): Eukaryota > Metazoa > Chordata > Aves > Passeriformes > Tyrannidae > Empidonax > Empidonax traillii. Next base: position 1,816,376 of record NW_020955194.1, on the reverse strand, counting down.
TGCATCCCGAAATAACTGTACAAAGATTTATTTTTTTAGACCACA